>NC_136483.1:57532605-57825105 GCF_053919585.1 Euprymna scolopes
GGCTCTCTCCCTCTCTTCTCTCTCATTATATATATATATATATATATATATATATATATATATATATATATATATATTTCTCCAAAACATCTGGCCTTGATGGAAAGCAGATTAAAACTTGCGGCTATAGTTTCAAATGATTTGAAATAACAGCAAGAGGAGACTTGATTCCAAATATTTTTTAAATGTTATATCTCTCCTCCTTGGTTTTCATACATAAAGTAAATTTCGCAGCGTATAAATACTATTTGATACTGGGGATATTCATATCCATACCCTATTTCCAAGAGGAGAGATATAACATATGAGAAATATTTGGAATCAAGTCTCCTCTTGCTGTTATTTCAGATCATTTGAAACCGTAGCAGCAAGTTTTAATTTCCTCTCCATCAAGGACAGAAGTTTTGGGGAAATATCAGATATTTTGTAATTCATATGCAAAACTAGGAAAACAAATAACTGATTGAAATATTGGTAAAAGTGCAGTGTCTTTCCACTCACACAAAATTCTTTTAAATTACCACTAATTAAGGTTTTCAAGGGTGCTGAAAACAAAAATAACAGTTAAAATTCCAGGAAACGAGTAGTTCTAAGATATGACTAAATTATAATTTTAAAAAGTGGCGGATCACTTTTCTATATTAATTTAATGTAAAATAAGCACCCACTTTATAGCCACCTTTTATTGAGGGATGCGTCTATTAGTTTTTTTAGTGGTGGTGTTTATTTGATTTTGTGGCCTTGTAGACCAAAACAAAACCTACATTAAAAATCTTGTTTCGGCATGCTGACAACGAATATCACTTTTAAATTTTCTGCAAATAAGTATTTTGTCCAGGTATTAAGCAATGTAATTCTTTATTTTATAAATGGTAGCCATTGTTTGTATGCGCAAGCGCGTGCATATTTTTACTTAATATCCAGAAAAATACTTATTTGTGGAAAATTTAAATGTGATATTCCTTTTTAGCACACCCAAAAACTTATAAAAAACAAGTTTTTTAAGGTAGGTTTTGTGTTGGTCTCCCAGTTCACAATAAACACCACCCCTAAAAAAAAATAACATACCCCCCCCAAAGGTGGCTATATAGTGGGTGCTCATTTCGCGTTAAATTAATAAGGGCATATGTCACATAGCCCACTACACAATTCAGGCCAGTAGCTTTCCAACGAGCCTTCATTTGGTAAATTCTGATCAATAGTTACTGAGATTTCAAACTCATAAAAGTGCCAAAAAATGTGGTATATATATATATATATATATATATATATATATATATATATATATACTTGTAACCAAATTGAATATTAAAATGCTCATATTTTTTGTTCTATGGGACGAAACTACATGAAATTGTGCAGGCTTTTTGAAGATTATAATACTATCCTATAGTTAAAATTTTATGATAAATGGTCAAAAAAGAAACTATATTTTCAAACCAATAAAATATGCTCAAATTTGTTTACATTTGTGTATATGGTGTCATGGTAAGCCAGCTTTAGTTTTGCTGCTATGGGATGAATTTTGCTTAGGGTTTTTTTTTTTTTTTTTTGCTTAGTTGTCTCCCCGGTGATTTTGCCAGGCCACTAATATATATATATATATATATATATATATATATATATATATATATATATATATAAAATAAATTAAATTTATGAGACATTTTTCAGTAATATTGTGTGTGTGTTGAAGAGGGGTTTACATTCATAGTGGATATTCATCAGCATCAAAGACCACATTCTAGTTTATTTCTTCAAAAAATAAGAATAAAAACTGTAATATGGAGTTCAGGGCAAGGATCAGCATTCATTTATGTAAAATATTTAGCATTAAATAAAATAATAAAAAGGATTTTTTGTCAAATTTTTTACTGATTTTACAATACCAAATTAGCATAAAAAAGGTTAAAACTGATTTATTTATGAACCGCAACACATTTCTGCATTTCTTGATGTTTTAACCTTTCTTTTTGACTGACATGTTTTTGAAATCAAGATGGGTCCCAGATGTCTTTTTTTTGCCTGCCATTAAGTTCTCTGTCTGACACCACCTCAAGCCAGTACATTTATCCTTTTGTGCTCTTTGGCTAAAAAAAAGTTATGTAAATCACCCAAGATATCCCTTTAAAAAAATCCTGCTTCAAAAAAAGTATAGGGACAAAAGATAAACACCAGCAGGAGGGTGGATAGAGTACAAAAAATCAGGTTAAACTTTATATTTTATTAGTTAAACAAATGTATATTGAACAGTATTCAGTTATTCGGTTGATACCCTCGTTGGAAAAGGTATCCCAATTTCTCCCTAACTATAGTTTAAATAGCAATTTGTATTCAATGAATACTTGCTTAATACAGGATGGGGCAGAGCAACTTGCTTATTTGAAATATCAATTAAATTTAAATAAGCAAGTTGCTCTGCCCTACCCTGTATTTACAAAGGAGTTCATTTCAGAGTGTATACAGATACAGTATTATGATCTTAGAAATCAGTTGCAACACTAATCCTTAGTAGAAAGCGAAAATGATTGACAACTTGAGAACATGAAGAGCATATTTGACAAATGAAAATATTTCCTACAATTTTGATCTTGATTTGAAACTTCAATGATCGTCATTTTTTTATTTTAAATGGTTGAGATATTCATAATCTAACGAAGCAATAAGAAGGATTTTTAACAAAAGACCAGGATTGAAAGTAAAACTTGTTTTATTGAAAACGAAACCAGAACATTAATAAGAGATGCATTAAGTTAGAAAGTTAAATGAAAGATATCAAAGCATTTTTCATTTTTTTATATTCCATATCTTACAAATATTTTCAGAGTTACCTTAAAGAAGATATAATACAGACATTTGATGCTCATGTCACGTGATCGAAAAAATTGAATAACGCCTCAAAGGTAAATTAGACTAACCAACCTATGGACATAGCAAGTAATAAATATGTGATATCCACATCTAAATCTTTGCCAAAATGAAGTATCAGTCTGACAGTCTCAGTAGCAGTAATAATGAAACCAGATCTTTGATAAGATTATGCTTTTGACTGTTCTTCTGAACTTAGCTGTTGTCATGTTCACAATGTCCAGAAGAAGGATATGTGGCCTAGTGGAGGAAGGTATTGATTAGAGTCAATCCAATCTGAAGAATGTGAGTTCAATCCTTAGTAAATGAACTTAAGAACAAATCTTATATTAGACTAGCAGGAAGACCCGACATTGCCCAGGATTGAATGAAGATCAGTTCCATACTTCTCATACTTTTATTGTTATCAAAATTGGTAAAATTACCCATTTTTTAATCAAATCGTTTTGGACTCATCGCTGTGCACGGGGAGGAAACTTCACATACCTCCCTTAACTTAGTGTACAATATAGTTGTCTACATTGCACTGTACAGAACATACTGTTGCTTTCATGAAATTATATAATGGCATGAATTAAAGTTGAAAATGTAAAAGTCAAGTTTCATGGTTCAGTTGTGTTCTAAGCAGAAACTTTCATTTTGAATGTACCTCTGTCTTATCAAAGAATCTACTGTTGATTTTATACACCAGGCCATTCTGCTTGTGTGATGATAAAACTTTTCAAATATATTTGTGATGTTAGGCTGTATAAGGATGTCAACTTAAGTCAAAATCAGACTGTTCCTTCTTTAATCAAATTTTTTCAATTATCGATTTTCAATACTTATTGGAGGCTTTCCAATACATAACTTATCTAAGAACATTCCCGATATATAAAGCACATTTGTTTTAAAGTAAAAAAAAAAAAAAAAAAAAAAAAAAAAAATCAGCAAAGCAGTTTTGGAGTCCCTAGAGAACAAACTCACACATATACACACAAACAAAGTGTCTTTTATATATAAGCAGCGATAGAGGCATGGAACAAGGAATGCAAACCATCTATTCCAGTGGATAATGAGTTTACTTTTTAATTCTTAGAATACTACCAACTATGTCAAAAAACAGTTGAAGGAAGACGAAGGGAACAGTGGCTAAAACATTGCAAAAATGACAAAAGATAAAAACCACAGTCAAAAACATGTGAATGGTATAAGTAACTCGCAATTTCCTTAAATTATGTAGATTACAGATTAAAAATTTCTTTAATTCTGTTATAAAATAAATGAGTTCCAAATTACAAAAACAATAAATACAATACAACAATTTAAGAATATCAGTAAAATGAATAAAACATTCATTTCTTAAAGTGCACAAGGACCTGTGGCACAATGAATAAAGTACCAGGTAAAATTCAGTTGTAATTGACCTTCTTCAAGAGGTTGAAAGTTCAATTCTCAGTGTGTGGGATAATAAGTATACATTTGTGAATTGCTTAAGATTTTTATTCGGTTATTGTTAACGAAACACAAACGTGCTACCCTTGTGGATTAAATAAAAAGTTCTGTTTGAAATTCTCAAGTTTAACTGAAATTTTTCTGAATTTGAAAAGATACATCTGAAGAAGGCTGGTGGTTACATTGACCGAAAGATTGTGAGAATAACTTTCAAGATGAGAAAAATAGTTTGAATGAGGCAAATAATATAAATCTGTTTAATATTATAATTTACAATGTTTTGGGGAGAAAATCAGAGTAAAAATACTTATATGCCAGGTGAGGTTTGAACTGACAACTTATGCCTGTAAGTATGGTGCACTAACCGATTCAACTACTAGCTATTAGGAAATGGCAACATTATTCACATAAATCAGAACGGGCAACTGCTACTGTTTTAGCTAAAATTACTTCCTCTCTCTTTATTTCCTCCTTGCCTTTCTTCCTCTTTATCTCTTTACATTCGGATGTGAATCATTCTCTTGTCAAAAAGGAGGGAAAAGAAGAATAATAGCCAATGAAAATGTTTGAAATAGGTTTTACTCTTTGTGCATCTCCAAAAATTGTTTGCTATTAAGTTTGTTCTCATTGTTATGTGTTACAGTAAAAGGACTTCTGAGAGTGGGGGTAAAATCTCAATCACTTAACTTTATTACTTAATCAAAAATAAAATATTGATCAGGATTAAATATTAAAATCGATTAGAAATACAATTTTTTGTAGAACACAAATTAATATTTGTCTTTATATGGCTAGTGAAACTTGAATTATGTATCTTAGATTAAAAAAAATATTAATCATAAATTTATAGGAGGGAGGGCTGACTCTATTTCATATATCAGATGAGACTATTAATCGCATCATTAGCTTGGATGGTTACTTATGTGTTAATTGTGTGTAAATTTCTCTTGAAAGGTACAGATAGCCAAATTAGAAAGTATACTATCTTTGAGTTAATTTTTAATACATCCATTTAACCAGCAAAAGAATAAGCATTGGTGTTGCAAACTGGTGGTGCTGATGGTGGTGGTTGGTTAAACATAGATTTGAAGATTAAAAACTTATGGAAAAAGAGATACAATTAATAAGGACAGACAGACACAGACGGATAGACAGACAGACAGAATTTGAAATTGGCTAAAAAAAGAACTGAAATATGCTCGAATTAATAAAGTGGGAGAGAATCTTAGAAAAGAGATAAATTAATTTGCATGAGATAAAATATGTGAAATAAACTTTCTAAGTTGCCCATTAAAAAGATTTTCAAATTGAACTGTCTGAAAGGAAGCTGTAATATCTTGTTCAATGGATGACTATTACAAAACTGCGTTTTGAATAGTGTCCGGCCAAATGTGCAATGTACGATATTTAAATCTAAAGTACATCAAACGTGGGCATCATGTGACTAGACTGACGACCTTGAAAAGAAATCTAGTAGGGAATTGAAAAAGCAGAAAGATGAGTACAATAGAACCATAATGGACAGAAATAAAAAAAAATCTTATTATACAACCCAATGTATTTGTTTTTAGAATCTTAGAAATAGAAAAAAAGAATGTATATTTGAATGTTCTTTTATACTAGGAGGGTCACCGTTTATGAAGACACAAAGGCCACTTGAAGATAAGAGTCTCAGATGGCCGGTAAGATAAGTGTAATGATCAGCAGTGGTGGAACTTGGAGTTTAATTATTTAAAAGGACGGTTCAATGAAAACTTGTTTACATTGAACTTGAAAAGTTTGTTATAGTCAGCTGGGAAGTAGTCCCACAGAATTGGGTTCTGCAGACAGATGTGTAACAGATGCTGTTCTAGAGATGCTTAGTCACATCTGAAATAAGATGCATTCATTCACTGTTTACATTTCATGATACTCTAATTTTAATCTGAAGTGTGACATATCTACAGGTATACAAAACTTTTTTTCTCATAGGGATAAGAGGATGTATCTGAAAACTTGTTCAATTTTATATATTCAGTTGAGAAAGTAATGAGTTTATCTTTGGCAGAGAATTCAAATTATTTGTCTTTAGTTATTTAAAATTGTCTTCTTAATATGCATTGGATATGCTGACAAATATCCAGGAAATGGACGTCAGGAGTGTTTCATATTCATGGCCAAGCTTCAAATGATCTTTTCGATTCCACTTGACTGCAACAAATATCATATTTACTCATGGTCGTCTAAGCGAGATATATTTTCATTTCTGAATGATTTGAAATTATATTGGAGACAATTGTTACTCGTTTGGTTGCTCGTTTCTCTTGGATTAAATTTGTTTTATTTTCCATTATTTTGATCATATCTTTAATGTAACTCGTGCTGTATTATTTGGATGACTTGGACTAGTCTTGACATCTTGGTTGTTATTTTCACTATGTTTCAGCCAATATAACCGTTGTATTTCTTCAGGTGTATCTCTTCAAACTGAGGAACCAATATAGAATTTTAAACTTAACCCTTAATTTAATCCATGTATAAGTTTCCAACTTTGAAAAAATGCACTCGAAGAAGGTCAGAGATTACAGCTAAAACGCTGTGAAAATAAGTCCAAACGAGGATAGTTGTCTGAATAATTCAAATAATACACGTCTTCTGTCATCTCAAACATTCCAAAATATACATTCTTTCAAATTGATATTTACATCTATGATGAACATATTTCCCTTGTAGATCCCCTGTTTTTTTAAGCAGGGGGTAATTAATTATCCTAATGAGTACCGTCATGATATTGAAGTAATCAGTTTTATTATTTCAATCTTTGCATTCTGCGGTCTATCCTATTTTTCATTGGAAATTTTAAATTGAAGCTATCATTTAATTCACTGGGATAAACATCTCCCATTCTGCATCATATACATTTTTAGAGCTATGATATCAGTTTTGTTTTCATAAGTTTCATCTTTACTTCAAATTAATTGCTATGGGATTTATAAATTGGTGGGTTAAAACAAAAGTTCCAGTTCAAAATTACAGCATGGGTATCATGACAAAAGGTATCTGAAGCAGGCCAGAGTATGACAGTAAAAATATGAATATAAGAACAACAGTTCAAAATATGTGAATAGCATTTCTGTTATGTTTTGCAAAAATAATTTATGCATTCATCAAATCTTCTGTAGACATTACAAGGATTTCATCAAATGTTCTCTGTCCTATTCATTTGCATATAAATTCTAACAAAACTTCTCTGATCAATCTTACATTTTTGAATTTTTGAAATGAGATGATTGATAATTTGGATTATTTCGTTGATATTCTCATACAGGGTGTTATTCTTACGTTTTCACCAATGTAAACTCTAGCCTTCTTCAGGTGCATCTTGTCACAAGGAATAAAAGTGTTAACTGACAATTAGTTCTAAGTAGGTCTTTCTGAAATTGAAGGTTCAATCCTCTCTACAGATGATAGTAAGAATAAAAATAATTTCAGATTTCTACCTGGTCATGACTGATCGAACAAGAAGCATTAACCCCATAGATTAAATAACAGGTTCAGTTTGAAATTCTGTATAGATTCCAGAGTTTGACAACGCAGACCTGTAGAAGGTTGGAGATTACATTGAAATGGTGCGAGAATGACACTCAAGATTGGAATATTAATTTGAATCCGATCAATATTTATTGCAAGAAAGCCGTAGACAAATTTATTTAAATTAAACCACTTTTATCAGTTATTTACAAATTTTGTATTCTTTTTTTTTTTTTTTTACATGGAGGTCACCATTTATCAAGGCCCAGAGGCCACTCAGGGATAAAGGTTATTGCGTGTACAGTAATCAATGAGATAGTATTGTAGTAATCATGAGTAGTGGAGATTTGATAAAGTGTCTTACTTAAGGGCGGTTTGTCAAGAATTTGTTTATGTTGGACTTGAAGACATCCAAGTTGTAGTCAGGTGGAAAACAGGCAAACAGAAGAGAGTTCTACAGTCGTGCACTTCTGAGAAAGAAGCTCTGCTCATGGAATCTACGTTTGGATTTAGGCACAGATAAAGAGTGGGGAAAATTATTGACAGTAGTTTCAGCCAGATGGGTGTTTCTCGTGAAAGATTGGCGAGGGGGGGATAAGAGATTGGAGCTCAGACGAGCACTTGCCATGGAAATAATGATAAAACAAAGACAGGCTCACAACGTCTCTTCTGTGAGAGAGAGGCTGCAGGGAAGAGAAAAGGGCATCCCTCACTAAGCTACGAAGTCTATTTTGTACTCTGTCAAGGCAGGATAGGCTGTTTTTAGGAGCTCCTGCCCAGATGTGGCAGCAGTACTCCATCCTTGGACGTACTTGGCTTTTATACAGATAGAGAATTGCATCAGTAGTGGGATATCCACTGGAGCGGTAGAAGGATCCCACCATTTTCCCAGCGTCCTTGGCAACAGACCTTATATACGTGTTCCATTTCAGATCCGGAGTAAAGATCAAACCCAGAAGCTTGTCAAAACATGGAGCCTCCCCAAGACGAGAGCCATCCATTTCAATTGATGCCATATGGGGATCAGAGCGTTGATGATGTAAAGATAGAAGCTTGGTTTTGGATGCATTAAAAGTAATCAGCCACCTCTTCCCCCACTTTATGACGCGCTCAAGATCAGAAGAGAGAGAATCAGAGAGAACTTTGTCATTTACGGCCTTTGATGTGTTGCAATAGATGGTCGTGTCAACGAATGATTTAAGTATGTGTTTTGGAAGATCATTGATGTAGATCAGGAAGAGAGTTGGGCCCAGGATGGACCCCTGAGGGACTCCAGCATTAATACTGTGGGCCTCTGATTTTTGCGCATCAACCGCTACTCTTATGAACCTATTGGAGAGAAATGATTTAATGATTGAAAAAACATTACCAGTGATACCGTAGCTGGAAATCTTGTGAAGTAGGCCCTTATGCCATACCTTATCGAAGGCCTTCGATATGTCAAGAGCAATTGCCCTGGAAAGGATGCCTTTGTCAAGAGATTCATTAATCCTATGAGATATAACCGTTAGCACATCTGCTGTAGATCTTGCGGAGCGGAAACCATATTGCATGTCACTAAGAAGGTTTTTTCTGCTGAGGTGGTTGACTACTTCTTTATTTAATATGCATTCCAACAACTTACTCATGACACACAAGAGGTTTATTGGTCTGTACTGAGAGGGAGATAACTTTTCACCTGAATTCTTATGCAGGACACACTGATGAGGTTTTCCAAGGTGTTGGAAAGCACTTCTCCTTAAGGCAATGCTTAAACAGTTTTGTAAGTATGGGGGCAGGTTCTGATTGGAGCTTTTTCAGCACTATAACTGGAATGCCGTCAGGGCCAGTTGCTTTACTGGAATCAAGGTTCTTGATTAGCTTGGCGACCTCACGCACAGATATTTGTATGTTGCATAGCGTGTTGTCTGTTATAGGAGGAAATACGGGGAGTTGATGGCCTTCGTCGCATAAGGTAGAGTTAGCTGCAAAGTTCTTGGCAAATAGTTTGGCTTCGTCTGATGCTGACGAGATGACCTTGGGTCCATTGATGATGGTTGGGATAGAACGCCTGCTTCTGTTCAGGATCTTGTTTGCTATTTGCTAGAACTGGTGGGAACCAAGTCACTGCTCAGCTACTTTGGATTTAATGGACTGAGCATATAGCTCTCTTGCATTTTTATTACTCTTTTGCAGTGGTTGCTGGCAGTTCTGAAAGCAGCTTTAGTCTCAGTACATCTATTACGTTGGTAGCTATGGAAAAAGTGATTTCTGTGCACGATGGCAGCAGCACATTCTGGGGAAAACCATGGCTGGCTGTTAGGTTTTTGTTGGAATTTTTTGGATGGTATGAATCAGTCTATGCCTACAATTAACCATTTGGTCAGGTCTGATACTATAGAGGATACATCTTTTTTAAACATGGAATGCAGATATAGATCAGATATGAATGTCATGTAGCTATCCCAGTCAGCCATAGAGTATCGATATACAGTACGGTGGAGAGGTATGTCTGAAGACTTATTACATTTCATTTTTATCTTAATTGCTACAACGAAGTGGTTGGAGGATCCCAGAGGAGATAGAATGGAACATGAACATAGCTCAGGGGAAGTTGTGAGGAAAAGGTCTAGAAGGCTTGCATAGTGATCGGTAGTATTGGGCACACGGATGGGTTCGTGAGCAATCTGAGTGAGGTCATAGGCATTGGCAAAATCATGACAGAACATCCCCTCATCATCAGTCTTATTTGAGTGGGTCAGCCATTCCACATTATGGACATTGAAGTCACTGCAAATGTGAATGGTAGCCGAAGGATGAGCAGACAGGATGTGGTCAATTTTCTCAGATATGCTCTTAAAGATAGTAACCCCATTGTTGTGGGGGCGATAGAGCGCAAATATAAATGCAGTGGTGTAAGCTAGTGCAACCCGGAAACACATATTAGGTAATTTAGGGTCTTCTCTGGAGATATCCATACCACATGGAAAGCTATCTTTGATGTAGGCACATATTCCATGCCCATGGCGATCTTGGGGGTCAGATTTAGATGTTAAGTTAGAGTATCCTTTGATTATGAATTCGTTTAGGGAAGTGGTTGGTCTTATGCCAGTTTCACTTAGAAAAATATGTTCGGTTTTGTCTCCTGTAATTTACAACCTTTGGAAGGTTGGAATGTAGACCTCTGATGTTGGAGAAGGAGACCTGATAGTAGGGGTCTACGTTGGAGAATGGGGTTCTAGGTTTATTCATGTTTTTTTTTTTTTTTTAGATTTGTCATGTTGAGATTTTGGGATTTGTGGAACAGGTCAATAGACTTGGTTGGAGCAGGACAGATAGGGAAAGTAAGAGAGAAAAAGACAAGAAATTTTTTTTTTTTTTTTTTAGCACATGATAAGGTAAAGCCGTAACAATTACCCACTAGTATGGCATCGAGAGGCCCTACCAGAAACTACTGTATGGTCCAGAATCCATTCACCAAATGGCAATGCAGCAACCCCGGTACTTTGCACCTGCTGATAGGGCAGTCTCCTTAGTGGTTAATCCAAGGTTCGGCTCCCTGACTAGCAGGCGGATAACGTCAGCCCAGACAAAACGTTTACCTCCAGCACCCTTACTAGTGACATGACCACAAGGATAGACATAGAAACAGAAATTTTCCGACTTCTCAGGCTACTTTTCACAAAGTACTACTGACCTGGAAAGCAGCTTTTTCTTCACCCTTTGTCAGAAAAATCACTCATTGGAAATGGGGACTGAAGGACAAAAAAGGAGAAGCAAGAGTTACTGGAGCTGCCGATAACACATCCACATGCATTATCTACTCTCCACTGAGAAAAAAAAAATAAAATAAAATTAAAAAAAGGGGAAGAAGGACTTATTAATATCTACTTAGTATGTCCGTTGCCCCATTCCCGGCTTAGGATAGTACTTGAAGATAGTCTCCTCTCCCATGATAATGCATGGATACTTTTTGCCTTTATCTAGGCCGAGCTGGGATGTTAAACCGTTCCAGCTCCACCCCATAATAAATATGCTATAATGGAACTTTTATCAAATTGAAAAAGTCTTGTTATTTTAACTCGTTTAAAAAGCTGGTTAAGAAGTAATACCTTTAGGGTTATGTATTAACTTTAGCTAGAAGTAATGCATACTTTAGAAGAAAAAAAAAAAAAAAGCCGCATGTTTTGGAGTTCAGATAATATTCAAATATAATTTGGGAAATGTTCAATTTCATGGGAGACTTTTTTTTTTTCTCGTTTTAAATATAAGAAATCGTATTTTTGACAAAAAAGATTTAGGAGAAAGATAAGAAAACAAGACAAATATTCAGGATTAAAGTCAAACCTGTACTTTGTACTAATACATTTATGTTGTCATTTTCCGTGTCCATGCATGTTTCTCGCCTCTATGTAAGTTATAGATAATTTTATTTTTATTCACTATTAATTGGATATTTATTAACAGAAAAAAATATAATAGTGTAAAATTGAACAAATCTTTTTAAAATTATATTTAAAAAGATTATGAGATTAAATCTACCAGAACAATTTTCACATTCTTTGTAAACTAATCAGCCATTTTAATTACTTTGAAAATTACAAATGAATTACTTTGTGACAATTCCAACTGTGAAAAAAAAATTGGAAGCATTCAAACAGCCAAACATAAAGTCATTTAAACTGATTTTACAATTATTAGTAAATTCTCATGCATTAAAATATCGACAGTTTTGGGAGCTATTTATAGCTGATAATTTTCATAAATAACTTGATTATAAATTTATCTTCACGAAATTAGTTATAATTTTATAACAATTAGTTACTGGAGCTGCCGATAATGCATCCACATGCACTCTCCATTAAAAAAAAAAAAATGAAAAAAAGGTGAGAAGGACTTGTTAATATCTACTTAGTATAAGTCCATTGCTCCATTCCAAGTTTAGGATATTACTTGAAGATAGTCTCCCCTCCCATATTAATGCATGAATACTTTTGCCTTTATCTACCTGGAGCTAGAATGTTCGACCATTCCAGCTCCACCCCATAATAAATATGCTATAATGGAACTTTTATCAAATTGGAAAGTCTGGTCATTTTAACTCGTTTAAAAAACTGGTTAAGAAGTAATACTTTTAGGGTTACATATTAAGTTTAGACTAGCTAGAAGTAATGCATACTTTAGAGAGAGAGAAAAAAAGCTGCATATTTTGGAGTTCAGATAATATGCAGGTATAATTTACTCAACAATATTAATTTGTTTTTAATTTTTTTTTTTATATTTATTTTCCAAAGATCAGTGCATCATATATTGTTAAAACGTACAGGTTTTTTTTTTTTTTTGTATAATTAGTTTGTTGATTAGTTTGAATTTGGAGAGCCTCCTGATCTTCCCAGATGATCATCCATTTAATACTAGTAGGCTCAACATCACTTTAGTGATCTAACAGGAATCATTATGTCATACTTTTTCATTAGGTGAAATAATTTTCTCAGACTTCAAATGCACCTTTATATCTCCATAGATGAAAAAGCAATGAATATTCTTACTGCAAAACTACTGAATAGACTTGATAAACTTTATAATCTAACAAACATCTTTTGTTAGATTCCAAGACATATCAGCAGTCACAAGACCCCACAATCCCATTTTTCTCTTCTCTCTTTGGGAGCAATATATTTTAATTGGTTTCAAAGCTATGCTGCAATTATTGGCAACAACAACAACAACAACAACAACCTTCTGATTGCATTTGTTTTAGTTGTATTTCATGCTTGCAACAGCTTGTGTAAACTGCATCATTCTCTATTTTGATAAACAAATAAGCCTTCATTTCAACATATGTGAGGTGAACAGATGCTACTGTGGTGCATTGATCAACTAATTTTGCCTACACCCACTATCATACTATCTTTTATCAAGATGTAGTAGCATTTCATGCAAACCATATCATCACTTGGACACTATACACCATTAGTGTTCCATCAATTTTACAGCCTGTTGGGCTAAATTGCAATATCTGGAATCGACCAAACGGAATGAGTATTTTCCCATAAAACAGAGGAACAGTTCTTGTCTGCCTGTCACATGGCAATGATATATTGTGGCTGTCTGAATGCATATGCACTAGCAATGTTATGTCCATTTTATCTGCCAACTGAGAGATTCAATATTGCAGTAGTTTGAAGAGATGTGTAATTTAGTTTGTCATTTGTATAAAAACAAAACCGTGTATTCTAAAATGTCTGCAATTTGTGTGGAAATTCTATTTTAAACTTAAATATGACGGACAAAGTTTCTTCGATGCATGGTATGTCTAAAAATGCTATTTCAAATTTAAGTATGATAGAATAATGAAAATGCTTTTTTAAACTAAATCGTAGTTGATTAAGTCATGAACAAACCTTTTATATGGTTGCTTGAACACATTTCAAAATGGTGTGCGTTCAATCTGCATATTTAACAATAAAACAATTCATATTTTGATGCTGATTTGATTGAAATGTGTTTCATTATCACTCAAAGACTTAGATCTATTCACTTTAAAAATCTATTATCATACATGCTTTGTATATAGTTTAGTTGTGGTATCAGTTTTTATACCAATTAAGAGGCGATAAAATCGTTTGTTATGTTATCTATGTATATAGGTGGAAGAATGTGTTTGATATTTTTATGAATGATGAAAACATGTGTCAATATAAAAAATAAGTAATTAAAAACTTTTTTTTCATCAGTAAAGTTTTTATTTTTCAGTCATTGATGTTTCATGCATTCATGTTATTTTATGTCTATCTATAGTTAATAGGAATCAATATATTTCGTCCTGTGGCAGCTCAGCATGAGCTAAATACTGATAACCAAAACTAAGACCTTATGCCCGAAAGAAAATTTTCAAATCCTTTTTGTTCATGGTTGTAATTAAGAGATTTGGGACTTATTTCTCTTAATTTTCTTAGTGGCTTTATCTAAACTCAATGTGTGAACCTTTTTGCTGATGACCATCTTACGTTCTTCATTCTGCTGAGACTATGATTACGTTCTTCATTCTGCTGAGACTATGATTAATGTTGAACATTTTAAATATTAATTCGATTTGTTCCTAGGACTTTTAGGTGGCCATGATGAAGAGATATCCTACATCCTTTCTGTCTCTCACCAACCATCTTAGTTTATATATTTTAAAATGTATTGCTTTAACCTAACATATAATCTTGTTTGACCAATTGTAGTTTCAATATTAATAACCAAGTAGTTTGTAACAAACATTTTTTCTCATATATTTGATGCATACAAGGTGAAAGGTTTCCTTATACTGCCCATTTCAATGTTGCTTGTGAATGTGGAGACTTAAACTGTTCTGGTACCATCTGTGTATGTAACATGAGCTTGAAGCAGCTGTGCGTTTTGAGTCTGTTTTATGATGCCATAATACCATCTGTGCAGAGAGATGTGGGAGGGGAACATCTTTACTCTTACCAACCATATATGTTTGAGGAAAAAAATTTAAATCCATACCATCTATAAATGGTTTGAGTGCATTGAAGGTTTAAAAAAAATAATTGGGGAAATAAAGTGAAAAAAAAAATCACCAATACCATTCAGTGCATTGGTGAGAACAATTTCATAGAAAATAGTTTCTTTACCGATGAAAGGATGTTGACAAGAATACCTTTATACGAAACTAAAGCAGGTCTAAAATAAATAGACAGTTGATTTACTATTAGTAGATTGGTATAGTTTTCAGGCAAGCATGCAAGATTATTGGTTACTAACTGTCCTTACTTGACATTGCCCAAGAGTCTTTTTACTTTCATTATTTTTTTTGTTTTCATTTTATAGAACCTGGGTTTAATTTTGTGTAGTCTACGTTAAGCTATTGTTGTAACTCTTTACTGAGTTATATAGGCAGTCATTGGAGTTGATCTATATAAATAATAAAAACCAGGATTTAAACCAAGAAAATACAGGGTGACCCCCCCCCAAATAAAAACGTGCCCCAACTCTAATTAGGCCCCGTTTCTTACTGTTTTGTCCGAATGAAATGAAACTTTGGTCATAACTAGTTTATTATATTCAAAACATCACATCAAAACACTAGGGTCTTTGGCCTTTTTTCCTCCATTGACTGTAAAATGCTCAGAAAAACAATTGAATGTCCTCTGTTTTTTTGGGTCACCCTGTATTACAATTTATGACAAAGGATAAATCTTATACATAAATTAAGGGAAGAAGGTGGCAACGCTTCAATTGATGAAAGTCACACAGAACGAAGTCTAGATGGAAAATAAAACAAGTGAAAATTACTGAAATGCCCGCCATTTAATAATGTACATCAGTTTGTTTCCACTTATGAGATATTTTTTGTCAAATATTATCCAGAGAAAGCAAACAACTAAAATTTAAAATTTACTGTGATCAAATTTTTGACAAAACTTGATTTCAGAATTAATTATTTAGCTATTTCTAATCAAAAGATTAAAAATAGAACTTTTTATAAAGTGTAAATAGTAATGCTTTTATGATGAAGAAGACTGATGAATTTTGGGCAAAAAACTATTAATTAGCTCAAAATGTTTTATTCACTTGATAATAAAACTGTGATTTAACAGAGTAGGCAGTATTACTACAAAATATTCTCAAAATAAATAAAATAGATAATTCTTTTCTTTGTGCTATCAATTATTTGCTGTAAAACTAACACTTTTGCAATTCAAGTACACTTTCTACTTCCATTGATTTTTATTCTGACTTCTCTCCCTTCAAATTTTTATCTACATGTGTTTCCATTTTATTGATGTTTATATGAATGAAATAGTGTGAAGGCATCTTAGTTATAACTTTTTTTTTTTTAAATTTCTACTTAGTAAGAAATATCAAGCAAAATAGTGTTAAGAATGCAAGGGGGGGGGGCATGATTGCTACCTAATATGTAAATTCTTGAAAACTAGTAAAGATAAATTAAATTCAAGTTATGCTTTTTATTTTCTTTTGGATGATTTTATCTGATTTTAAAAAGAAAAGATTCTGAAAACTTTGGATGAGAGTTAAAATTCAGAATGGCGACCAGAAGAGCAGGTTAACTGAAAACAATAACCTCTTTTGACAGTTTAAAATTATTATATTATATTATATTTATGAAAAATACATGAAAGTAAAAGCAATACATAATAATATATTAAGTTTTTATGCATTTTAACAATATGAAATAATTTTCTGCAAATAATGAAGACGGTGTCTACTAAAAATGATTAGTCCATGAAAACTAGTTTGACACCGGTACATATAAAGAATATTGTTTGAAACCAGTGCATATAAAGAAGGTTGCTTATTAAATAAATTTCCATTTTTAATCAGTGACAGTGGGAGTAGTTCCTAATGTCAGAGTGAGGATCCTCTTCTTTCCTTTATATGTATAAATAGCTATTCATTTGAATGTAAAACTAATGGATGTAATTTGATATGTATGAAAACAAATGGCAGTATCGATCAGTATCACCTAACTGAAATATTAGTATTGTTTTTAAACAAGATAACAACTTAATTATAAAGGTTGTAGGTAAGTTAGGAAGTAATAAAGAAAAGTATGTTATGATTGTTTTTGGCAAATCCACACTAGTGTGTGTGTGTGTGTGTGTGTGGTGTGCATGTGTGTGTGGTGTGCATGTGTGTGTTAGACGATAATATCATTCAGAGAGACAAACTATTGAATAGGAGAGATGAATTGATGTCAAAATGCGTGCATGGAAATAAGTAAATGTTGAAATATCATTGACCAGACATCTATTGATATTATCTGAATCACCTAAATGACAAAGCATTTGAATAACAGCCGTTACAATAAAGAAAATTTATTCCTGTCAAAAGATTGAACAACGACGCATGACACATGTAGACAATAAATAACATCCATGACAACATTTTTGAATGAATTTGTTGTTGCAATCTTATATATAAAATAGAGCCAGTTTTTCCAGTATCTTTACTATTTATAGCTATTTTCAAGCAAGTAGCATAATCAAATCTATTTTCTCAAGTCATATAAGGCAAATATTCGTCAGTGTTAAAGAATAAAAATTGTAGTTTCAATCGATTTTAATATTTAATCTTGGTCAGTATTTTATTTTTGATTAATCATAAATAAAGGAAGGTAAAGAGCAATTTTAACCCTATCTTAATTACCAGTTGGACAAATTTAATAACAGACAATATTTTCTGATGTCTAGACTGACTCATATTTAGCTCTAAAGAGAGATGGAAAAAAGTAAATAAGGAAGAAAACCACCTGTTCTAGTTTATAGTATATGTAGTTAAATATAGTATATGTAGTTAAATGATTGACACACATTTAATTGTAAAGAAAGAACAGGAAAAGAAAAAAAGAAAGTTGCCGGTTTTTTAGTTTATGTAGTTAATAGTGTTACCTTTTCCTAATTGCTGATGTGGCTCAATCTGTTAGCATGTTGTGCTTAGAGACAAAAGTTATAAGTTCAAACCTCATCTCAGCATAAGTATTTTTATTCTGATTTTATCTGCAAATGAATGTAAATATTCCATATTACAATATTAATCAGATTGTTTAGCTTTACTTTTTCATTTGTAATCTATATTATTGATCACCTTGCGATAATGATGTCACTTTAAAGTCTCTCATGTTAAACAGCCATTATTCAAAATGACAAGATACTTAAAACTGGCAGATTGGAAATCCATCGAATATCACATCATGAAGTAAAATATTTTCTATTACTGCTGATTATTGAGCAAATAGGTTACTGAATGAGTCAAAGCAGGTATTGAAGCACATGTTCTGTGGAACTTATATAGCAAACTCCACTCTCTTGAATGGTTTACTTCAACCTGTATAGTTGCTGTTGCACACGGGCAGCAAGCATTCAATTTGTTCAGTTTATAAGTTTGCAGCTGAGAAAACTACACCAAAATAACAAAAAAAAAAAAACATATTGTCACAGAAATTACGAATTTGTGATTTCTGGAAAATATTCAGTAGTGTGGTGAATAATAAGCAATCAACAGTAACCTCTGTTCACGGCAACTGATAAGGCTGAATTACTGGCCCATCAGTTCACATGAAACTCCATCTTGGACTCTGCAAACCATTTCCTCCCAAATTTCCCAAGTTACACTAGATGGTCTGATCATGTCTCCTTCCTATATCCGGGATATCATAAGAATCCTTGACATTTCCAAAGTATGTGGGCCTGATTAATCCCTGTTATATTAATAAAGATATGCACTGATGAGCTGGCCCTTGTTCTCTCCAAACTCTACAATAAATGCCTTTCAAAATCTTGCTTCCCTGGCAGCTGGAAAATTACCTATGTAGTTTTAGTGTTCACAAAAATTATGATGAAAAAACTGGTTCTGATAATTATCACCCATCAGTTTCTTTTTGCTCTTCTTTGAATCATTAATTGATTTAGAATTAGTCCACCATTTCGTTAATGCTAAACTTCTTTATGGCTATCAGTATAGATTTAGGCAAGCCAGTTTTATCACGGATATTCTAACAATTAATGTATATACTATACACTAGACAAAGCGGGTGAAGCTAGAGTGAAATATCTGATCCACTTGGTAACCTTAGAAAAGGTTTGGTATAAAGTTCTTTTCATGAAAATTAATTTTATGCTATTACTCATATTAAATATTTAATATAAGCAGATTCTTCCAAGCCAAAAGAAAAACTTAGCTTGTCTTTGATCAAAACAACATGACATTAAAAAGGGACAGATCCTTAAATTTTTATTGTCCCTGATCTTCATAAACAACCTCTCTGATGAAATTGTGTCTGGGATAGGTATATTCACTGGTGACATCATGCTTGACATGTTGGTGAAAACGAATGTGCACATATCCAAGGTAATGGCTGAATCCTTAGAAACAGAACCTCTGGTCTGTAGTTGAATAAGGATATAAATTGATGATAGCATTTAATGCTACTAAGACAAAGCTCTTTTCCTTTAACAATTCTTAGAAACCTTTTCAACCCCAGATTACAATGGGTAATAGCACCCTACTTGATAGTCCAACATTCAAATCCCTCGACCAAACATTTGCAAATGATATGAATTGAAACAAATACATAGAAGAACCTACAAAGAGTTCTGCAACAAAATGGACTCACTCTATTCTGCTTGAAAACTTCTCATACGAAGCCACCATCTGCACATGAATGGAATATTGTTGTCACAAGTAGAATCCCCGAAAGGGTCTCTAATCTAATAGATCCTACATTGTCTACCAAGCTTCAACCCATCCCACTACTGCAGTGTTGCATCTTTGTGCTTGTTTTACACGTATTTAAATGGAATGTGCTTTGATGAACTTGCTTTTCTGGGTCCCTCTCAAAGTAAATACACTTGACAATAAACTAAACACCACTTCTTGATTTTTGTAAGACTTTCTACTCTAATAGTTTCTTTCTTCAAACTTCTGGCCTTTAGAATTCACTCCTTGCTCGCTGTTTCTCTGTGTCGACATGCAGAAATGTAAATGTAATATGAACAGATGTCTCACTGCGCAACTCCTCATTTAGGATGTCCTTATGGATATGGGCTCTGATTCACAGTAGCCACTTATGTCTTGTTTGAACTGAATAAAAGTTTGTTTTTTAAATTACAAAAATTAGGACCATAGGTGACAACAGGTAGTCATGCTAGTTTATTTAATATTACATAATGTCTAAGAAAAGCACTTGTCGTAACAAAAAAAAAAAATGGCATACATGAAGACTCGCATAAGGTGTTTGTGACTTTTAAGTCTTTTTTGTTATTGTTCATTAAGACTTATTATTTTTTTTCACTAATTTATATGTGATTTCATCTGATCTCTGCCATAATATAATTATGCAAATAGCATTTCGGTATGATTTACATTGAATTGATGTTGAATCAATATTCTAATCACTGAATGAACAGCTGTCTATATATATTGAGTTGTTGATGTAGTCAGCCTTTATGTAGTTTTTCATTAAAAAAAAAAAGGCATAAAATAAAAAGAATTTTCGTTCTTCCTTTGTTGCTCAAAGTTTCCCAATATGACCTTTCTCTTCTCTCTTTTTAGTATCATTTTCGGTTTTTTAAAAGTCATTATCTGTCAAGTGAAAAATGCTTGTATCATGTTCCTGTTATACACAGCTTGTCTAAAACTAATTTAACGCACAGATAAAATGCTTTGCCTTTGTTCATGTTATGTTCCTGTTATAATCTAATTATTTTATCCATAGCTAGAGGGTGGGAAGATGGATTCATACCTTTGCCAAGAGTAATAATGAAAGTGACTTGTGCCTTTATAGGACATCTAATGTAGAAGAAACAATTGTAAAATATCACTTTTCAAGAGATAGGTTTCCATAACATGACATGTATTTTAATCTTTCACAATAAGCACTCGTCTATCTACAACCACTATTAGTAATTTCCCCCACTCTCTATCTGTGCCTAAATCTAAACACAAGTTCCATGAACAAAGCTTCTTTCCTGGAACTCTTTTCCGCTAGCCTGCTTTCCAGCTTATGAGATGGTCATCTTCAAATCCAATGTAAACAAATTCTTGTTGAGCCATTCCATTGAATATTCAATTTCTGCCTAATTCTCATCATCCCATACTCATTAACATAGCTTTCAGGCCTTTAAAAAAGAAAAAAAAAGTTACTCCTTGTTAGCTGAAGAGTAGGTTATCTTATGCACAATCCATTTAAAACAAATCTATGCATACAGATAATAAATATTTCTGTTATATGCAGCTTGCCTAAAAGTTACTTAGCAAACAGCCAGATATTAGTCCACATGTGACACCGAATTTGATAATTGACTCAAGAGTTTACTCCTCTTGTAATCTCATATTTATAAACAGCAAGTAAAAACAATTTAAATTCATTTTTTTTATTGTTTATTTTCACCTTCAAATTTAATTTCTGCTAAATTTGTGCTATCAAATAAGGAACTATTTTAGTTTATTGGTACAGACGATGTTTTTTAAGTCGCCTTGATGATGACCAAAATTGTTAACTGAATGAAAAAAAAAGTGTAAAATAAAAAAATGAAAATACTGTAAAAACGTGTTTTGCAAAATTCAATTGCACGGATTTTGACCTAGAAAATGCTTACCACACTGTAAGATGTCCAGAGTTGGATGATCATCTTTTACATTGAAACTGGCCTAAAAGTCATGATAAGGGATCTTGCACAGATGTTGAAAATTCCTAAAAGCATTGTGAATTAGCGAAAATTATAGAAATGTGCATGAATTTATTAGAAATGTTTACACATTTGAAACTTAAACACTTTGAAATAGGCCGTCAATCATTTATTGTATCAAAAGATTGATTTTATGCATAGAATGCAATGTCTGTTTTTATTTATTTATTTTTATTACATTTTCACCCCAAACAAGGCACAGTGCCGCTTTGATGTAGCGGGTTACTTAAAGGGATACTATGTAGGGAGTTGAGCAGCAAGATGTCTGTTCACTTAAACTTCTGCATGCCATTACAGTTGGGAAGCAGGAACCCAGAAGGGAATTCCAAAGTCTAGCAGTTCTTGAGAAGAAACTACACTTATGATTGAAAGATAGTTGTTGAGTCTGAAGATATAAGGTCCGACTTAATTTTCTAGAATTCCAAAGTTCAAATCCAACCCATAGAATTTTGGAGTTTGATTCCAGTTTTGTCCAAAATTTCTAACTCTTTATTTTAAAGTGTTCTAGTATTCAGACTGTCTTGATTTTTTCAGAGATTAAAATGCCCAACTCGGACACCGAGCATTCTTATGAGTATGACTTTAACTCCTTCCAAAATCTTTAACTCTGTAACCTTCAATTGAAATTGCATCTTTCAATGTAACCATGTATCTTTATAAGATGCTTGGTTTGTCGATCAATCACATTTCAATTTTAATTGCATTTTTATTTCTATGTGCACAGATTGGATAGATGCGCCTTAGAAATATATCTATTTTTGTTTTATCACTATACTAATCAATAAATTTAAAAAACTGCTAGACATTCCGGAAAACACCATAATATGTATGTGGTTTACAATCTGTTTGCAATTATACGAGATCCTTTATTTTATTTATTTAACTTTTCTTTGGTTCATTGGTGAGATTTTTTTTTCAAGTTGACTTATATTATCTTCTGTTTCCAGTTACCATGACAACATCATGCATAAATATTCCTGATGATGCAAACACTGTACAATTGTGCCGAAGGCAAATATCAATTGATGCCAAGATTCTGTAAATTTCTGCTATGTCTTGACAATTTATCGTTTGATGATGGAAGAAATGTTTTTTCTTGAATCTTTTCCCTTTATTGTAATACCAGACACAAAGTCTGTTTTGTTTTCATGTGGGGACTACCGAATCTCTTGATTATGATTATTAATTTTAATCGCAAGCTTTTACTTTCCAAAGAAGTTCTCTCCTTGCTTTTCTGTGCAGAAGTGAAATATGGTTTATCGATGCCGACTCAAGAATCGGCAAGTTCAAATATAATTTCTTTTATGTATCCTTGAAAACTATGAATTTTATGGAAAGGTATAAACTGTGAGGTAAAAATGGAAACTCTTAAGGAATAAATTGTTAGCGATGGTTACTTCACGTCATCTACTGATCATTTTTTATGATTACTAGCAATGAACCATTTCTCATGATTATTTGCTCTATCCTATGGTATATTGAGCTTTTTGTTTATTCTAAAATATTTTATATTAATTCAGTTCTGTTCCAATTGAATGTTATATATATACACACACACACACACACAAAAGTAGATTAGCTGTTCCCAGCCGTGTATAAGCAATAAATATACTATTAGTTTTTAATTTTAATGCTTTCTTATTTTGGAGAGTATGGTATGGTTTCATCTACCTAAACAGTAAAGTTTACAAACAAAATAATGTGCCCACGTTACATATCCTATTACCTAGAATTTTTATTTCCCATAGATAGAAAATTTATTTTATTAACTGCCCTAAAATGGAAGAATGGCTCATGAATTGTGGAGGTGGACAATTTTACATTAAATTTCAATGTAAAACTGAGATTCCTCACTCTAAATTTTAAAAGAAATTTTTTTTTTCTTGACACCAAGTTTTTCAGCATGTTCACATGCAATCACCTAAAAAAGAAGTTCAAATATGAAAAAAAACAAAAAACAATAAAAACATTCTAGTGATTAATTTTTTATTCATAAAGCACATTTAAATTTCTTGTAAATATTTTTCTTTTAAATATAAACTTCCATTTTTATGTTGTCAGGCAAAATTTCATTGTCTTTAACATAGTCTGTATATTTGTCTTGTCAGCAGAAGGAAAATAAACTGAACTGTAAAAATAATTTTGATAATGTTAATAACCAAAAATAATTTTTATTATTAGTTTTTGATTTTAATGCCTTCTTTCCCAACTCCCTACCCACTTTTTATGTATTGAAAAATTTTTTACAACCAGTTACAGACAGGAAACTCAAAATCAAAGAAAAACTGACATCAAGTATGGCCTCGCAAACAGCTTTGAAAATCTTTAAACTCACCTAAATCAATTAAGCCATTGAAAATATTCTAATATTTTTTCACTTTTTGAACACCTTGTTTGCCAATGAAGGACTGGACAAAAACTTGAATTTCATTTAAATTTATTTATTTACTCAAAGTTTACACTGTACTTTTTGTGTTATGATGTATAGATTTTAATTTTACTGGAAGTTTAAGTTATAATTTTATTATTAGTACCAGCAATGGAAAATCAAGTTTAACTTTCTTTTTTTTTTTAATGAATCGTTTTTGGAATTTGAAATTAGGCTAAAATTTTACTGATTCCAATACTCATAAAAGTGGCTCTTCCAATTCCTAATTCCAATTAATCATCTCAATACTAATATATATGAGAGACAATTATTGTATATGTGATAATATTAAATCCGTTGCCAAGGCCGCTGGAAAAATGGTCGGATCCTTCTATCGATCCAGTAGATATCTCACTGCTGATGCAATTTTCTGTCTATATAAGAGCCAGGTACGTCCAAGGATGGAGTACTGTTGCCACATTTGTGCAGGAGCTGCTAGAAAGGACTTATCCTGCCTTGAGAGAGTTCAAAATAGACTTTGTAGCCTCGTAGGGGATGTCCTTTTCTCTTCCCTGCAACCTCTTTTTCACAGAAGAGATGTTGCAAGTTTGTTTCTGCTTTATTGTTATTTTCATGGCAAGTGCTCTACTGAACTCCAATCTATGGCCCCCCCTCACCAAACTTTCACAAGAAACACCCGTCTAGCAGAAAACACTATCACTAATTTCCCCCACTCTTTATCTGTGCCTAAACCTAAACGTAGATTCCATGAGCAAAGCTTCTTTCTTAGAACTGCACGCCTATGGAATTGTCTTCCGTTTTCCTGCTTTCCAGCTGACTACAATATGGTTGTCTTCAAGTCTAATGTAAACAAGTTTTTCATAAGCCGTTCCATATAAGTTAACAAATTTACTGAATTTCCATTACTACCGATTACTATATTGTCCAATTTCTACTGTACACTTTTTAACTCTTATCCTCGAGTGGCCTCTTTGCCTTGATAAGTGGTGATGCCTATGTACAAAAAAAAAAAATTAAAGAAGCAGAAGGTGTGCTGTTGTTGTCTGAGTGACTCCAAAATGTTTTGCGCAATACGCAATTGTTTTGCTAATTCTGAAACCATAGGTAGGCAAAATCTTGTGTGTAAGAAGAGTGTGTGAGTAAAGGCAACAAGAACAAATCAGCAATGTGATGTAGATCTTAATTGAGAACTACTATCGACAGATATGCCTTCGACAATCAATCCGGCATAGTCTGTGTCATTTTTAAGTAGGCGATGACCTTGCATTTGTCAATTTAAGGTATAGTTGTGTGCCATTCTAGAAAGTCTATTCTCCCAGATTTTTTTTTCTTTTTGAGAAAAGGTTAGTGTATTAGCAATTGTCTAAGGTGCCCCTTATCAGAAAATTCAGACAGGGCTTCTCAGTTATTTTTGTAGGTCATGGTGCATTTCTAGTGCATAGGCTTTTCAAAACTTAACCTTCCGTCTGACCTGAAAAAGTAAGCATCTACTCTCGTCATCAAACGAGCTTTTATTTAGATGTTTGAGCACAACAAAAAGGAATTAGAAACAGATGCTTTTAGGTTGTAGAAATCATTCTCATTGCTTTGATCAATATTTTATTTTATTTTCAAGCTAAACACACTGAGCCATATCAGTACAAATGACTTTGTTTTTGTTAGATGTCTTGGAAACATGAACTTCCTGGTTTCTCCAGCACTATCATATCCTTAACTTATAGATACACACACATTGAGCAGAATATTTCTAAATTAACTATTGCTTATTATTATAACTGAGCATTTAGCTTGTCAAAACATAGCCAGGGGCTGGAGATAGCATGTCTCATATTCTTGCTTTTGCCCCCTGACCCTTAAGGCACACTTATCCCTCATGACCCTTTTTTCCCTCCCATTCTACCTTCCTATAATCTCTGTCAGCTGTTTTTGATTAACCTTGGTGACCTTGTAACTTTTGTCTGCACATAGAGACGATTTTGCCATGCATAATTAAAATATGTCAGCCATGTCATTTAAACTATGGCCGAATCCTACATTTTCTTATTTTTACACGCTTCACTATAAGGGCAGTATTAGATGCAAGATCTGTCTTTAATATGAAGAATTCATCTTAGCCAAAAATGGCAATATGAACTGAGAACAAAATAATAAATTGCCTCAGTCTGTCCTGCTTGTGAGAACAGAACATATACTATACTTTCATCCTAGGCCAAAAATGGATGCTAATTCAAAAGATAGATTTCCATTACATTTTCATGAAAGGTTTTCTTTTCGTTTTTATGAGCAGTCAATATCGATCTGGACTTAAATTTGGTTTAATGCTGTCATATTATTTCATTCACGGACAGACTTTTTTTTAACACTTGAAAAAAAAAAATTTTCTTTTACTTTTATTATTTTAATAAAAAAATATTTTACTATTGTTTTCATCAGTGTTTTCTTTATATTTGCTTTTTCTTTTTTATTTTTCGCATATTTTTCTCTCACTTTTTTTTTTTCAATATTGAAAACTTATATATTTCTTTTTCTAAAATCTATTGCTTGGAGGTCACTTATAGTTTATGAGATCTTTAAGTTTCTGTCATACTTCCATTTATTAAATTTTCATTAGATTGAAAAAAATCTTTATATATAATTTATGATTTAATTTTTAAAAAATATGATTAAGGGGCATAGAAAATGTTGACTCCCAACCCCTTTTCAATAAAAAAGACTATTTAGAAGGGTTTGGCTTTCAAAAACAAATATGCCTAAAATATACTCTGTGATCAAAGAGACATCTACAGATAGATTTTTACATAATAATTTTTATATGATGAAAGCATTAGTCATTGAATTTTGATTGGAATTTTTTGTACTTGAGGTGAATTTCAGTGTTAAAAACAAGAAAATATATTCTCAGTGTCGGATGAATATGTAGCATAGAAATATAATATAAAACTTTAATGGTATGTTATGCCTATGGTAGTTGTTTGCTTCTTGGAGCCAGGGGTTGACAGTGCGATTTGAGTTTTCCTCATAAAGATAGATAGCAGAGACATTCATGGAAGATGGATGACAAAGGCAACATTTTCAGCACTATATTTTACTTAACCATGGATATCGATTTTGTTTTATCTAAAAGTTGCTTCTAGTTTCTTATCAATGCAGGAATATGATTACTCCTCTCTTGTTAGACATTAGATGAGTTGTTTCCTCACTAACATTGCAAAAGTTATAACTTGAACATTTTTTTAATCCTTTATCATATGACTGAACTCACTCAATGAGCAATCACTCTTCCTTTATAGGGGTGAAGTGAAGTTAGTGGGGATCAATCATAGCTTATAACTGACTTTTTTTTTTTTTATCTGAAAAACATTGTACACTTCAAAATATATTGCTGCTAAATAATATACAATCGATATACTTTTTATTTTCAGTCTTATCTGTTCAGAAACTAATGATTTTTTGATATCCTTAAATGAAATACTCCACTGAGAAATAAACCCTATTTATATCATTTCAAGTGGACATCATAGTCACCTTTCAGTGTTCAATAAATCATATAAACAGGTGCATGATATAGAGAACTGATGCAGTATAATCGAAGTATGAATTTTTATAAAAAATGAAAATTATTTGTATTTACTTGATGAAAAGTCGCAATGAACAGCCATTTTGATAAAGCCCATTATGAACCTGATGTAAATAGTTGGCTTAAAGGAAAAACATTTTACTACAATATAGAAACTTTATTTTTCAATGCTTGATTTGATTATATGAAAAATGTAACATTTTTCTGTCATTTTTGACAGAAAAGACACCCTGGTATAAAATATCAGGTATTTTAATTTCACACGAATCTGGTAAATAGATATTTAAAGGCATATATGAATTTTTTTTTCTTTTCTGTTTTAAATTTTTACAGAATATAATTTACTCGAGAATTTTTACTGTTCCTCTTGAGCATCCGAACTTTGAATTAGGAGAAATGAAACGGTCAGCATGTGAAATTTTCTACAAATTTCCAGTTGGAAGTTCATAGATTTGCACATATATGCCAAATTAGAATGTGGTATTAATACTATAAAAGATAATGAGAAATTGAATAATTATATTTATTCTCTGATGTATGGCTTGCAAAGGGTATTAGTATTGCCGCATTACATAAACAATCACATGTGCAAGTAAAATGTACTCTACATCCTGTGATGGATAAACTGTTGTACATATAGCAGACACCACTGGAATGGTTCATTAGAAAGACAAGTGCTAATAGAGATGATTCGAGTGCTGTTGAGTAAGTGTCCAGAAAATTGCTATAGTCTCAAACTTTGGCTCCACATTTTTCCTCAGGGTTGACTCTTGAAGCTTTTCTTATGAGTATAGCTATAAAGTAACAAAGGTTTAAGGTCAGAGTTTTCCTTCTTTTAAATGAGTTGTCTTCACAGACTAATCAGAACCATCTACTGGAAACACTGCTTTTCAGTTACCAGATAACCCACTTCCAACTCTTCTATCAGTAGTAGCAGTTCTGTTGGGTTAATACCTAATACACACAAACAGACCAGAAGCTGGACTTATTTGTCTCAGCCTGTTAAAAACATTCTCAGTGAGCAACATTTTATAGATAAGAGGAGCTTGTTCTCATTTGCACCCCTGGGCTATGACAACTTTGAAATCGTACATAAATATTACCCAGCATACTCTTTGCACTGGTTTTGATTTAGCACGGCATGTGTCAACTTAAATGCAAACATTTATGATGTTTTCTATGTAATTATACATCTACCTGCTTCAAAAAATTAGAATTTCAAATGCGCTGTTGACCGACCGGCTATAATGACATATACAGAAAAACTGTACAGGTTTTTTTTTTTTTTTTTTTTTTTTTGCATCACTTTGTCTTAAAATAATGTAATTATCAGATATAAATTCTCTTTATTCATTTTATTGACAATTGAAAATGTCATTGTCTAGCATTAAATGTCTTAGATAAACCTCAATTATTTGTGTTTATATCAAGTATCTTTTTCGATTGGGCATTTTTTTTTTTCTAGAATTTTTTTTATATCGAGTGTTTTAAATGGGGCTATTATTATATTTAACTAGTTAGCTCTAGTTTATTTTCACTATTTGAGTTGAACTAACAATCTGAATTGAGCCAACAATCATTTAGTTTCTCTTTTGTAATGTTACTGCATACGACAGGTGTGAAAATTAATGTCTTCTTATTTTTGCTTTTAAACTTTAATTCAATACAGAAATTACTTTCAAACCAACCGTTCAAATGCTTCTAAATTAATTTCAAATTTTGAAGGGTTATCATTTAGTAAACGAATCAGTAGATTAAAAAATATATCAGACTTTTTTTTTTTAAATTTTTTTATTACATTTTCATCCCAAACAAGGCAAATTGCCACTTTGGTGTAGGGGGCTACTATCAGGGGCAACAACTACTGGGGTACTATGTAGGGATTTGGGCAGCAAGATGTCAGTTCACATTACACTTGAACTTCTGCATGTCAGTACTGTTGGGGAAGCAGGGACCTGGAATGGAATTCCAGAGTCTAGCGGTTCTGGGGAAGAAACTATTGAAGTAAAAAGATCTTTTACATCTAGGGATCTCTACAGTGTGGGGTGGGATTTAGCAGCCTGTCAGGTTTGTCAAGGATGCTCACATCATGAGGTCACAAGTGATTGCAGTTCGTCAGAGCATTCATCACTAAAATACTTGTAGAAAAGGCAGAGGGATGCAATGTTTCGTCGATGGGACAGAGGCTGAAGCTTAGATGCCAGTTCAGGGCCTATCAGGTTTGCAACTCTCTTTTGAACCTTGTCAAGGAGCGAGAGACTAGTAGCAGATGCACCAGCCCAGATGTGACAGCAAATACTCCATACATGGGCGAATGGTGGCCTTATAGAGGTACAGGATACTTTTGGGTGTTAGTAGTTGTCTAGCACGGTAGAGAGAGCCCACCTTTCTTGCACTTGTGTTTATTTTGTGATTTTTTTTAAAAATTAAACTACCCCAGAAGTAATGTCTTGGTTAAATTAAAGTTTAAAGGCAAAAATTAATTATTATAGATTATTAAATGGTGTTCCTATATTAAAGAAGGAAAACATTAGTTTTCATATGCATCTATTCTACCAAACAATCTGGTGTATGTGCATTTTTTTTTTTATTCCTTTGTAAAGATTCTATTTTTTGGCCGAATTCAATTTTGTTTCAACATAAATAAATGTAACATGGAAGAAATATGCAAGTGCAATATGAAAAGTAACAAAGGACACACTTAAGTGTTTTTCAACATAAAACATGTTTATTAAAACATTTAAATTTCCATGTGCTTTCTCTCAATGCACTTTGCTAATCTTTCAGACTGAGTGGTATACTTTCCCTGCACAGCTTCAACAGCAATTAAGCTATAGCATCTTGAATTTATTCCTTAACTTTAATGATACCATAGAAATATACGATTTACACTTTTGAATGATACATGAAATACAAGAAATGCTGAAGAATCAACAAAGTTACAAACCAAATATTTATAATTATGGTGTATGCGTGTTTCTCATCACTATGTGAATTGCACATTTTTTTTTATTTTGCTATTAATCGATTATTTATTTTAAAAAAAACAAAAAAACTGCAATAGCAGCAAATTAAATGTAAAAAATTGTATTTAGAAAATGTTTAATTGCAAGATTAAATCCACAAGAATGTATTTTGAATTCTTTGTAAATGAATAAGCAATTTTTATTTATTATTATTATTATTATTATTATTATTATTATCATCATTATTATTATCATTATAATGATGTTTGTTAGCTTCACAGTGTTGTGATGTTTTTCCACTGTTTTTTTTTTATTTTTTTTTTACACCAAAGCAAGTGAGCATAGTCAAAGAGTCAATTGGATGGAAAACACCTGGCATAGGCGTTTGCTGTGCCAAGCAGAACTGACTTCTAGAGTACGGTGATGCTGTACTTGGTTCCCAAGGAGTTCAGCTGTTTCTCAAAATTATTATTAAGGCGTGGTCACATATGCCATCATCAAAAATTTATCTTTGAGAACAGCTTGTGATGTTCTGTCTGAATGACAAGTCTCCCCAGATTTCTAGTACTCTCTACCTCTTTCGATAACCCTTGCAGATAAATTTGCACTATCGCAACAGCTGCTTACCATTGATTCCTCGTTGGCAGCAGCCATTGGTCTTCAGTGGAATTTGGATAGCAACAAGTCTCCCCAAGGTCTCAGTCCTCTTTACACTCATCTACTGGAGATCTGGCTAGTGCTTTCTCTCCTTGGTCTTTCCATCCTCCTTAACTCTTCTCATTTGTTTGGTGTGGCGCCAGTTTAAGTTTCTGTATGTCCAGCTTGTGCCTGTAGCTTATGTGTGTTAGTCTCCGCATTCTAGGGGTTTCCTTAATATTTCAGCCATTTTCATTATTGTTATCTGTTGTATCTTCACAGACATCTCTCTGATTCAAATCTCTCCCATTTTTTCAAGATTTTTCAGTATTGTTCCTAGTGCTTCTACTGTTAGTGATGTTATCTTGACTTTCTTCATCTTCTGTATTCCTTTGAGCTCTCTGGACAATTCTGTGTATTTGCTACGCTTCTCCATCTTGATCTTCACTCTGTGGGCTACTGGGGTGGCAAAATCTACAATCTAGCAGGACTTTTCCTTGTTAACAGTTATGACACCCAGTCTTCTTGCTTGGATGGGTTTATCCATTTGTATATCCATGTCCCATAGTATTTTGTGACTTTCATTTTCAAGTATTGCTGCCAGTTTGTACTTGTACCATTTGTCTAAGTGTTCAAGATGCAGTTATTTGCATAATTTCTAATGCCATGTCTTTCCCAATTGATTGTGTCTATTTTTATATTCTTTTTGGGCTAATTTTCTGCATTTGTTTATTATGTGGTTTATTGTTTCGTCTCTTTGTCCACAGAGTTTGCATTTGCTGTTTTCTTGTGTCTTGTCTATCCTCACTTTGATGGTGTTGGTTCTAATTGCTTTATCTTGTGTGGCTGTTAGTAGGGATTCGTTTTCTCTGTTTAGGTTTCTTTTTTGCAGTCAAGAGTTTTCGTTAGTCTCATATTTTGTCAATCTTATGAATCGTCTGTGTAGCTGTTACTCTTATCATTTTTCTTTTCTTGTTTTATCCCTTATCTCTTCTTTTTCTGTCTTGTTTGTTTTTTCAGTCTCTTGATGCTGTAATTATATTTTTGATGTTCTGCATTTCTAATTCTTTTTTGTGTTATTTACAGTTTTCTGTTACAAACCAACCCTCTTCCTTGGTCTTTCCTTTTCACATAGAGTCGTTCAGTATCGTCCTTCCGATGTAGTACATTATCATAAGTTTCCTGGTTTTCTGGTCGAGATTCCTTAGTTCTTTGATCCAACCTACAAACGGTCCAGAGTATCTTACTAGTGACACTGGGGTGTTTATACTTTTAATTAGGTTTCTACCATATAGTTTAGGTTAAAGGAGTTTTCTTATTCTTCTGGGATATTCCTTTTCATTTCCGTTGCTTTGATGGTGTCTGCTTCTCGATTATTATTATTATTATTATTATTATTATTATTATTATTATTATTATTATTATTATGTGACGCTTTGAAATTTGAAAGGAATTTGGAAGCATTTAAACTGCCGAATATAAATTATTTTTGGTTTTAATATTCTTAGCAAATCCAGATGTATTGAAAGATTTTTACATCGAATACTTTTATAGAGATTAAAACATTATCTTTAATTGTTAAAATTGGTTAATTTATAGCAATTTCCTCCAATTAAAATAATTTAAACGACACCGTAATAATTATATTTAACTTTCAAAATCCTAATCGAAAAAATAATTTAACAAAAATAAAAGTAAGAAGGCAACGCCGGGTATATATAGCTACTTGAGTTGAGCCAACAAATTGAGTTGATCCACAGCGTTCAAGTCCCTCCTCAATGTTCTTCCTCCTGATCCTAGCTTATAACTTGCCCTCGGCTTATTTCAAACTACTTCGAGCTAAGCATGTCTGCATATATTCACGACTGACTGTACCCTTCTCTTAAAACAATATATCTTTTCACCTATACTCCCATCGTTATGTAGTTCCTTCCTGCTTACCCAAAAGGAACGAGATGCTTATATGAGGCCGTTGTATTTCTTGATTATTGATTTTGGGTTGACTGGCAGGTATATCTTTTCTCTTTCGTCTTAAAATTCAACAAGCATCTTCCTTTTTAGCTTTTTGGGCAAATTAAAGAAAGACAGCAATCGTTAGAAGCAGACGGTAAATAAATAAAGGCAGTAAAAGAAAAAATAAAGATGAAGAAGTAGTCGATATACAATAAGAAACGGGGAAATAAGAAAAGAAGTGTATTTAGTCTAAGGAAAGGAAAGACGTATGTAAGGAAGGGGAGAAAGTTATAAAGCGAAGAAAACGGCAGCCATTGCTGTTTGTTCGACCAATCACAATCGTTGTTACAAAATTGCACACGGCGCAGACCAACATGGCCGTGCCCATCTTTCGCTCTTGGTAACGGATGTCGATCACTTTTTTTAATGACGATTTTTGATACTGAACCGTGCCACCAGCCTAGATTCTGTACCCGAAAACCCCTAGCCGGATACATGCCAAATCACGGTCACTCTACTTCGGGAGCCATGAATGCCTATTACAGCCCCTTCGGCAACTTTTACCTCGAGTGAAAACAAAGAAAAACAACCTTTTTACTAGCCACGTCCATTTTTTTTTCTCCCTACATTTTTTTTTTTTTCCATTTTCAGTCTTTTAAGACTTTGATTTTTAAGTTTTTTTTTATCATTATTACCGACAAGAAAACATGTCTTTCTCACCCGATCTACGTTTGCTGTGACCATCATTGAATCTATTTGAGACCGTGATAAATACTTACAACTTCCCGGAAAGAAATCTTCTACTCTGAAGTCGCAAACTATGTAAGAAAAAAAAAATTCCTTTTTTTTTTTTTTCTCCTTTTTTTAAACCAAAAATGTATTCTCTTTTTATCGTTTTTGTTCCATTTTTATTTCGGAGTTTTAATATATATATATATATATATATATATATATATATATATATATACACATACTTTAAAATATGCTAAATTGGTAAAACGGTGATATTTTTAATTTTGGTTTCAAAAACAATACATAAAAATATTATTTTTAAATCAGCTGCCCCTTTTCAAAAACGATAAAATATCAAACTGTTTTAGAAATATCCTCGTTTTTAATGTCATATTTTTGTTTTTAAGAAGATAAATGCTTAATCATTTAGAAGCTAAATTTTTTACACTAATAAAAATATCTACAATCCTGGTCAAATCCGACGAGCTGGAGCTGGGCCTGCTACGTGGATAGAGTTTGCTTATTAAACTACACACTTCTATTTCGCCCTTTTTCCCCCTAATTTAATTATTTATCTATTTTATCTGATCCTTTGATATTTACCCCCACCCCAAAACGGAATCAATATAAATACACATGGACTTTATTTGTTTGTTTATTTATATTCCATTCGTTTCTCCTCAGAAAGCAGAACAAGTAGACGTACCCACCCTTCTTACGAAAGAAATATTTTCTTTTTGTTGTTTATTTATTTAGCAGGATTTTAGTATTTATGAGCCGCATGAACTTGGATTTTTTTTTTATTTTCGGTTTAATAATACTTTTTAAAACCTAATTTTAACGATTATTTATTTTAACTAAAAAGAAAATCATGATCTTATTTTTATATTTTGAAATTCCTGTGTATGTGAAATGTCCCCAGCAGTAGGAAAAATATGTACTTACTTACACCGTCAGGGTAGACCGACTTATTAATGAGGGTCTTCCCCGCCCTCTTTTCTTGTGTGTGTGTGTGTATATATATATATATATATATATATATATATATAATTATTTCTTCCCCCCTTCCTATGGGTCGGCACCATCTATCTTTTTTTTACTTTTAATGTCTACATATCCATTCGATTCTATTCGCTCTTTTCTGTTATATATACATATGTATATATATATATATATATATATATATATATATATATATATATATATTAAATAGCGCGCATTATAATATTTATGCGTTATATTTATACTTCATATATGCATTCATGACTAAAATTTAAAATATACTCATCTGAAATAAGAAGTAAAAAAAAAAAAAAGATTGTGACATTTCGATTATAGCGATAGAGGTACATAATATCCATTAAGAAATCTATTATTCCTAGTCGTTTTCTTGTCTGTATGAAGTTATCCGCCCCGTCTATTGTAAAAATAATGTGAAAATATAAATGAATTATATATCAGACGTCCTTTTAAATAATCAATTTCTCACCAATTTTGACCATCGTCATAATCCCCATTTGTGTTGACGGGCGGCCTTTGGCCTTGGGTCTTGATAAGCGGTTAATCATTATTAATACAATGGTGTGAGCTGCCAACTATCAACTAGATGGTTGAAGGTTGGGATGGGTGCTAGTCTCTGCTGAGTGCTGTGCTACAGCGGAACAATTTGTGTGTATATGTAATATATTTGTGTCTGGCTTTTTATCTTGTCTGTTTTCTCCATTATTCCCCACTCCCTCAACTGGCAATGAATGCATATTCTAACCTCGATTCCTGATTATCTATCTATCTATATATATAATGTGTGTGTTTGTATTATTTCTGTCTGTTCCTATGTGATTTGAATATCTGAACTTGTGTATTTCGTTTGGTATGCATATATTTGTGTTTAACCGTGTATGCATATAACATGTATATTAAGGTAGTTCTGCAGTTTATAGACCATGCTATTTCAATTTCTTAAATAGGATTTTTAAATAAACTCAATTTTTACCGAATCTTTTTTTATACTGTTAAGTGAAAGTACAGAGCAGTTCCTTTTGCATAAAAATTGGATTTCTAAGTAATAACAGAAATAACGGTACGTCTGTAAACTGTATTAGTATAAAAAAATTATTTATAGCAAGTGAACTACACCTCTAAGAAACTCGTCAGGCTAAATGCCTATGTATGTGTGCCATATAGGTTGTATAATGTATTCGATAATATGTTATATTTAAACCTAATTATAACATTTAATTGGTTGCCTTTAAATATGGGTTTATTTGTGTTGATCTGTATTTACAGCAATGCACAAATTGTGTATGCATATATGTGGGTTTAGGTTAAAAACAAAGATGTGTGTATGAAATATGTTTGTGTGTCTGTTTTGCTTACATGTTTTAAACGAGTTTGGTTACTTTATGGCATATGTCATTTTATGTTAAGAATTCCAATACAAACAATGATAAAAATAATTTTGAATTTAATAAAAACAAGGATTCATTGAAAACAAAATGACTATTTTACTTGATGGTTCATGCTTTTTTTTTTTTTTTTTTTTTTTAACTGAATTTGGTTTCAGGAATTATTTAGCTTAAGCATCAATACATGTGTGTGTGTGTGTGTGTGTGTGTGTGTTTGTGCAGAGGTGTTTGTATATTTATAGATGTGTGTAATAAAGTATATGTAGGTTGTATTTACATGTTATGGATATGTTATAAATGAACTTGTTTCCGCGTATTTTGCGTAATTATTTGTTGAATCAAAATCTTAACGAATGTTTCTATTTTTTCTAATGTGTAAATACATTATTATAGTAATACAATTGTGTATGTGTTGTATGTAAGTCCACTGTTACAGCATATACATATGCTGTGACTTGTGTATGCATGTATGTAAATTTATAATCTTAATTTATACGTTTTAATCTCTCCTGTAATTATCATTTGATTAAATTCTATATCAATATTTGCCAAAATATTATTTTTGAAGTTGAATACTTTTTAATACTTGTAGACATTATTAAGATTGTTTCCATTGAGTTCATACTCCCCTCTCGCTTACAGACCAGTTTTGTTTACTAAAACAGTTTCATTAAATTGTACTGTTTAAAGAAAAAAAAACTTTATTTATTAATAGTTTCATTTTATTTTTACAATTGATATTATTTCAGTTTATATTGAAACCATTGTGTCTGTAGTGAAGACCGAATAGTGGAGGGCATTTTATCTGTTTGACTGCTCATATCCATCCATCTAGGTCCATATCTATATTCATATCAAATATCTATCCCTACCCGGCACATCCATCATTCCTCTTCCACCAGTGTGTAATTTCTTTTTTATTTCGATCGATTCTCTTCTATGTTTGCCTGCATTTAACTGACCTTTCCTCTGAACAAGTTCTCTTTTTACGAGTTACATTTCCTATTTACACACACATTCTTTTGGTTGTCTTATTTATACCATTTCAGATAGTGCTCTATAACAATAATACAGAATCAAGATAAGTGTTGAAATATAGCTCGAATAGACATGCCACAGTTCCTACTTTTGGTAATATCCTTCAAATATAAATACTTTATTTTACTGGGGATCCAGTGTTCAAATTTGTTTTGTAAATAGTTTTAGTATCCAAGCTAAAAAAAAAAAAACTCAGTAAGAAATGCTAATTCTTACAAAAATAAGTTAGCTGGTTTTTCTTTTTAGAGGTTAACAATTTCTCTATATTAGCAAACTGCTATATCAGATTAAGTACTTTTTTTTTTTTTTTTTAATAAATTGGAATAAAATGTTGTGATATTGCTAATAACACAATACAGCAACAACAAATGAACTTTTTGCTAGTCAAAATGAAAGTTTGATTTGTCAGCTTAATTACTATTTAGGTTCAATCTAAATTAGACTCAGCCTTTGACTGTTATGCTAACCAGATTTTGCAAGAAGTTTTAGATAAAATCCTACTTTGCAGTCTGTGCTTTTATTAATTAGCAAATGCAGAGAGGGGGGCAAATATCAGAACTCTTCCTCTTGGATGTTTTTGATTCGTTATAGACAATTTTATTGGACTATTTTCATATATTTAAAAAAAAAATTTTAATTTGGTCTGATATTTATATTCTATATTGGACATCTATATGTTGGTGTTGTAAAAGTTATTTTTTACTTTTTATATAATTTGTTTGCAATCATCAAAACGTTCTATTTTTGCTTCTTTATTTTAATTTAATGATTTGGGTTTATTTGGAAAAATTATTTTAATCCCTGCATTAAAAATGTTCTCATGAATATGGTCTATCAGTATCCAAAGTACTTTAACAGGATTACCAATAAAATAAATGAATTTTAATCCTAATAACTTTTCTTTTCATGAAATAAGAATGATTTTCAAATGATGTTGCAGTTTTTCTAAAATTAAATAACTTCACAAAATTTATTTATTACCACCTCTATTTCAGCATTTTTTTTTTTTTTTTTTAAATGTCAAGCTTTGATCTTAGGTTTTAAAATAATACATTTCTATGTACTATTATAAGAAGTTAAAAGCCAAATCACATTGATACACCAGCTCCCATGATATCACAAAAATTAAGCCATTGAGCCTGATCAGTACTTTGATCTAGACTACAAGGTGCTGTAATCAAACTCTCCATTCAGTTTTATAGTTGGGTTTTAGAAATAGATAGCGGGATAAATGCTACAAAATTTCAAATGCATAGGTTTAATAGTATTAAAGTGGCCGGCAGACAGACATATTCACAGGCATATGAGTCAGATCTTTTTAAAATTGATTTCTCCACCTCTTTCAATTAGTTAAGCAATTCATCCAAAGATTTTCTGTTAATACTTGTAATCTCTTTTAAACTGATTCACTTCATAGGGGATGACCTTATCCCCACCCCTTATATTTTCCATCACCAAATAGAAGCAGTCTTTAAAAAAGAGGGGAGAAAATTCATGTTCTAAAAATAAGGCCAAGAAGAAATAAGTTTCACATTATTTTTGTTCTTATTACTCTGTTATGTTAGCAAAGTGTATGTTACTTAAATAACACGACTCCAATTTCAAATCTTGTTCATGTTTAGTGAAAACTATTGACCCTCATTCCTAATTTCCTATTTTCAAGTGTACAACATTGCAGAGCAAGGGTGTTGGTCATCTTTCTTAAACATCCTGGACATCTGGAAAGTTGTCATTCCAAACACATTAAAATTTTTTGCATTAAATGTCTTAAGAACTCAGTGTTTCTGATTATCAGAACAGTATATCCAACTGTACTTTTTTTTTCTCTTAGGGTTTTAACACTGAAAACATTATTTGATGGAAATTGAGGACAAAATGTTAAACATATTAACTCAGCGATATATGATCCTGAATCAAAGGGAAGATTTTTTTGGAAGGGCTCCACTTTGAAGACCTTCTAGAAGTCTTTTCTTTCTTTTTTATCCTTCCAGATGATTTATCATAAGCAAAAGTCGACCCACAGAATCCTCTGCTAATGCTGAATGAAAAGACCCTTTTACTTCCCTTGCAGATGTTATATTTCTGGAAAAACAATCCATCTTTAATTCTTTGCTTCCTACCATTTGCAATTATTGGTTGGTAACGGTTGTCGACTTTTAAGATTAATAAGTTTTTTTTTTATGTTTTTTTTCTTACAAAACCTCAGTTGATTTCCAGAGCAATGGTCAAAGAGTTAGGGTTATTTTTCTTACCTTTTTCTATCATTGACTTAATTAGACTGAAACAGTATTGGAGTCGCATAAAAAGCTGAACAGGTCCATTTATTAGATGTGGTCATTCAATATGCACATATAGCAACAAAAATGCTATTTCAAACAAGCATGACAAGCCAGTTGAAAGTTTCAGTTACATACCAATAAAAATGTAACTTTTAGCTGAAATGTGACATACCAACTGGCAGTTATAGCTTCTTATAGACTTTAGTAAATACAAGAGCTTGTAAGACAAAATAGTGCAAATCAATCAAAAACAAAAGGTAGAATGTGGGTGAAAATAGATTACACAACTTAAGTTTTTAGAAGAAAATTATAAAATGATCCTCATGTCTGGGGTTGCTATTTTTGGGGAATTCTCCACCTACCACTCTAGAAAATCTTTTTTTTAAATTCGGAGTAAAGTATCCATTCAGCAGCAAATTATATATATATATATATATATATATATATATATATATGACTACTTCATTTAATCACATAAATTAGTATACGAAAATATAATTTTATGCGTAAATTTTAAGTATTTACTTCAACAGTGCTCAATACATAGGTATATATATAGTAATAGTAAGTTATAAAAATATATATGGCAATTAAGCTTATGACATAAGCCTGACGAATCCTAGCTTGGATGAAACGTGAAATATTCTGTGTAGCTTAATTGCCATATATTTTTATAACTTACTACTACTATATATATATATATATATATGCTTAGAATATTCTTACTGTTGTATATCCATATTATAGATAGAGATATGACTGTTCAAACTAGTAAAGTTACCTGATTTGGACCAGGGTTCATAATTTCCTTTTGTAGATTATATTAAAAAAAAGTAATAGTTTAAGTGAAAAATCTCTCCTATATTTAGGCATTCATGGAAATAAATAAGCATATATTTGGATTTATTTAGCAATTAAATTATCTGAATTATTTAAGAGATATCAATTATTATAGTTAGTAGTAACAGATATTTTAGTTTAAAAAAATGTAAATAAAAGAAATCATCTGTTCAAAACTTCTGTCACTCTGAATGAAATATGCTGTCTTAATGAAGCAATTGTTTACCGGAAGTCAATCTGCCATTAAAAAACAAGAATGTAGTTGCTTCTCTATGAAGAATAGCAGTAATGAATTGCATCATAATAATTTCTTGAACCAATGTTATAAGAATTATGTTTTTATTGGAAAATAATTTCAGTATCATCACAGAAAAAAAATCATGTATTTTACTATTATTTGTAATGAAAATTTATTTGAAGTAGTTGAGTGTCAATGAATGTGTGGATTTGAAATGAAAAGTGGCATTCCTTATGTTTAGTAATGTGTAAATTTTTATAGAAAAAATAAAATGTTTTTTCAGCATTTTACTGCAAAGATAAAGAATATTTGAGGATTTTCATTCATTAAATTAACTATGTATCGTAATTAATATTGTGAAATAATTGTGATGCATTGTCAATTAGTTAAGATTAATGGAATTTTCTTAGATATTTAAAACCATTAGAATATGTAACGGTTTTTCTATCATTTAAATTTCTTTAAAATCAGATAGACCTCTTTTTAATGGCTGTTTTCAGATTAGAATGGAAATGAAAAGATAAATATATTCCATAGATGGAATCACTTTTGCTAACTTTTAGAATCGGTCGTTGGTCATGACTTATATTGTAGAAATACATACTAGACTTTTCTTTTTCTTTTGTAAATCTATATGACCATGAATGTACTTGCTTCTTTCTGTTATGAGAAACAATGGACACCCACTGAGAAGGTGATTGCACAACCAACAAAGCAAGGAGAAATCCAACATAATCAAAAACGAAGAAAAAAACTAATGTTGTTTCATTGTTTTTTCTCTTAGACTAATTGTCCTATCAAGGCTTGAAAGTCTACTCTGCCCTATATTCAACCCATTAGTTAATGGAGGACAGATGAATTAATATTTTTCAGTAAATTAATTAAATCCTTCTTAGATAAGAGAAAAATCCAGGTTGTCCTCGACGGTCCTACATCTAAACAATGATATAGATGCGGGAGTGCATCAGAGGTCTATCCTTGGACTTCTATTATTCTTAATCATAAATGACTTCCCTGACAAAATTGTCTCTGAGATAGGTATATATACTGATGACACCACGCTCTATAACAGACACAATAGGAAAACAAATGAACACATATCTAAAGAAATGGCAGAAACGCTAGAGGATGATCTCCAATCTGTAGTGGAATGAGGACAAAAATAGATGGTCACTGCCAAGACTAAACTTGTTTCCTTTAATAATTACAAGAAACCTTCTCTACCACCAATAGCAATGGCCAAAGACTCTTTATCTGAAAGTACATCTTTTAAACTCCTCGGCCTAACGTTCACAGGAAACATGAGTTGGAACAATTACATTGAGAGCATTGCCAGGACCACTGCAAAGAAGGTAGTTTCTACCGTGCTAGAAAGCTACTAACGCCCGAAAATATTCTGTATCTCTACAAGGCCACCATTCGCCCATGTATTTGGGCTGGTGCATCTGCTACTAGTCTCTCGCTCTTAGACAAGGTACAAAAGAGTCACCAGCCTGATAGGTTTTGAACTGTCATCTAAACTTCAGCCTCTGTCCCATCGATGAAATGTTGCATCCCTCTGCCTGTTCTACAAATATTTTAACAGTGAATGCTCAGAACTGCAAGCACTTGTACCTCCTCGACATAAATACCCCTCCCCCCGATAAGGCCGAAAAGCAGCTAAATCCCACTTCTTCACAGTAGAGATCCTTAGATGTAAAAGAGCATTCTACTCCAGTAGTTTCTTCCCCAGAACCGCTCGACTTTGGAATTCCCTTCCGAATCCCTGCTTCCCCAATGGTATTTACATGCAGAAGTTCAAGTGTAAGGTGAACCGATATCTTGCTGCCCAATTCTCTACATAGTACCCCTGTAGCTTATGTCTCTGATAGTAACCTCTACATCAAAGTGTCAATGTGCCTAGCTTTGAGTGAAAATGTAAAAAAAAAAAAGTTACTTTTTTTTTTTGCTATTTAAATACTTGGATCCCTTGGTATTCCCAAATCATTCCTCATTTATGTACTGACCGACCTTAACAGTACTTAACCTTGGTAATCTTATAAAAATTAGTGTATTAATGTGACATGGCTGTTAATAAGATTTTACAACAAATAAACTGCTTCATTTTATACAGTATTCAAAATGGTAAAAATTCAATTGAAGAAAAAAATTTGTTTTTCAAACTTTAGGAATGATTTCTTTATAATGTTTTGTCTCCATTACCAGTGTCTCTAAGATTATGCACCAGTGTTTCAGCGTGACATGTTTTGCTTTACTACACATTCCACTCATTAATGTATATCCTGGTTCATAAGTGTATCTAATGCACAGGTTGATGGCCCTTAACTTTTTTTTTTTTATCAACACGACTTTATGATCTTTGCGGTCTGCTTTTTTTTTTTTCAAACTTTAGGAAGTCACAATTACCTTTCACAAAAAAAAAAAAAAATCAAAAGAATGTAATGCTTAATTGTAAACAATTGTCGCTAAAACCATCTGAGTTTTGAATTGCACACGAAATATTTAAAATTATCAAAATGGTTTCTTTTATATTCACAAGTATTTTATTTATTTACTGATAAATAGAAACTATTTGTTGAACATGTTCATTCCTAACACGAAAAAGACTTTGCTTTGTCCTCATTGAATCATCCTGGCCTAAAATGCACCAAACATTGATTTAAAAAAATGTATTTTAGTTTTGCAACATTCAGTCATGTTCTATAGTCAAAAACAACCAAACGAAACTCCATGAATAAATATTTTGAGAACTTGAAGCATAAAAACTTTTACCAAAATGACCAAATTTGGCAGTAAATAACTCGAAAAGGGTTGATATGCTGTAAAACAAAACTACTAAACCTGAAACCTCATTCAACTATGCTTTCAAAACTAGCTTTGCATATTGATCATTAAAAAATGAAACAAAGAATTAATTGCATTCAAAATTTGTCTTGTACACAAATGCTGTGTGGGGAAGTATAATTGGAATCTACATTTTAATTGACAATTTAACATGTAAAAGTAATTTTAGTCAAAAGGCAAATGCTTTCAGTAATTTCATCAAATGTGATCAAATATCCTAATCTAAATTGACAAACATCCGTGTCACCATTTCAACAAAACATTTAGAAATTTTTACAATCATATTGGAAAGTGTTTTAAATTCTATCAAGTTGAGGTTATTTTCTCTTCTTTCCTAAAATGCAAATGTTTCTCGTATACATAATATTACTGCTGTCAATTAAGGGAAATGTCTATCAGTCATGTAAACAGTGTGAGGTATGAAAGTGAAACCTGTTTGTTCTGGGTTGAGGATATGTGTTGCATAGAATGGAATGATATTAGAATGATGCAATAGATACGTAATGTGATCATGAAAGATTTTGATTTGAGGACCTGAGAGTAAGATTAAATCTTGACAGTATAGGGAAATATTTGCATTGATTTAATTTATTTTTCCTGTTGCTTTAATCCATTTTCAGTCATTTTAAAATTATTTACAAATCTTCTTTGAATTTATGATTAGCTACTTCATACCTGTATTGTTTGGTTTTACAATGTGTTCTCTGCAAGAATCACTACATGAATAGACATGATTTACATTTTATTTACTAATTTTAATTATTTGACAACTACATCAACATTTACTTACAAAAAACATTATTCATCATTGAAAACAAACCAGTAATGGATTCAATATTATTATTAGATTTCTTTTCAGGCAAATAAAATTACTGGCTGCTTCATTTAAAAAAAAAAAAAATTTGGAATTAATTTAGTACCTTGAATAATGTTTTCATTTCAAATAGTTATCAAACATATTCATTGACATAGACTTTCCGTTTAATTAAGGCTTATTCAAGGAAAATAAAAATAGAAACAAAACATCCTGAACCATGGTACCCAATCTTGAGCAAGGTCGCGAGAAACAGTTAACCAATCATGATTCCCACTGTTGAAGGCTGACGACTTGTAAACCTGAGAAGCTTGGCCAAGTTTCCTCTAATGGCTTTCACCCACATTCTCAACTGCCCACCAATATGCTTGAATCACCCAAGTAGAAAAATAGCAAGGATTATGTTGGTCAACTCATCAGTAACAATGTGGTGATGACAGTCATTATCATAGACTTCCATTTTCTGCTGATCGAACACGCTCACTGGGCATGTCTCAAGACATGGATTTTACATAGGTGCTAGCTTTCACCTACCAGGATACCTTAACCATCATATATTGAAAGGGACTTAACACTTAATTTATACTTACAAAGCTCTGTCTGATAAGAATATAGAGCCCTTTCTGTGTACAAGATTTTTGTTTTGTTTTGGCTTTTTCATTTTAAGATTTTCCAGGTTATTGATATATGCATACACACATTTAATGGATATACACAACCTGAATGCTGATCTCCGACAAGATTTGAACCTGCATCCATGAATTAAATCTTCTAATAGCCAGAACCCATTCTTTAACTGAGGCAATTGCATTAGAAACTTGCAGTATTTACAGTTGAACGGTCAAACTTCTAATAAGGCTTGCAGATCAACTGGTTGTTTTACATGACATTTTAATGTGTTGTCATATGCAAGAGAGAGCACCACCTTCTGCCCTATTAACCTGTTCAAGATGTGGGGTATACTGCTACTTTTTTGCAGGCTTGAATAGATCTTGAGCACCACATGATCCATAGTACAATAAATGGACTTGCTCTATTTCAAATTGACACTTTTTTTCTTACTCTCTCACTCTCTTAAAAACTTATTTCTAGATTAATGAAATGTTAAATTGCAATTAAACAAGTGTTATCAATGTTTTTTAACTTATGTTTCATGACAGAACTATTATTTTGTGTTATTTCTGCAGCGTTTATTATGCAAATGCGTTTTTATAGTTGATGAATTTGGTTATGAGATTTGTAGGTCTAATGAATGATGTTCAAAAATATTTACATGTTAATTTTAATGTGTACATTTTGACACCAATTTATTTATTAGTGATTTTGTTACAAAGTTTTCATTGCGACAAAATACATAGGTTTCTCTATAGTTGAGAACTATCTTTTACAATTTCATTATTTAGTCTGTATTTCTTTGTTGCAATGATTGTGTAGACGAGTTCATGATTAATACAAGATTGTCAATTTTCTGACTGAAATAATTACAGATTGAAGACCTGCACTTTCTCTATTTAACCCCATTTCACTCTGGATAACTGAATTAGGATTATTAAGTTCATATTTCAATACATCTGTTTCTTTTTCTCCTTTTCACGTGTTGGATGATTGACATGCTTCATCAGTTGTCCTTATATTGGCCTCCTCAAATGGCCCTCAGCCTCTACCAGATGTTGGTGCTCAATGATTGCTTAAAGAAGTCATTAAAAACACAAGAAACAAGAGAATTGCCATAAAAAGAATAGAAAGAAATTGACCATGCAGAGTTAACTTTTCCTAGTCAAGACACTTTGATACCACACTCCTCACAACAACAACAAAAAAGATGCTAGAACCAATTAACAGAATACCTATGGTGTTTCTAATGGAATCAATTATCAGAAGTTGCATGGTGCCAACCAGTTAGGGAATTTATTTACCAACATTGAAGCAACTGTCTTCTTTTTTATCAGAGCTTTAGATTTAAAAGAATGCTGAATTTTGGTGGCGGCAGCTACTCCCTCCCCCCTTTCTTTTATCTATTCACTTAACCATCTTGTCTAAGTTCATCTTGTCAAAGATTTCTTAAATGTGAAGTAATTGGCTTTTTCCAATGTTTGTTCTTTGGAATTCAGGATCTTGGTTTTTTTTTTTGTTCTTTTATTCCAAATAATGGTTGGCAACCATTGAATGACTTTGAGAGAATTGGATTTTGGCTATTCCTCAAGGGCAATTGCTTTTTGCTGTCTTCTCTTGTACAATTCTTTAAAAAGGATTGCATTTGATTTTCAACTGACAGTAGCTTGTGTTACATATTTTATTTCAATATTGACCAGTTTTGTTAGACTTATAATTTATCTTAAATTTGTTTCATGGTTTTTAAATAATAAAATGTTTTAGTTTTTGTTTTTTTCTAAACCATCTAAGTGTATACGAAACTTAAAGTAATTGTATATGAAGCTCTCTTTTAGAGCAGTTCTGACTCTTCTCTGCTCTTTTAAGAAGTTGAGCACTTATTTCTAAGTCTTTTATCCTTGCAAATGTTACTATTGAGTACTATTATATAAAAATACTATGAGGGATACATGTTTGTATGAACATGGTAACACAATTTTTTTCATTTGTTACAGAAAAATAATACTTATTTTTAACTAGGGAGGGGGAATAATAATTAATGAGATGAAAAGAATAAGCATAAAATATATATAATTATAAGACCTATACCTTTTTCAGATTCAGTACTAAAAACAAAAGCTGTATTAAAATTATATTTGTATGTGCACAAGTATAATAATAGTAAAAACAGTCAAGTGATCAGTGATAAATAAGTATATATATATATATATATATATATATACTTATTTACACTTGTTTACTTATTTCACACTGAAGAAGACCAAAGGATCGGTCCAAAATTATGTGCTTTTGAAAGAAACATTATTGTATTTTTTTATTCTTTTTGTGTTCCTACACATCAACTCAGAAAATAAATACAGTAAAGATAAAAGCATCTATATATTTTTTGTATTGATTTTTTTTATCCACACACACACACACACACTAACAGAAGTACCCATCATTGACTAAAGAGTCTTCAAAAAATGTACTGATTTATATATCAATATAAATAACTTTTAAATTCTTTTAAACTGATATTTATTTTCTACATTTAGTATAGTGTATTCCCTAGGCAGACAGAAAGACCCGGCATTGCGCAGATCATCTTTATAAAGGGTGGGGTGGGATGGAGGAGCAATTGCTCAAACAAACATGAGGGCGCAGTAGTTGGAATCTTTCTTGACATAAACGTATGAATACTGATTAGGGTTCCCTATTATAAGTGGCCCCCATGGAGCCCCCACTCCCTCTTAGTGAGAGTGAGCGATGTAATCTTTACCATGGCAAGTTTGGTAGCTTTATGTCAAATGGTGTGAGCATGCATAGGTTCCCTGTTATAAGTGACATAGCTGTGGCCCCACCCTCATTGGTAAGGGTGAACAATGTAACCTGTCAGAACTTCTCCCACACCATGGTGGGTTATCCTACCATATTTGGTAACTCTGAGTGTACACCAAACAGTGTGAATGTGCACAGGGTTTCCAGTTATAAGTGAATCCCCTAAGGCCCCACCTCCATTAGTGGGAGTGGTGTGACCCATCAAAACTTCCCCTTCCCCATGGTCGGTTATCCTGACATATTTCGTAGCTGTAGAAATGGTGTGAGCATGCATCGGTCTCCCTCTTATAAGTGAACCATTCCTCAGCCCCACTTTATCATACCCATTTCAGATCATTCATATGTCTTCTATCATTATATATGGTCAGTTTAGTAGAATAATAAACCATATAGGAGCCGATTAATGTACAGACACATGCATGTTGAGTTTTATTATATACTAGCGAGGGGTACCCGGCGTTGCCCGAGTGTTTGTAGGTGTGTGTGTGAAAAAAACCCAAAGAAAAACGGGTGCCTGTGAAAAAAAGAAACGAAGCCTTGACAACGCGCAGTTGGAAAATAGTAAAGTGTGAAAAAAAAACAGGTCCGCGTTTTTGATTGACGTGACGGCGATAGGTATTCAGCAGTTAGCATTTTGTGCGGGACAGTTTTTAATGAGGTCAATAAATCAGTTTGTTTGTTTTTAAAAACCCGCTCCCTGTTTATTGGGGGAGCGTCTCGTCTTGAAATGAAAGCTACCGTCTGATTGACCAAACGTTACTTAGCTCTCTAGAGACCACTGGCTTTCGGCCAGTGATTAGAGTAGAGTTTTGCTTTTTGTTTATACCGAATGTAACGCGTGCCGATGCGGGAAAGTCAATAAAATTAAATAGACAGGCGAGCTCCGTGGTTAAGTGTGAGATATTACAATTTATAGATGATATAAAAAGTTTTAAGAAGTGAAGCGAGCGAGCTCTTCCCTGAAAGAAGCCTTTTGTGGACATCGAGGAAAAGCGTACATACATACATACATACATACATTTTCGCTTTTATATATATTATTATTATATATACATGTGTGTGTGTGTATATGTATGTATGTATGTATGTATGTATATATATATATATATATATCTGGGATTATTTTTCCATAGGAAATGGAAATATATTCGTTTTTAACATTCAATCACCCTGAATTATGCATTAAAATAATTCAAATAAGAGAATATTTTTTTTAATTGTTCTTACAAATAATTGATGATTGTTTTCAGTCTTTTTGACATTCTAAGATTTACATTAGGTTTTTAGCATTTTACATTTAAAGTTGACATTTAAACTGTTCAAGTTAACTGTGATATTATTTGCTTTAACAGGCTGACATTTTATGCATTTGTTGTGTGAGTTGATGCTTAAAATATTGATTCCTAGGTTAAACATTATTGCATTTTAGTTTATTTTTAAAGATTATTGTACATATTTTTTTATTGCTAACATACATGTTAAATTTTACTCAAGTAATAGTTGTCATTTTCCAGTTATGGTGTTTTGGTTGTGGTTTCATGAAATATATATATTAATTAGATGGGTTTCTAAAATCAAAAAAGTTGATTTTTCTTTGAATCACAAAAATATTCAGGTTTATGATGCCAATAGCTATCAGCTTAAAAATAACTGGAATGTTATAGCATAAAACAAAAAGAAAAACAATTGACGTTTGAACCCTGAAAGATGGTACAAGATACTGGAATTAGAAAATGAATGTGTAATTTAGTCACCAGAGAAGAATATTTTGTCTTATTAACCAACTTAAGTAGTTAACGATTTCAGCATAAGGATACAAAATTGAATATCTCTGCATAGATCTAAAATAGTTATTCTAAAAGTAAAAGAAACAAACAAGAGATTCCTTTTTAATTTTAAAAAAAAAATCATGCCAAATATGTACAATGATTTGTCCTAAAAAAAAAAAAAAAAATAATCTTATTTTATGTTTAATCATTTTTCTTCATCATGGTAGTGAAAAGTTTCAGATTATTGTATGCATGTTGTTAGATCAGTTGAAAATAGAACATATTAAACTGGAAAGAGAACTCTATATTTCTAATTTTGAATGAGTTTTAAAGCTGGTTCAAGAATTTCTAACATCAATATGGACAGCAGATCAAAGATGCTGATTTCAAATCTGCAGTTAATTTGAATCTTAGATCAACTGTTTCACTGTGATACACAAACATCCAAGTTTGTTTTTTATATATATTATATATATATTAGAGGAGTCAGAAGTAACCAGTCAGTCAAAACGTTTATAGTTCAAGTAATACAAATTTATTTATAGTGAAATACAAAAGCTTGTGTGTTAGCTTTTTCTCTTTATACTGTTTAAAAGCAGTCACATATTTGATTTTATTTGCATTGATAGCAGAAATCGATAATTTTTCTCCAAAGCTTTTTGTTAGTTTCATTGGTTGAGAAAGCGAATTCAATTCTATTTGTTTATAAATTTGTTTATTTACAGTTAATCTGTAGTCAGAGAAGACATTAAAAAAAAAAATGTTTGACTCCTTTGTTCACTATACAAATGTTCTTTATCAGTTGGTCACATATCAGTGATCAAAAGATATTAAAAATGTGGTAAGAGAATGAGTTTTATTTTTTCACCATTGATTGGAAAACACTAGGGTGAAGGAGTGATAAATGATTATCAATACTTTGTGGGCCTGTCTTTTTTTTAATTTTTTTAACATACTGGATCAAAATTAAAACTGTCATGTCAAGTAATTTCCCTTCATGAAATAAGGAATGTTATGTTAGTCTGTCCTCAACAAAACAGATTAAACAAGGTTACATGGTATGATGGAAATTTGGAACTATCAATCACTAAACATCTAAAATTTCTATTTAAAAAAACAAGCAAACAACAAAGCATCTTTACTATCATAATTGTCAAAAAGTGAATATATATAACTTTCTAAGCATTTTTTTCATGTCCATGATAATACATAGGTACTTTATTCTAAAATTGGCCTTTGTAAGAAATTAGACTGCACGAAAATCTACATTTCCTTTGTACGTTCTGTAAGTAAAGGGTTCACTTTATAATGATAAATTCAAATCGGAAACAAACCCCAAGCTAACAAAGTTGTTTTATTTTGGTTTTCAGTAATTGTGGGCGCTAATGCTTAATTTTAATATTTTCAAAACAATTCTTGCCAAAGTCCTGTGCATATTCAGCATTGTCCATTAAGTGCCAGCCTATATCAAACTTATGTTCTTGGTCTGTTTTGAAGTGGCTGCTTTCTTCCTTCAGTGTACTACGTCAATATTTGTAGTTTAGTTATCCAGTCTAATATAGTAATAGTTTTTTCTAAAATTATTTCTCAACACTTTGTTTTGGTATTAATATTATTTTAATTTTTTTAGGTAGCTGTAAATCAAAATTTAATACCGTATTTGCCTTTATTTCTATTCTTTTGTGTTGCAATCAATTTCTTTTCTGCCTGGGAATCAATTTAGTTGATAAGATGGTTTCTTTTTTTTTTTTTTTTTTTTTTTTTTTTATTCCATGACAACACTCTGTTCCGGTGCCAGAATTAGAAGAGGCCATTCTTCAAGACCGTATTCATCAGCTCATTCTTTTCTCTGGAGTCAAATAAAAATTATAGATCACAAGTTTGTCTGCTTGTTTTGGTGGCTTTTTTATTTGGTTGAATTCTTTCATGCCTTATCAGACTTGGCCAATCTAAAAGAAAATCAAGAAACCATGATTAATCTTTGGCATGTGCGTTTTTCTCAGAAAGACAAACAAAATCGTATAAGCAATTTTCTATGTGCAAGCTTGTCTATATAGTCTATGCATTTAAAATTCCTCATACATATATATATATATATATATATATATATATATATATATATATATATAACATACACACAATTTGCTATTCATCCGATACTAAGCTTGATTTAACACATCATCAAAGTCTAAATTGGATGCCTCCATCTTGGCACAAATGGTGTGTAAATGGCTATGATTTACTTTGGCATCAGTCTACAAGATTCTTCATTTTTTAATGGCCAACTTGATGCCTGGTTTGTCAGCATTAGATGATGCTAAATTGGTAGCTAATATTCATTGATAGCCTTGCAGGTTTCTTACATGTTGTCTTTTTATCATTTTTTTCTTTCATTGTTCTATCTGAATGAATAGGGTTTTTTTTTTTTCTGATTTTAATCAGTTTTATGTCAGTTTATATTTAGACCAACTGCTCCTGCTGAGAGAACACTTAGTTATAATCTGTTGATCAGATGCATCTGCCTTGCGGCTCTGTCTATCTGGCAGTCACACTCCGCTTGAATTGAAAGATCATTTTCATTGCTAAATGTTAAGATCGAGTTGACAGAACTTTCTTACACATTCAAGCATTTTTATAACAGTGTCTACACATTGATCAGTCTGTCATGCTTAAGTTTGAAATATTTTCCTTCCTAAAAATAAAGTATTTATAATACTATTTAAATTTTTTTAAAAAAGACAAAGGTGAAAAAAGAATTAAAAAAGTTAAAAATGAACATAAACACTTCTGAGTAATGGCTAGTAAGTACATAGTTATTTCTATTCATACATCTAATTTAACAGCGATTACTGTTTTACTCACTGGATAGAAAGTGTGGATTCATATTTTTTTCAGCAGTATTAGTGCATGAATTTAGTGTTATCTGGTAGGTTTTGAACTCTCGATGGCCAGCCCTGGTAGCCATGACTGTAATTCCCGGGTAAGAGATATCTTGTTAAAAAAGGAAATGTAAAAAATGTCCAGGAAATCAGATTACAATAAATGCAAGTTCACTAGTATGATATACAAAAGGAAATTCTATAACCTTGATTTGCAAGGGTTTTACATTCACAATGGAAATAAAAATTCATAATGTATCATTAAATATTGAAAGAGATAACAAATGTCTGACAAGGTGAAAATATATGATGCAAAGTGTATAATTAACAAAACCTTCATTAGTTGATAGGGGAAGAGGCTAACCCAGATAGCAACATCAATTAGTGGATAATGTGTGACTGAAGATAACAGTTGCCTTTTTATTTGGAAAAAAACATCTCTTGATAGACGAAAATTATGCGCAAAATAATTTATATGTAAAAACGTTTTTTTTTTTTTATTTATCGTTAAGTTGTACATTTAAATTATTTTTCTAGGACAATAGAATAACTTTGACTTGAGCAAATTCAAGACATATATATATATATATATATATATATATATATATATATATATGTCAGTTGAATTTTCAAAGGTAGAGCCAAGTAGCAATCTGTCTGTCGCTAGTTAATTTTGGGTAGCATATTTTTCAGTTAGTTTTCCTTCCTATATTATTGGCACAAATATAATTCATTTTTTTTTCTTTACCCTGATAAGACGGCTGGGTAGGAGTGAAGTAGATAGTTTTCATGACTAACCTAAAAAAGTTTCAGTCCTTCGTAAAGAATTATCATTGGCAATTATATCTTCATATGTCTGTTCATAACCATTTACATATTTGAAATAAACTTTGAAATAATCTTTTTTTTTTCTTAACCTGTTCTTTCTATTAGACACTACAAGTGATAAATCATTTTGAATGCTATATTTTTATATATTTGGAGACTTTTCAATTTCATATAATTATTAAGTGTTGATGACCACCATCTTGAAATAAAGATATTTCCATTTGTTTGATTCCATTTTCGTTTTAAGACCTATATAGTGTAGAGAATATAGTTTGCAATAGTTGCTTCATATTTTTTTATAATACAGATAAATCATTTCTTTTTCCTTTCCACACACAAGTCAGGGAACACATTCGCAATACTAATATTCAAAAAATAATTTTTTAGGGGTAGGAGTATTAAATAATAATATACGACTACATCAAAAACGTTGAATAAAGAATTAAGGAAAGATAAGTCTTACTATAAGAATAAATATTATCTTTAAAGTGTATTTGTTCAGATATTTTTTTTATTGATTAACAATTAAATTTAACATTCTTTACTTGGCCTTCAGGACAAGATCAAAGTATAGTATCTGTTCTTCAGATGCTGCATTTCAATTTCTTGTTCTGTTAGTGGAGGAGAAATCCTTCACGACTGAGACAATTTTTCTTTTTGTTCCTTTTCTCCACGTTAAAAAATGACCCTGGTATCTAACTCTGTCCCATGGGGAGACATTGTAAATAAGAAGAATTAAATTTAACTTTCAGATAAAACCTATTTTTAAAAAATTGCTAAATTCCTTATATAAAATTCCACTTCACAAAGGTGAGCAAACAATATGATAGATCCTCAAATCATTCAAACTTAGTTTATTCATTTCAGAGGTTATTATCAAGTTGGTCCCACAAGCGCTTGGTAAAACACAAGGTCATTTAAGCTCTCGGTTGGTTTCAATAAAAAAGCGGGGCAATGTTGGCAGCTGGTTTGGCTGCCCCATACCCAGCATTACAATCTTCAAAGGACGAAAAATAAAAAAAAAGTACTTAAAATGCACATAACACCACAATTGTCTATAACAAAACAAAATGTTTATTTGGAAAATTTTCAGTTTATTAATCTTCACTCTTATATAGCAATAAAAATGCCCGTATTTACTTGCTTCAAAATGAGGGTATAGTTCAACAGAAACATTTCTAATATCGGAAAATACAGAAGGGTTCATTTAAGTTTAATGATATCTTTTTTAAATTAAAATGTCAGTTAATACATGCTTATACAATGTTATTTTATAATGTAGGGAAAATCCTGTTGTCAAAAAGAGCTGGTATGGATTGTTACTCCATTCATTAAAGATTTCTTCTACTAAAAATGAAGACAAAACAAATGCTACACTTTGATCCTTACTCAAACAATGGAAATATGTTGTTTTTTTTGTTTTTTTTTTTATAATTTAAACTTGTTTGTCATACACAAGACAGAATGTTAAATAAAAACATTTTTAAATTAATTCAAAATTCATATTTGCTTACAAGCTAACCATATAAAATTTTTAAAAAATAAGAAAGGAGCAAGATGGTTCGGAAAGATTTTAAAAAAAAATAAGTAAAAACTTCTGTAATTGGCTTTTGAAAGTTTAATTTAATAGTTAAAAGGAACATCTTTGAAAGTTATGTGAAATGCAAGTACAAGTACTGGGCAGTGCCGGGTTGGGACAGCAAGATGACTATAAACAGTTACTATGATACTGAGAAAATAAATTTTATTTTTATTTATGTACTTTATTTGCTTTTAAAAATACTTTTATAACCAAAAATTTCGTTTTACTTTAGCTAACTTATAAATATAACTAGATTTTTAAAATGCTAACTTTCTGTTCAAACATGAAACATTGCTTATACATGTATAAATATTTAAAATCAAGTTCAAAATAAAAACATTTATTAAACCGAAGATTAAACATTTTTATGCAAATTAGTTGGGAAACATACAATCAGCATTTTTCTTCATAAAATATAGGTTTGAAGTTCATTTTATTTTTCAGATTATTAATAGATTCTATAGATTTTGTCCCTCTCCACCTTCTTTTGCATATGGTGTGCATATATAGCAGTTTTGGTGGGTTTTTGGTGTCAAGGGAAATTGATATTACATTCCATTGATTCGTCTGTCATTAGTGTATATCATTATTACCATGTCTTACTGCTTAATATATTTAGAATTTTCTTTTGACATTCATTCAGAATAATAATCTCATCTTAGATCTAATATGGAAGCAAACAGGAAGGTTGTAATTTTATTAAGCTTTATAAAAATGACCGGTTTTTTGTGTAAACAAATTGGGTTTGTAATAATAAAAATTATAGATGTTTCATAAATATCAATAAAACTGTAACTGCTCTTATCTTCATCTAATTTATATATATGTACATATATATATATAAGTGAAATAGTGTGTGTGTGTGTGTACATTTCCCTACCAAACTACTCTGTCAAATTTCGAGTCTAAAGACTCAAAATTTGACATAAGGGGTATTGGTAAAATCTTTTTAATCGGTTTTCGGACAGAAATTTGGCTGTCAAGGGGTCAAAGTTCAACGATTTGACCTTTGAAAGCTCTACCAAACTCCTCCGCCAATTTTGGGTCTAAACACTTGAAATTTTAGATATAGGTTACTTGGACATGGATCAACATTTACATGTAGGTTACTTGGACATGGAGCAAGCTTTTTAATCAGTTTTTGGGCAAAAATTTGGCTGCTAAGAGATCGAAATCGACAGAGTTGACCATTGCAGACTCAACTAAACTCCTCTGCCAATTTTGGGTCTAAACACTTGAAATTTTAGATGTAGATTACCTGGACATGAGTCAAACTTTTTAATATATATATATATATATATATATATATATATATATATATATGCACATAAAGTCATGAACAGTAAATGGGGCCCAAGCAAAGCTGGCCTGAACTGCTAGTGTGTTTTATATATATATATATATATATATATAATATATATATATACTCTTTTAGCCGTATATATAGTCTATATTCTAAATTTCATGATGTTAACCATCTTACAATTTATTCCTTTAATTACATTGACATCCACAATTCTTGACAGCAACTGTTTCATTACTGTCAAAAAGTTGTGAATGTCAGCATAATTAAAGGAATAAATTGTAAGATGGTCAACATCATGAAATTTGGAATATAGATTTGTTAATTGTGTGTTATATACTCTATAATTACATTGAACTATAGTTGAAATATAATTGAAAAAATATTTGCACAGAAATATATATGTATTCAGTATTTATCTCCATTGTCCTAAACGAATTGGTCATTTGGTTTGGATTGCACTGTCCCTTAAAGTTCAGGCTTTATAGCATAAACAATTTTCATTGAAAAGATTTCAAATCTACACAGGTTAGTGTAAAAACCTTTATTTTTTTATGTATGTATCATAAAAATATATAAAGTAGTTTTTTTCTTTTAAACTATTTAAACACACACACATAAGAATTTTGGAGTAGAAATTTTTCAGACAGCATTCATTTTTCAAGCAGTGGCAAGCTGCAATAACCCACATTGGTAACTTAGCATAAAAAATTGACAAAGCCAGCTTAGTTTTCCATGGTTGATAAAGAAATTTATTTTCTCAACCTTTGAATATTTTAACTTGTGATGAAAAGAAATATTAAATATTTTAATTATTTAATTTTCTTCGATAATTTACTTTTAACATTTAGACAAAAACCTATTAAAAATATTTCATATCAACAAAGCTGAAGACAACTGGTTGGTAAATAAAACAATTTATTTTGTTATAAAATTTGAAATGAATTGATTAAGTACTTTTCATGCATGTATTATGATTGATAGATTTTTTTTTTTCTTTTTTGTGTCGCACTACCATCATGTAAATTCATAACAAAATATCTGTTTACAAAGTGGTTTAAGAAAACATTACAAATTTGTGATCATAAAAAGAAAAGGAAAATGTATTCTATACATTTTGAATAAAGTTTATATCTTTATTTTTGTACTGGAAAGCCTCAACTTTATAATGTTCTAACATTTGAATAAAAAGTCACGTTTTTATATATATATATATATATATATATATATATATATATATATATATAGCAACAGATTTATTTTTACTGTTCAATTAGAACAAAAAAATTGTATGGAAAGTTTATTTCCTGATGAAATTTTATCAATTCTAGAGAGTGATAAAAAAGTATCAGTAATGAAGTTTTCCAGAAAAGGCCAATGGTACTGGCCAGATAAAGCTGATATAATTGCATACTGGCCTGAGAATGTGATCGGAAAACTGAGTCCACCAATTCCAGTTGGAATCGTAGATATTGGGAGCAATCAGGATGCGCTTTATCATTTTTAACCTGAAATTTCTCAAAAAATATATTTTATAGCATGAGTATGTTATGTTTAATTAAATCCATTGATTATTAAAGATTTTGAAGTGATATTTTGGCATGTAACACACAGGACGTCATGTGTGTTGCACAAATTCAAAGTGTTCTTTCCAGAACAAAAAAAACTAGCTAGATTTTTGCTATTTTGTTTACAGTAATATACTAGCTTATAAACAAAAAGGATTTTTCCTTGGGTTTTTTTTTTTTTTTTTTTTGAAGAATGAGAAAAAAAGATGTTGACTCAACATTTTCTTCAATTATGACAATTGTTAAAACTAAATAAATTTAATGCGATTTAAAAAAATTGTGTTGAATCCAATTTTAATTATAACAATAAAAACAGCGAAAAGCAGAAGAAAATGGCATAAATAACCCTTTGTGTAGGGGGTGGGGGCTAAAGAATAAGCAAAATAATAACCCTGTTTAAATAAAAAAAAAAAACGTTGCCCAGTTGTTTGGAGGTTTGAAAGAAAAAAAAAGTTTTGGTAGGGAGGTAGGCTCGAACCCAAAGCCTCGAGGCTAAGGCAGAAAAAAAAGTCTGACACGTTACCAAGATGCCATAGACAGAGAAATGAAAACAGATGAAATTAAAGGTTTAAAAAAACAGCAAGTGGTTTAAACTAACGTTAACATTTTCTAGGTCAAACATGACGTCATCGTCGTCGTAGTAGTAGTAGTAGTAGAAAAGGAAAATGAAGGAACAATTTTTTTTTTTTTTTTTTTTTGATATCCCTCCATGTAGAAAAGGGTCCAGTTGAGGGTAAAAGAATGAATGTTTTTAGCCAATTTTTCGATATTTGTTGTCTGAAGGTTCGAGTTTCAAAATGATACCAATCTGGCAAAAATCCATCGCCTCTGTCAAAAGTTTTTGCGAGACATACAAACACACACACATTTTGCCCTTTATATATATATAGATGTTTAAATACAAAAATTGTGATTTTATTAATTTTGATAATATCCATAACTAAACAGTTTTGATCTACAATGTTAATCAGAAAAGACTTGGATTTTTTTCTGTTTGTTTTGATTTTATTCAAAATTATTTAAAATTTTTCTTTTACAAAATTTTATATAAAATTATCTGACCATGAATACAGAAAATTGATTTAGCCAAATATTTAGGAGGCTATATAGATAATTTTTTGCAAATTTCTTAGAAAAATTTCTTTGTGGGATTTTGTTCAAAGTCTACCAAATTTGGTTATTTGCATGGAAGTATTATTGTTGGCTCCTGGAAAACTGATTTTTCTGCGAGGAGGATTGAAAAAGGGTTCCCAAATTTCTTTTACTCAAATTATTTTTTAATCAATGATTCAATAAAAGTTGTGATTAATAGTTTTAAACCTTACTCAAGTAGTAGCAGCAGCGGCAGTTATGATAGGGGAGGTAACTTATGCTTTACTTAAGAATTATCTCTAATTAATGCATTATAATTTAAATGTTAAGAGAAATATTTGAAATTCAAAGCACAAAATATGTCTGCTAAATTTTGAAACTTCTTTTGTTGTTGGTTTTGAAAACAGTTCTTGGAAAGGTTTTTATTGTTGGAAGAGAGTACAGTCTTTGACTAGTGTCTTTCCCTTGCTGCAAGTGAAAATCTATGAAGCATTTTGTTTAATGGTAAATATCCATTTTCTTTATAGTGCTAAATAGTGATTGCAATATTTGAAGCTTGGTCATCTACTTTACAATACTTACTATTTGACTGGTTGCTTTGATCGATTTTAGTGATATTACTAACAGTATTTCGAACTCCTCCTTTACCTGTGTGTCTTCTTCATATGGTTGTCATATTTGATAGCATTTTTGGAATTTTGAATTTGACCCTATATTGAATCTATGAGAGTAAAGTGTTGTCACTTGTCAGGATATTTTCTGTTGAACAAAGGGTTAAACTCTTGATCTTAGGTTTTTTTTCTTAGATTAAATGCTTGTTTTTCTCTTATTTTATCTTGGATCCTTATCCTTATCAAGTTTCTTTGAAAGAATTTATCACATTTTCTGTGTTTTCAAACTGTGATCCAACTCTGAGATTTGTTTTCTGAGTTAATTTTACAATTTTGATGATGATGATGGTCATTTTTATTGGAAAGGTTTGATTAGTTAGAAAATTATAGTCTGTGAGGGAATCAGAGATACATTTCCATGTAGGAACCATAAAACAGTTCAAAAGGAGTTGATATGCCTTAAAAAAAAAGAAAGAAAAGATATTGTGTTTAAGCATTAAGTAAGATTTGATATGCTATTAAATAAACCATAATGAAACGATCATTGAGTTTTTTCTGCATTAAATAACCTGTAAAAGGTAATTGTTCTGTAAAACAAATAGATAATAATTTAGCATAGAAATATTTCTATTTAAAGTGAATTTAGACAAATTTTTTGCATTATTTTAAATATGGTGAAAGAAAATGAAAGTAAGAAAGCTTCCTAAAAATCTATCTATTTCTGGAAATTCTGGATTTGGTCTACACATAATCTATTATAAATATTATTTCATTACACTATATGTACTAAGTGGGCACAAAAGGTAACTAAGGAGGCCTCCAGGGTGATTGTACCACAACTTTGATCAGACAAAAACAGAAGCCAGATATGTCAAAGAAAAGATAATTCTGAAATACATCTCCAAATCTCTATATATGCATTTGTTTTCTACCTTCCTTAATTTATCTTTTACATTTCATTGTATATAACATTAAATTGTGTATAATAAAGTTCATCTTTCCAATTGAATATGGGTAAATAAATCGATAAAAATATCTTGGTCCAGCTTTAATGATGTGTCTTCTATTTTCATTTATTCATTCATATAACATACCGAAATCCAAACCTCAAAATGCTACTCTAACATACCAAAACAAAAGCCAACAGAACAACCTCAGTCATGAAACTGACCAAACTTTTGGGACAAGACTGTCTTACAAATGAGACAGAATCAGAAAACAAGTCTGCTATGAAAATAGCTCAAAAGAGTCGTTAAAATTACACAAAGAACTTCCATTGCAAAAACTATAAGAATGGGTCAACTAATAGCATGCCAAGTATTTTCTGGATTAATTTACCCAGAACTATATAGATAAGGCAGGCTCTATAGACTGCTAAAAAGAGAATCCCTCCACCATAATCAGGAGAGGATTATGACTGCTCAAAATCAAGGCTTGATAACAATGCTTTTGAGATGTGTGGTCTCAGCAATGACAGCAAGTGCAAGTTCTGCTGCACAGGAGTAGAGTTTGTGAGTCAGGTGACATCCAGCTGTAAGGTTTTACTGGAGGACAGCTATTATACAATGTGATACAATGGAGTGTGTAAATATTTCCACTGGACGATCCATAGAAAGTTGAATAATCCTGGGAACATATGCCAAAAAGAATAGTTGGAAATAAGCTGTACACAATCCACTGACTTTGCAATCCCTACAGGTACATACTTAGAAAACGGAGCTATTAACCCTGATATAGTGATATGGGATGAGGAGAAAGAAGTTAGTGCCCACAATGATGTTGTGTTTAACAGAGCTGAGAAGGAAAAGATAACAAAATACCAAGATCTTGTATATACATGAAAAGAAACTGGAATCTTGGAAGATCTGTAATTCCTGTAATTATAGGAGCAACTGGATTCATGAAACAGAATTTTAAAAACTGCCTGACAAATATGCCAAGTAAACAAAATGCAAGAGAGATTCAAACAATTGCACTTAAAGGAGCAGAATCTTAAAACGATTTCTCAGTTGGAATGTATAAGGGCAAGTGAATATCTGGCATCTGGTAAGATGCCCCATCCACAAGTTGAACAAAATGATAAACTTAAAAAAAAATTTGAAAATTCAAGTACATTATATTAATGCCTGATAGCTTTCATAGAAAAAGTTTCATAAAAAATCTATTCTGTTGGTCCGAATGGCACATGTTAGAAAACAAAGTTTTACTTTTTATCACTTATCAACATTTGATTTCTTTTTTTTTAAATCAGAGTTAGATGACGTCAGAAATTATCTAGTCACTGGTATGTACTTCACTGTTACCAAAGGGTTCACCAGAAAATAGTGTCCTCATTATTTTTACTTAATCATTATGCTAACTTCAGTTTAAACTATTTTTAACAAATCTGACTTTTTTGTTGTTTTTACAGTAAAATAGACAAAAAAAGTTTCACATTTAAAAGAATACAATTTTTAATGAAGATTTAATTAGCTCATTAAATACCATAATATAAATTAAAAGGTATTTTCTCATAACCTTACACCCCGCACAAAAAATGTCCCACTTGTTGACCTATAATTGCACTAAACGTGGTGGCGTAGAGTACAATTATACCAAAACTTTTATGTTCAAATTATTATACTTCATATGTTTTAAACACTGCAAATTACTGTTTCATATTTGCAAATTAATATTAGTTTGATTCAGAAATTGGTTTTACTTGATATTTTTCTGTTGTGATTTTACAGTAATATCTTGGGGGTCTGCGTTTATGCTGAACATCCATAAACAGCAAAGAAAATGTTTTATTTATAACTTGAAATTTGATACTTTATAGAAAGGAGAAATTCAAATAAAAATACCAATATGACATTATGGGTAGGATGCAGGAGATTTTAGTTTCCTAAATTTTCCAGAACACAGGTCCCAACTAATTTATGTGTTTTCTATATTTTTCTTATTTTTTCATAACTAGTTAACTTCATATTATCATTGTCATGTGTCTTTGCATGTCCCTCCCCCTAGACACATGTTATCCCCTCCTTTCCTGTCTTTGTGTGAAAACACACAGAGCTTTAACTTTAAGCTTGCCATCATGACCAATATTATTCCAGTTTGCCCCTCCTATTTTTTTAATTCTTTTTATACAAGCAGCGTTCGTTGACTATATTATGAAACTATGAGGCTTTTGTTTGCTTTTTTTGTGTGTGCTTTGTCCCATAGTGTCAAAGATTAAATAATAGTCTTGTATTTATTATTTATTCTCTTGTCGTCATGTGAACTCTTTTCAAAAAGAGCTGAAAGAAACACCTCCTTTCTTATCTATTTTATTGGGTGTATGTAAATTTAACAAGAACAGGTATTCTTAAGCTGCATCGAATTTAGATTTGCAACGAAAATGTTATTTCAAACTTAACCTTGTGTAATATTGTCACAAGTTTGGTTTAATGTTACAGTTTATAAAAATTTGCTGTGAATTTGCATATCACTTGACTGTACTGTAGCTTCCAATTTATTAAAATTAGAAATAAAACTTTTTTACAAATTTAAATCCTGTGCCCTAATCATTTATACTTAAAAAATAAACAGTTTCTATTATTTATTGGATTATGCGCCAACAACCCGGAAAATGATCTGCCAAAAAGTTATTTCAAGAACCTGCAATTAATCATAAACAATTGTTCTAATAGGTATTGCTTCAATATTAAATAAGTCAAACGGTTTGAACTGCTACGAAAATGAAAAAGAAACAAAATCAATTTGTATTTAAGTTTGTATTCGAATGCAGTTATAGAAGAAATTAATATAATTAAAAAAATAGAAAAGCGTCAATTCTGTTTTTGTATTATGGCTGGTATCATATCTGTCAGAATAGTTTCATCATACCTAATGTCACTTACAAGGTTTGGATTGACTCCTGGCATTTAGTTTAGCTACTTGCCAAAGATGTGACCAATGCATTACAGAACTGCAAGTATTTGAATCACTCTGCCACACTCAAGTTATATGTTAATAAAATGAGTTTTAGGAAGTTAAATTGAATAACTACTCAAATACTATCAGGTTTTGGTCTCAGAACTTGTTAGACGATTAGTTTCCTTAGATTAATGATTGAGTTCATTATAACAGAAAGGCAAAACAGTTGAATACAGGAAGAAATAAAAATGAAATTTTATCATTTTCGTTAGGATCAACAAATGTTTTTGGAAAAAAAATGTTGGTTTGAGTGAAACCAATAAAATCATGTTTGATTTTTATTTGTTCCTGTTTGCTTTTTTTTTTATCTATTCTATCTCTATGTCATTTAATTTTATATGTAGATTTATATTTTGTATGGGTATTTTAATCGCACAAACATGGCATAAGTAAATAGAAAGCTCACAAAAAATAATGAATACTTTTAAATTCATACATCTCTGTCTCCATAATCGATAGTCTTCTGTTTTCTTCTTCGGCAGTCAACCATACAAATCAGCAGTAAAAGTTTGGAACATCAATATTTTATACCAATTAATATTTTCTTTTTGTTTAAAATATCAGTACAGTTATCATCACTGTTAAAGTACGATATTGGGTAAAGAAGCATTAAAATTTTAAGGTTTCAAACAAACCATATAAGGCAATCTGAAGGTGAACGGTATGTGTTAAACTGCTGCAAACATTGGGATTCTATTTTCAACTGTTAAGTGATTGCCCAATTCATCAGGAGGAAAATAATCAGTATCATCTCTCCAGTTTTATTATAATAAGTGTCTATTTATTTCTGTTATGTGTGTATAGAGAAATTACTGGGACAAAAAAATCAGAAAGTAATAAGCAAATTGATTGAGATATGTAATGCATATACTCCAACATAAGTGAAGTATTGTTTTTTTTTTTTTCTGAATTTAACTAGGTAGGGGAGCATTGGTCCTCCAACCATATCGTACTATTATCATTTATAGTAATCACCAAATCTCTTGGATTCAAAATTACCCTTTAATAATAGACCTATACATAATTATATACAAATCTTCTTTTTCCTCTCAAGAGAAGGGCTCATATATTTTGAACTCTTTATAAATAGGTTTGGTAGAAACTTAAGCTTGTTCTTTTCGATGTTGGGTTTCTAAAAAATTTTTTGCACTTTTAACTTTAATTTTGTGGGCTGATCTTCCTGGATGTTTGGGCGAAGGTATCAACTATCCGCTGCATCTGAGCTTGATTGTGAGTTATCAGTGGTGTTGTCTGTGAACAACAGTTCTGTTATCAGCTCCTTCCTGGTCTTGGTCTTGGAAAGTTGAACAGTTTTCCATTGGAACATGTGCCGATGAAGACACCTTCTTTGATGTTTTGATGAAGCAGCATTAGGACGGTTGTCAGAAATAGTGAAATAGTTTGCTTTCAAGGTTCCCTACTATAACTCTCCTTTTTATTCCTTCGTGAAGTTGTTTAATAATTTTCACGAAGTGATTGTGGCGTTCAAACACTTTAAGGACTTTCACACAGCATTTTTCGGTTAACTGTATCAAATGCTTTGCTGAAATCTACAAAGACTATGTAGAGCTCCTGGTACTGTTCAATGGCTTTTTCTTGGATCTGCCGTAAGCTGAAGATCATATCTATTGTAGATTTTTCATGTCTGAACCTGCACTATGATTCTGTTAGGACCCTTTCCGCCAGTCTTTTTTAGCCGAGCTTGCATCACTTTAGTCATTATTTTCTCAGTAATGGTCAGCAAGGATATACCTCGGTAATTGCTGCAGTTCTTGTGGTCACCTTTGTTTTTATAGAGTGGGATGATCATGAGATCTTTAAATTCTTGTGGCAGTGTTCCTTATTGCCAGCATTTTGCTATTAGTTGAAGTTTTCTTAGGAGTTGTTCTCTGCCAAACTTGTATACTTCAGCTGGTATACTGTCAATTTCTGGAGATTTGTTCATTTTAGTTTTTTTAATTGCTTCCCTTACTTCCTCAAGACTTAGTGTGTCATTCAGGTCCATCTGCAGGGGGAAAACTTATGTGGCTTAAGATCTCCTCAGCTGTATTCAATTCTACATTCAGTAGGATGCTGAAGTACTCTTGCTATCTTTGAATTAACTGTTTTGGTTGGGTCAGTGCAGTGTTTCCATCTTCTGATAAGAGGGTGTTACTCATCTGGGTTCTGGGACAGCCATACACTTCCTTCAGCGACTTGGAGAAACATGCAGAATTGTTTTCTTTCGCGTGCTTCTGCATATCTTCAACCTTTTTCAGCCACCAAATGTTTTCCATTTCTCTTAGCTTTCTCTGGACTTCTGCCCTCATTTGTTTCAGCTTCATCTGGTTTGCTCTAGTCAGGTTAGTTTTGATTTTAACTTTTTTTCTTTTATCTATTGTATCTCTAATTTCTTGGTCATTCTCGTTGAACTAGTCTGCATTCCGCTTCTTTGTGTAGCCGCAGTGGAGCATACAGGCTTGCTCAGTGAGTTCCATGTTTGTTCCGTTGACTTGGAATCATCAGTGATTTCTTCCAATGAGTTGCTTGCAAGTGTTGTCTTATCTTGCCATCTTCTATCTCGGAGCTTTGATGTGTCTAGCCTTCTCTTACGCTTTGTTGTTGCTCTGCTGTACACAGGTTTTATGGTGAACTTGAAGATAGTCTTGATTAGGTAATGGTCTGTTTGGCAATCTGGTCCTCACATAGCTCTGGTGTTCTTGGCATCTTTGAGGCCCTTCCTTCTTGTGATAACATGGTCCAGGAGGTGGGGGTCGAATGTTGGAAGTAAGTGTCCATAATTGCCAACTCAAACTCTGTGCACAAACAGAACAGTTCTCCATTTGTATTTGGATATCCCTTTCCAAACTTTCCGAGAACAGGGCTCCATATATTGTAGTTTTGGTCCATTCTGGCATTGAAGTCACTGAGGAGAACTAGCTTATCCGCTGCATGGACGTTTACTATGGTGTCTTTCAGATGAAAGTAAAAAGCCTTCTTTTCCTCGTCTGGGTAGGTCATTGTCGGTGTATAGACGTTGATGACGGTGATATTTCGGTTATGGAACATGGTGATTTGCAGTGTTCTTATCCTTTCATAGACTTGGCTAAGGCTCTCTGAGTCTGTTGGTTAGGTCATTTTTGATTGCAAAAGCGACTCCAGCTCTTTTGGATTGATCCTCAGGACAGCCCTTTCAGAAGTTTGTTCTTTCTGATTCTCTCAGTTGGCCCTCCCCGATGAGTCTTGTCTCCTGCAATGCAGCTATGTTGATATTTGTATTCTTGAGTACCAGGTCTAAGAGTGTCGTTCTTCTATGTTGTCTGTCACCTGAGTCTGTATCGAGCATTGTTCTAACATTCCATGTTGCGATATTGAAGTCTTGAGTGTTATTTCTTCTTCTGTTGTTACCACTGGATTGGAGATCCACTGCCTATGACGTGACAGTCGGACAGTCTTTGAATGAGCTTTGTTTACCTCATAGAGGCATCCTCTTCCAGGGCAAGCAGTGCTATCCCTGAACAGGGCTGCTTGGTCATCCATGCAGCATCCTCAGGGTATGATTGTCCACACAGTACACCTGCGACCATCACACACGCCCGCCCAAGCTCAAAGGTCGGATTAATGGCTCCCAGCTCTCACATCTGCCACCGTTATCCTTACTCCATTGCCACAGGACTTTCCACCTTGGCTCCTAACTCACTTGCACAGTTTAGGTGATCTATTGCGCATCAAATAGACACTCTCTGAACCTCAATGCTCATGTCCAGAGGAGCGAATCCGCGACCACTGGCAGTAGAGGAGGCCCCAGCTTTTCGCCGAAAGTAATCAGTGAGGTAGACAGTTTATTCCTGTTTATGCTATGTTTTACTCATTGTTCAATGGGAATTCAACACGTTCTGATTAATGTGAGGCACTAAGCACTTTCCATTGTTCAGGATTGTTTCCTATTTTGGTAAGTGGCAGTAAAGAATTAACTAAATATGGGTGCTAATACTACACTATAATCTGAGCCTGTTATCAGAAACAAAACTAGTAATATTACTATATATCTTTATGCGAAAATTCAATGGCAATAGTAATATTGACGTTCAAAACCATTTTGGAGTATATAATACTTTGAGAAATGTGGCTAATCTTATTCTGTAAAGTGTTCAGAAAAACTGAATTCAATTGATCTGATGGTTTATACTTTTTAATAATAAATTCTGTCTAGTCAGGTGATTCTTCTTTTAAAATCCCACCAATCTTTTTTATAAAAATTGTTTTAGTCTATGAACCTCTAAACTAGAATTTTATCTCCTTTACTATATCTCCAAATTCTTAAAATATTGTCCCTCAAATTTCATATTTTGTAGAGTCATGTGCTTTTCTGTCATTCTTCTTTTTCATGCTTTCTCCAACAGATGGTGTTCAACTCTTCTTGTGGCTTTCTCTGATTGAGAAAGAAATTGAAAAAATGGAATTATCAAATATTTGCATAAAGATTTTTTTTTTTTTTTTTTTTTTTTTTTAACATTTGATGATGATTTGTTAACCTGAGGCAAGATAAGAGTCCACAAAAGCCTAAGTATTATGATGTATACTAATAATTAATCCAATTAAAGTAGATTACTAAGTTATTGGATAATCCCAATTGGGATTAAGTGTAAATCGAGTAAGCCAATATGTACAGAGGTAGATTTAGTTATTCAATGTGCAAAAATGACATGAACATTTCTGCGGGGGGTGGTGGTGCAAACTCAACCTTGTTATTCATACGAAAATCTCAAATTAGCCCCCCCCCCATTTCACCAGATAGAAGATAATAGTCTATTCTTTGTGTCAAAGTGCCCCATTACCACCACCACACATTTTTTTTTTTTTTTCTTTAAGTTGACTAAAATTGCTGAATAATTTTTGTATTTCTATTTATGCAAAAACCCAATGAAGTTCGTTTTTGTAGTGTGTATAGATGAACAATAAATATTAAAGAACAGGGACTACACTTTGATTCCAGCATTAATGCTTGAGACATAATGGTCTGAGCCTTTGACAGAAATGATCTGGTTATACCTATAATCATTGAAGGATAGGATTAACCTTATTGTTTGTTTTATGGTTTTCCTTTTTTTTTTCTTTTTTTTTTTTACTGTACATTTTATGTGCAAAATCTTTTAATTTGTAATGTTCATTGTATATTAGGTAAATTGCACCCTCTGAGCATGAACACTTGATAGTTTTATGAGTGCATGTAAAAAGATTAATTATTTTTTAATAGCTTCCTCATAATAACAATTACACAAAACTTTAACATACGTATCAAATTAAAAAATTAGAAATCTATAAAACTGGAGAATTATTTATTAAAACCGGCTTATTAAAACCCTATTAATTGACTTACCATTCTCTCTCTAATATACATTTCTATCTAGAAACATTAAATATTAATATATATTAATGTCTGTCCATTTTAAATTCTAACTTGATGTTTACATAAATAATCGTTGCACTGATAATATCTAATAATTATAGGTTTATATGTTCTGGATTTGAAAAGATTATTTCATTATCTATTTTAATATATTTAAGAAATTAGTTTGTTAGACACAGTCTTCTTTTATATTTAAAGATATATAAGTTTTTTTCTTTTTCATTCCTTGGTTTATCTTTTTTGCTATATCAATACTTATTATAAATTATGTCTACTGTATAATAATATAAAATAATTCATAGATTTCTTAGTGTTTAATTCTGTTTTGTCATGTGTTTGTTGTGGATCAGTAGTCTTGGATTTTAAGAATAAAAAAATCTATTTAGATTGAATTTCTTAAATATTTCAGTCATGGGAAAATTTGTTTTTCTAATGGACGTTTTTCACTTGTGAATTGCATAGTAGCAACCGCAACAATTGTTGATAAGCCAGTTTAAATAGTGCTGTTACTGGGTTTTTAAGTTGAGTCTATTAAAAAAAACAAAAACTCCTGAATTTGAATATTACTCCACAAACTATGACTGCTCTGTATGTGATTTGAACACTTTACTTTGCACTTTTAACAATTGCACCATTCATATACCACCCCCTCTTGTTATTTGGGATCGACAACATTCTGTATAATGTTGACATTTCTGTTTAATCCTTCCCCTCTTTGTTACTGTCATATATTGAACTTCTGAGGTTGTTGCTTAAATTCTTGAACTTGTTAGGAAAGAAGAAAAACAAAAGTCTTAACTATTATTTTGTACTGTGATATTTATTATTTTTATCAGACCTGCTCATTTCTGACTAACTCCATTAGCTTTTTACTCTTATTTTTTTTTTTTGTTTTTTTTTTATCTCTTTGCCGTAATTGTTTTCTTATGTAGTTACTCTTTCATGCAATATTAGTGAATTGTAGTTTTCAAATCTATTCTTTACAGGTTGTATTGTTTTGCCTAGATAAATAGCTAACATAAAACAACATTTGACAAGTGCATTCATGTACTTAGTGTTCATTTTACTAGTGTCTGGATGTTCTTACTGTTTTTGCTAGAGAAAGTGCATTTGAAATTGGTTTTTGCCAGGAAGTATGCATGCTTTTTCTCAAAGTATACGTTTATGCATATTTTCATAAGCTTTTTCTAAGGTGTATGTGTACCTGGTGTTTTAAGTTTTTTTTGTAGTGGTACGAATGCATTTTCCAGTTTCTGGCTTCGGTTTTTAGCAAGGCCGAAGATTAATCCTGTTTATTTCGATGAAATATATTTTTCGGACATTTAATTGTTAATCTTTCAAAGACAAAACAAGTTCTGACAGCATTCACCTGGGTTGGGTAGAGCTCGCTCCAAGAAAATTCGCCTCATCATAAGTCGGAGCAATCCATCTAGGTCTGTCCACTGCTGACTCTTCAGCATACTTCAGCCATTCGCGATTCTATCATTGCATGTGAAGACTGGTCATAGCTTCCAATTTAGCTTTGACCATTGCAAGCCATGTCCTCAGTTGACCACTGCTCTACTTACCTCATCCTGGTAGTTGCGTTGCTGTTGCGCTGTGAATAAGTGCGGTTGTTGAACAATGAAAAGTTTGCCCAAACCATCAGAACATCCTGATAAGTACTTCCTCAAGTCTAGGGAGCTTATATCATGCATGAATTTTGACGCCTGGGATGTGGCTGGAGACATGAATCCTAAGAATATGCCGAAGACACCACTGATCAAAGACTTTCAGCCTTTGAATGTGAGCTACTTGTAGGGGGCCAACACCTGTAGAGAAGGATCGTATGAATAAAAGCCTGGTAGATTCAGCATTTGGTTGTTAGCTGGGTTTCTTTTTTGTGGCCAAAGGCGATTATGTAGTTAAAGTAGATAAAGTGAGCCCTGTTGATTTGAATTGAAATTTCATCTTTCCTGTAGATGTGAAGATGACACAGACATTTGAAATCACCAACTTCTTTGACTATTTCCCTATTAAGGGCTATAATGATTCAATGTGTCAGAAGGAAGAGAATCTTAATTTTTGATGCATTAATTTTCATGCTAACACAAGCCAATGTAAAGCTACATCACATGTACTGTGCTATTTTTATGATTATTAGCAATGAAATTTACTTGTATTTGCCTATAATTCAAATTTTTTTATGTTCAATTTGGTGTTAGCTATATAACTAACTATATATTAAACAAACAAAAAAAACAGTTTGGTTTCTGGTTTTCATTTTTCAAAGGAAATTTGCCTATTAAAAACTTACAATCTCTTATTCCTGGTACCTTCAATTCCAGGTACTTCAGTTCTGGTCTTTGATTCAGATGCAGCTAATATTTTTATCTTTGTTTCTCATTAACAACTTATCACACATTAAGATTGCTTTTAAAACGTGATCCTTTTGAAATTGTCAGAATAACTGAAATTATAAATTTCTTAGTAAGTTTTTACTGTTCCTAGACTTATCTATTTCATACTGGCATTTGTCTCTTGGTTTTATGAATTATTCTAAAAACATTTAACTTCATTGATATTCTTTTTCACATCGTTTCCATGAGTTGTTTAATTTCATTAATATCGTACAATAATATTTTTTAAAATGTGCACAGAACTAGATTTAAAATAACATGTGGATCATATTAGTTGAATAAGACAATTTGTATATAATTGTTACTTATATGCAATCTGAATTCATTAAAACTTTGTTGAAACACATACAAATAGATTTTAACTTTAAAAAACGCTACTAAATATAAAATCATTTCAAATGTGACTTTTAAGTGAATTTAAAAATTTATTTTAGTGGTGAGGAGTCAAATGAAAAAAAAATAATTGAACAAAATAAAAACTTGCCAACTTACAACTCCATTACTTCAGAAGTACTAAACTGATGGAACAAAATCTGGCTCTGGTTTTACCAAATTCAATTCTAACTCCAATTTTGACTTGCTTTCCTTAGGAGAAAATTTGATTTCCAACTCTGTAAAAAATTGCTGACTCCTGATTTTTCTTATTACATTGTTTGAAAAATTTTTTAATACTTTTAACTCTAAAACCCATAATTTTTACAGCAACTGCATTAAAATCAACTAAAAATCTTGTAATGACTAGTATTTTGTTATTGTGAACTTAACCGGATGTGATGTCAGCTGATTGTTAATAAACGCCACTTTGAGTAGTCTTTTCAGAACAACCGCTCTCACAGACTTGTTGATTATTTATTTTACCAAAATCCTGCCTTCTATGAATGTTTCTTCAGCTGTATTTTGGATGTCACTGATCCTTGTATTTACGAACGCTGACTGTGCCTGTAACAAAAAATTGCTGCTGTGCATCTGTCTGTTTCTTGTCAACCCTCTGTGTTATATATATATATATATATATATATATATATATATATATATATACTGATGGAAAACAACAAAAAATATAACAAGTCGTTAATCAGAAAATAATAGTTGGTTTTCTCCTTGCTTGTTCAAACCTGAAACCATAAAAACAACAAAATGTGAACTTGTGTTCGTTTTCTTTTATGTCTGATTTTTTTTTTTGTTTTGTTTACTAAGCAAATGTCTTCCCAAAACACTTGAAATTCATAAAAAATTAATGCTGTCTTTTTTCTCCCCCCCCCCTTTTTTTTTACTTGATCAAGTTACGCTTGGTTTTGTCAGTTTAGCTCTTAATGTGAACTGATATTCAGTCTGTGCATTTAATAATGGAATATGCTTCCAATTTAAACAGACTGAAGAAAATGCTATTTCAAACTTGGGACCAGAACCTCTTCTAGAAATTCATGGACACATCTGACAAGATTTTTTTGTATAACTTGTAGTCCCTGTCTGTTTGTTCGCAATCTTCTAGGGCTTTAGCGGTGTAATCATATAGATACTGAAACTATGGTTCGAGGTGTTGATGATGTGAACACATGGTCCAAAGAGATAAAAGCGTTGATTAATAATCTCTTCTCTGGAGATTCACGGTTCAATCTTTACTACAGACAATAACTAAAAATATACCAAATTAACAATTCTACCTGATCATAGCTGACCGAACAAAAACAATCTAACCCCATGGATTAAATGAAAGGTACAGTTCAAAATTTCATTTAGGTTCTTATATTCAGCATAAGTTTCCAGTTTTTTGATGTTATCTTGCTTGTTTGTTACCATTCATGTATCATATGTACATGAAGGTTTTTAAATATTAGTAAGAACAAATTATAAAATAGTGGCAAGAGAATGAAATGATCTAAAAAAAATTAGAGGAGCTGGAAAGAAAAAATATCTAATATAAGATCACAATTTATTAATATCATGTGATATTATCCTAGTAAAAAATAATGACTATCCAGCTATATCAAAATTAAAAAATTATATATTTAATAATATATAAAATAAATACTTAAACAATAGGTCATGGGTGGTCTTTGTGTGTGTATATACATATAATATAATCTGTTCCTCTTAATCTGAAATAAAAAAAATTGAAATCAAGACCTTATTCTAAGTGTATAACTTTTCACTAAAATAAGATAAGTTTACCAAAGGGTTTTTGGTCCCCCGATTTATCGGAGAGGGACCTATTTTCTGTGTAATGACATGATGGAATTATTCTAGCTTCATTTGCTCTGTGTTTGTACACAATACATTGGGGAGGGAAGCATAACAAAGGCAATTTTCTTCAAGAATTAGCAGTTCAGCCCGGATTTGCTCGGCCCCTATGTACTGTTCATGACTTTATGTGCATATATATGTATGTGTGTGTGTGTGTATATATATATATATATATATATATATATATATATATATATATATATATAATTATTAAAAACTTTGACTCCTGTTCAGGTAACCTACATATAAATTTCAAGTGTTTAGACCCAAAATTGGCGGAGTTTAGTAGAGTCTGCAAAGGTCACCTATTTCAACTTTGACCTCTTGGCAGCCACATTTTTGCTGAAAAACTGATTAAAAAGCTTGCAGACTGTCTGAATACCTTTTCTGTAAAATTTGAAATGTTTAGATCCAAAATTAGCTGAATAGTTTGCTAAAGACTGCAATGCTCAAATCTTTTGAACATTGACCCCCTTTGCAGCCGAATTTTTGCCCAAAAATTGATCAAAAAGCTTGCCCTATGTCTTAATATACTTTATGTAAAATTTCAAATGTTTAAAGCAAAAATTGACTGAGTAATTTGGTAGAGACCACAGAGGTCAAATATTTTTTAACTTTGACCCCAATTTTGATCCCTTAACATTTATTGTTTTGGGCTCAAATCAAATTAAAAAATTTGATCCATGTCCAAGTAACCTACATCTAAAATTTCAAGTGTTTAGACCCATAATTGGCAGAGGAGTTTGGTAGAGTTTTTAAAGGTCAAATCATTGAACTAGTAATACACACGGGCGAAAAAAACGCTTTGGATAATCACAGATTTCAAGGTAGTTCTACTAAAATAGCCATATTTTTCAAACCAAAGCACTTCAAGACTTCAAAATACTATTTTGTTTGGAAATGAATATACTTTCAAATGAATTAATAAATATAAATGTACGTTATATATTTTAAGAATTGTAAGCAAATAAAGTGATAAAAATGTGAACATCATAAAATGGCGTTTTCGGTAAGGTTTTGTAATGACCCTCCCTGTTTTCTAAAGGTCCTTACCATGATCGTATGAAGAATTTCCTCATGAAATTTAGGAAACAATCAGGTGTTAATCTTAATACTGTCAACTGTCCAAAATATTTTTTACCATTTCTTTTTTTGTCGTGTTAAAAATAAGACTTTAATATGACGAGTATCGAACATTTTGAATAAAATTTCATCGGACACCCACTAGTAAGTAAATCATTCTTTTTATTATCTTTATCAATTAAAAGTATTATTCTATGTTGAGTAGAACCGCGGTAATTGATAATAATTTAAAAGGGCCTACCCGAAAAAAAATGTTTCTATTTCTCGAGTTTGCTCAAATTAATTTAGTATTAGTAGCGGCAGGAGCAGCAGCTGTAGTATTAGTCATAGCACAGGATAAACAACACGCGTTCTTTAATATTTATTCACAAATGAATTAAGAAAAACATGAAAATATGAATATAAATGTTCTGATATGTTTAATTAGAGCTATTTTGTTATCAGAATAACATTAGTTTAGAACTATTCGGTTTTCAGAATGTATAATAACAACAATCCCGACCAATTCGGCATTATGAATCCATTATAATTTCTCACATTTCTGGTCAAATTTAAAAACATGGTTAAAAAAACAAAATAAACTTTTGTAGATATATAGCTTGCATGCACTTTTATTCATTGCATTAGTTTTGAACAGCGAATTAAAACAATGTTTTACTGCGAACAGCCACAAATTTTTTTTCCAAATCAAAAGATGTATGAAAATCTTGTTTGTATTACTATACACATAGATTTGAAAAAGTTGTCAAAAAACAAATATATTACAAACTAGCGGGGGTACCCGGCGTTGCCCGAGTGTTTGTTTCCGGGACCGGGGGGGGGGGTTCAAAATGTTATGGTAGGTAAGTAGGAAGGATCAAACCCGGAGTCATGAGTAAAAGTAGTAAAATAAAGTGTGAAAAAAAAAACAAAAAAAAACATCTGCAACGTTAACAGTTCAGCCACCAAGAAAAGTCCATTCCAGTTGTTTAGGGGGGAAAAAAAAAAACAAAAAAAAAACGACTACGGTAGGTCGGCGCGAACGTGAAAATATAATGTGAATTGTCCAGCAAGCTAACCACTATGCCACAGAGCACTGCAGCTTAGTTTAGTGATTTTAAATAACTTCACATGAAAGAACTACGAAGCCAAACTGGTGTTCTCTTCTCAACTGTTCCTTGTGAAATGGTGTTAAGTGGTGGCAGTGTGAGGAGGAATTTATTAGAGAGAAAATATTTTACCACTTCCATTGATCTTAACCGATTTTGGCCGTGACTTCTCAGCAGAAAAAGTATAGAAATCTAAGATTATCGAGGAATTTGAGAAATAATAAGCCTATAACACACCTCAGATATTGTTCTGCCGTTTGTGCATATTATATTTGCATGAAATATCTTGATTTTTAATCCTATTAAGGTCAAAATCCGACTGGAAAAAATGAGTTCATTTTATTTATATAGAGATAAATGGCAAGATAAGTTACTTTTCTATCTAACTGGATATGTTTTTATTGTTTATATTTAATGTAACATGTTTATTCAGCTCGAAAAACAGTGTTTACCGATGCATTTGAAAATTTAAAATGGCGGCCGACTCTCGCTTTGAGGCGATAAGTTTGGGAAAATGAGTTATAAATAAAAAAACTAAACGAAATACTGTTAGACATTCACTCAGTATATGTTACCGTGACATAGGTGGATATATATTCAGCAGGTTTTTAACAGTATTTTGACTAGTTTTTTATTTTTAACTCATTTTCCCAAACTTACCGTGTGAAAAAGATAGTCGGCCGCCATTTTTAACTTTCTAATACATCGGTAAGCACTGTATGTTTTTCAAGCTGATTAAACATGTTATATTAAATAAAAACACTAAAAACATATCCAGTTAGGTAGAAAAGTAGCTTATCTTGCCTTTTATAACATTTATTTGTTATGTATTTGCTTTTTGATAACTTTTTCGAATCTATGTGTACAGTAATACAAACCCCGTTATTTTTTTTCTACTTATTAAATGAAAGGTATTTTTACAACCTGCTCCAGCATAGTATAAACGGACTATGGAATAAACAACTTCAACCTCGAAAATAGAAATCAACAAATTTATGGAATTTTCTTCGAAATTTCGTAACACAGTTTCTTATTAAATTAAAACTAAATATAACATTTGCTGACTTATTTACCTGTCGAATACACACACACACACACACACACACACACACACACACACACACATATATATAACTTTCTGTAAGATATTTATTTGAAATTAAATTTTTGTGAAACTAACCGCCCCCCCCCCTCTAATATTGTTTTTGTTTCTGTCAAGTCTTCAGTATGTTCACACATAATTTTCTTTAGCCCTACAATTAATTCAAAGTCCGAATAGCAACCCTCCCCATATTCTCATTGCATAGAAACCCTCTTAAAACCACACATAATCGTCTTAAAAAAATAAAACAGGATACAGGATTTATTTCCCATAAAAAAAAAAAAAGTAACTTCCCTAAAATGCTAGAATGACTTGTAATGGGGAATTATTTTACATTAAATTCTAAAATAATTTGTTCATCTTTCATTAAAGTTTTTCATAGCATTTCATACATAATTGCCTGAAAAGGTGGAATCACATTTTGGAGGGGTGGTCTGAAGGGGTTGGGTTAAACAGAAGGTGTTAATTTACAATAATACCAAAGAAATATTGCAATATATTCATTTTTAAATGGTCCTATGTTTAGATTTAAGTTTTTTGTACATAAAGCACATTACAATTCAACTTTGAGTTCTCCAATTTCTTTTCTGTTTATGGATACGTGGCATTTTTAAAGAATTGCAGCATATTTATGCACATTTACTGCAGATTATTTGGAAACCATGAAATTTTGGAGATTTTCAGTCGCATATTCTGATTCCTTGTACAAAAATACACTTATATGGTAAATTTCATCGCTTAATCTTGTGTTTTAACAAAGATATAACAGTTTTACTGAAAAATGTGACAAAACGCATATGGTCTTAAAGAGGGGAAAATATTGTGAGGCACAAAAATAATCATAACTTCCTTAATTTTAATCAGATTTAAAAATTTTTAAAAGATTCTTTCCTAGCTCATCAATCTCTTTCTATGTATACCAATATTGAAATATTTTAAGCTATTTCAATTTTTCCATGTGTATTGCTAATTGAACTTTGACCCCTTGACAGCTAAATTTCTGTCCAAAAACCGATCAAGAAGATTTTTCCAAATCTCAATACCCTTTACGTTAAATCTCGAGTCTGTAGGCAGAGGAGTTTGGTAGGGAAATGTACACACCCACACACGCACACACAATTTCACTTTTATAAGATTATCTGTTTCATGCTTAAGTGAATCACATAAGAGTTAAACACTTAAGTGGTTAAGTAGTCCTTGACTGTTCTCACCTTCTCTGAAAGATGTTTTCCAAAGAATCTTGATGCATGATTTTCTCCCTCTTGCTAAAAAATATCTTCTTGCCAACTGTCTGCATTTGCACACCGGCACACAAAATAATATTGCCAATATTTATAATATGGATGTTTACTACAGCAAATCTTTGTTAATAAAAAAGACTAAAATAAAGATTTGATTTATTATCTACCAATTATGAAATTACAATGAATACATTCAAATCAGACTTCTCATTAGTCACTCTTGGAACTAATATTCAATAAAGATTTGCAGGAGGATATCAAAATTACGTGTGAGATCTATTTACATATAAACTTTATAATTTCGTTTTTAATGATGTCTACATTGACTAAGATTTGGGAATTTTCACAGTTTTTCTTTTCTCTTAGTTACATCAATCATTTCTTTGTTGCATATCTGCAAAAACTATTTTTCTCCTCTCCAAGCTATAAGTAGTAGCCCATCTCTTTAACCTGTCGCTCTTAGACAGAGGTAACCTTTAGTTGGAACTCTTGATAATTTCTTTCGTGTTTGCTTCCCACCTCTATAGCTTTATATCTTGACTTGTCTGACTCCTATTGACGTTCTTCATCTCCAAGCTAAGCCTGCTGACATATTTCACATCCTGCCTTCTATTTATTTATCTTTTTTTATTATTTTATTTTAGCACCATTACTAGTCGTTTTCCTGTCATTTTTCTTTCTAGCCAAATGTCATTTATGTAATGACGTCCACCAGTGTGGAAATATGGACCAGAACAATCTACTGGGATGTTGATGGGATCCTTGCTAGAAATGGAATCCCCCTCCTGCTTTTGTTTAATAAGGTCATGTAGAATTGTGAATGACATAGTGCACTTTGTCCTGTTTCTACACCCTCCCCACTTGATGATAACCTTATGACCCCAAACCTTTCTGTATTTGCTTATCTTTAACTCTTATGTTCCTAGAAGACCAACTTTATAGAGAGGACCTAATCTATGACCATTTAGAAGATGACATTACAATCTACTAAATAAGTAAAATTGGAATAGTTTTTATCCAATGATATTCTTTTTAGTCTACTTTGATTTCTTATATGTATTACATCTAGTTTAACTGATTTCTTACATATATTATTATTGTTATATATATATATATGATTGCTAAGATGGATGAAATCCAACCATATGAAAAATAGATTGGAGGTGGAAGGACCTGAACGCTCAATGTTTCGCCCGATTTATGCGGGCTTTTTCAAGAGGGGTGGTCATTCCACCTTCAATCTATTTTTCATATATGTATATATCAAATAATTTCTGAATTCTTACATTGTTTAATAATGTTTTTACATGAAAATATTTGCTTAAAAATGAACGACTAATTTAAAGATGAATGGTATTTTTGATGAATAAAATAAAAATTTTGTTTTAGGACGTCATCCATTTTCAAGTAAATATATTTCTCATAAAAATAATCTGTTATTTGTTCTCGTCTCCAGACATGAAAACACAAAACTATTGCATAATCATTATTGTTATTCTTATTACTACTACTACTACTACTGATAATAATATTAATACAAAACGTATCAATTGTTTTAAAACGTTATACTTTGTTTTTGAAATAACGTTTTATTGTCATAAAAATTGTAATTTTTAACAATCTTATTCAATTTTATAACTTGTTTTTTTTTTGGGGGGGGGGGGCTCAGAAACGATCGTATTTTTGTCACTGTAGGATGATCTGTTAGTTGACCATGAACACTGAAAATTGACTGAGCCAGAACTATGGCAATGGTAAAAAAGAAAATAGAAAAACACAAATCTTCTCAAATATCTCGATCTGTTCCAAATCCATCAAAAAATAGTCGTCACTAAGGAACCATACATGATTTACTTGTTTTCTTCACATTTTCATTTGATGCTAATTGAATTGTCCATGTATTCAAAATGAGTAAATAAGCTTGTAAAAATACCAGTTCAATTATTCTTTTCTCTTGACATTTCTAAAACTTTTCTAATATCAATGGAAGAATAAATAAAAAGTTGAAATCATTCTGCCTTCAAGTCTACCATAGATGCTGACATGTTCTGACCTTCGTCTTATCACTTAGTCAAAATAAATGAATTAGACTAACATCTCTTCCTTTGCTTCCTTATTTCTGACCCGGTGCCAATCTGCTTTGATTTTAGATGAAGATTACAGTTTGAAATGTCATTGTAGTCATCAAGATTCCACTTCCTTTCTTATCTAACTTTCAAGTAGGCATTTCTTTTTCCTTTTTCTCCTTTTCTTTCTTTCTTCCTTTTTCTCGTTTTCCTTTTTCTCGTTTTCCTTTTTCTTTTTCGGATATGACCTTAAACTATATCCAGTGGTGAGGCCCCAGCTTGTGGGCTTTGGGGAGTGTGGAGCCACCCTTTAATTACCATTGCTCCCAGGTCCACTCTGACCCAGAGTGGTAGTACCTGTTAGGGTCCCAACTATGGGTTAAATAGAAACTGACGTGAAAACAACAAATATATTCTATTAAAAAAAAAATTTCTTCAAAATCTTGGTATTCGGCATTAAATAACCCGAAAAGGGTTGATATGCCGAAAAACAAAAACAACCAACTTTTTCCTTTTTTCCTTTTTCTTTTTCCTTTTTCTTTTTTCCTTTTTCTTTTTTCCTTTTTCTTTTTTTCCTTTTTCTTTTTTTCCTTTTTCTTTTTTTCCTTTTTCTTTTTTTCCTTTTTCTTTTTTCCTTTTTTTCTTTTTTCCTTTTTTCCTTTTTTCCTTTTTTTTCCTTTTTTCCTTTTTTCCCTTTTTCCCTTTTTCCCTTTTTTCCTTTTTTCCCTCTTTTTTCCTTTTTCCCTTTTTTCCTTTTTCCCTTTTTTTCTCCCTTTTTTCCCTTTCATTCCGTTTTTTTCCTTTTCTTTTTTCTCCTTTTTTCTTTTCTCCTTTTTTCTTTTCTCCTTTTTTCTTTTTTTCGTTTTTCCTGTTTTCCGTTTTTCCTTTTTCTCTTTTTTCCTTTTTCTCTTTTTTCCTTTTTTCTTTTTTTCCTTTTTTCTTTTTTTCCTTTTTTCCGTTTTTCTTTTTTTCCGTTTTTCTTTTTTTCCGTTTTTCTTTTTTTCCGTTTTTCTTTTTTTCCGTTTTTCTTTTTTTCCGTTTTTCTTTTTTTCCTTTTTTCCTTTTTTCTTTTTTTTCCTTTTTTTTCTTTTTGTTCCCCGTTTTCCTTTTGTTCCCCGTTTTCTTTTTGCTCCCCGTTTTCTTTTTGTTCCCCCGTTTTCTTTTTTTTCCCTTTTCCTTCCGTTCCCCCCTTCTCTTCCCCCTCCCCTTCTGTTTCTTTTTTCACCCCTTCCCTGTTTCTTTTCCCCCTTCTGTTTCTTTCCCCGACCTCTCTGTTTCTTTCCCCGACCTCTCTGTTTCTTTCTCCTCCTGCACCTTCTCCGTTTCTTTCTCCTCCTGCACCTTCTCCGTTTCTTTCTCCTCCTGCACCTTCTCCGTTTCTTTCTCCTCCTGCACCTTCTCCGTTTCTTTCTCCTCCTGCACCTTCTCCGTTTCTTTCTCCTCCTGCACCTTCTCCGTTTCTTTCTCCTCCTGCACCTTCTCCGTTTCTTTCTCCTCCTGCACCTTCTCCGTTTCTTTCTCCTCCTGCACCTTCTCCGTTTCTTTCTCCTCCTGCACCTTCTCCGTTTCTTTCTCCTCCTGCACCTTCTCCGTTTCTTTCTCCTCCTGCACCTTCTCCGTTTCTTTCTCCTCCTGCACCTTCTCCGTTTCTTTCTCCTCCTGCACCTTCTCCGTTTCTTTCTCCTCCTGCACCTTCTCCGTTTCTTTCTCCTCCTGCACCTTCTCCGTTTCTTTCTCCTCCTGCACCTTCTCCGTTTCTTTCTCCTCCTGCACCTTCTCCGTTTCTTTCTCCTCCTCCACCGTTTCTTTCTCCTCCTCCACCGTTTCTTTCTCCTCCTCCACCGTTTCTTTCTCCTCCTCCACCGTTTCTTTCTCCTCCTCCACCGTTTCTTTCTCCTCCTCCACCGTTTCTTTCTCCTCCTCCACCGTTTCTTTCTCCTCCTCCACCTCCACCGTTTCTTTCTCCTCCTCCACCTCCACCGTTTCTGTTTTTTCCCCACACTTTTCTGTTTTTCCCCCCTTTTCCGTTTCTTTCTTTTATTCCCCCCTTTTCCCCTTTCTTTTCATTTTCTGTTTCCTTATTTCCGTTTTTTATTTCCTGTTTTATTCCTTTTGTTTCATTTTATATTTATTTCTTTTTTTCTAACATATTTTTTTGTTTATTTTTTCGTTAGCACTTTTCTTTTTTTCTTTCCTTTTTTCTTTTTATTTCTTAATTATTGACAAAATTTTGATGCATAATATTTACAATTATTATTATTAGTAGAAAAGCATAATCCATTTTCTTGCTGAAACATTTCTAACGTACTTATTTTCTGGGTTAAATTTCACCCTTTTTTTGTTTGATATTTCACTTAAGCAATGAAAATTTTCATGAAGTCTCTTGATTGAATCACTGACCTATTATTTTTTTGTTTGTCATTAACACCAATGACAGCACTTTTCAACCAGAGTTAAATCGTGTTACATAAGTTAATCATGTGTGAATACATTTCTTTATTTTTTGTTTTTATTTTAATTTATATTTTTTGTCGTAGTTTAAACATCTATAATATAAATCTCACCTGTTTGTTTTGAATGTATTTATGTATGTATGCTTGCATGTCTGCCTAAAACTTGTGACAGAGGCGACCAGTTTTCATGATCGATATCGTTTTGAAGCTCGACCCTTCTGACAACAAATATCGAAAAATTGGCCAAAAACATTAATTCCTTCACCCTCAACTAAGCACTTTTCTACAGAGAGGGGTCGCTTTTTTCGCCGATATTTTCGAAAGTCATCATCCCCTCTTTTCAATTGTACAGCCCTCATTTAAACCTACAGCAAACACATCAGTTTTTTTTTTTTTTTTTTTTTTTTTTTTTCACATTCTTTTCCTCCTTTGCAGTATTAGTTCCAGCCTTTGCTCAACACACACCTCCAAACATTTGGGCAACGCCGGGCACCTAGGCTAGTTTATTATAAGAGCAAAGAATCATAACTTATATGCAAAAGAACTTGGTATTGCTTGGTAGAAAGAATTAATGTATTAACTAGAAACAGTTAAAAAATATATGCTTAAATATATTTTAATGTATGCAGATTCCATATTTATTTGTATAGAACCAATGCTTTATTGATTATTATATTGTACCCAGTATATAGCATTGATTTCAAAGATTAAAAAAAAAAATGACTAGGGTTCCATCAGCTAATTGAAACCAAAACATGTAGTTCTCCAGTCTTATTTATCCATATGCATACAAAACCTTAAATAAAATAACATTGTTAAAGATATAAATGTATATTTGTGCATGCATAGGAATAATGTGTTTAGTCAACTTATGCCTGCCACGTTCCAATTATGTTTCAATTTTAACACCTTAGCTATTTTACCGTCTAAAAACTAAATCGAATTTGTTCCACAGGTCCAAATCTCCTATATATCATGTTTTAAATCTGTAACCCAAAAATTGACAATCGTTTAGTAAAAACTGTTCCTCACACAGACTAACTCACTTCTCTCTGAAATTCTGTGATAACTTTGTGTATGTTTGAATGACTTCAATTATAAAACAATTCAGTACATAATTATGTATTGAATTGGTTTTTATGTACTATTTAATTGAAAATCCAATATTGCAAACAAAAATGAAATTTAAAAAATTTTTTATTTTGAACTTGGTGAATATTAACTCTTTTTTTTTTTTCTCACACAAAGCTGGTACTGTGTAGTTGTGTTTGTCATGTGATCTCACATGCACATACTCTCTTTGTCTGTCTCTTCTCTCTCTCTCTCTCTCTCTCTCTCTCAATATGCTTGTTGATTTGGCACCTCTGACCCTTAATGCATTATTTACAAATGTGTTAAAAAAGAAAACAATTTAAAAAGTAGAAGAAGCCAAACAAAAATTCAACTAAAGACTCCTGGATAACATCGGATAGGTGTATCGAGTTACAAATCTAAGTATAGCAAGAAATGCATTCTAAAAATATAGCTTTTCAAAAACGAGTCATTTGTTTTTGCTTACAAGCGAATTTTAATAAAAATATTATTTGTTTTAATGATTCTATGTAATGGTGGTTAACAGTGTAGTTCAAACACGCAACTTTGACGATGACACTTAAAATTTTGAAAATCCCTCACTCCAAAAATCTTCTGCAACTATAGTTCAAAGAAAAGCAATGTCTTTTTCAAGGCCTTGTAAACATGTTTTTAAATAAATCTAAAGAATTCCACTACTTTCAAAAGTTATTCATAATGAAAAGCGTCACTTTCTATTAAATTAAAAGTTAATAGAATTTTGCAAAGATGCTGTTTGAATATTATCAAGATCTTTTTACAGTTAAAGTTGATAATATATAACATTTACAACAGTGATACAATCTATTTGATTTTTGTTTTCATCTGCCTTTTCTATGTATAAAAATTCTTTTGTATGTCTACTTAATGTCTTTAAATTAGCTGTTGACCTTTTAACTGACAATCCTTTTACATTGTCAACTTTTTATAATCATGCGGCCATTTAAAAAGCACTTTAGTATCTTTTAAATAGGCCAATTAGATATAGAATTTCAGTGCATTTTGATAATAAACTAGCAGTTTTACTTACTACATCATACTATTTCTGAGTGGTGGCCATCTTGCCTCTGTATTAGTTGACAACAGTTGTATATCATGTAGATAATCTGATGACTCTGCTTCAAGATTCCACTTTTTCTGGGATATTCTTGGATTGATGATGATGTCTATCTTGTTTTTAACTTGTTGACACTAGACTAATTAAATTATTCCAATCATTGTTAATTTCAATTAATAGAACAACTCTATCACGATCTTAAAATAAGTGCTATGTTCTTTTATTTAGAGTTCATCGGTTGGGGCATGATGGAGAAGAAATATATACAGAGAACCGGTTGATTTGTTATGTTTAAAGTATAGTTTCCCTAGACAAACAAACTCCCAACTTCGTCAATGACATCACATGACACTCTTTTCCTTTCAGTTAAAACTATATTCCAAGATGGCTATTGTATTCAATATGCAATTATGCAACAAGGTAAAACGTTTGAGTGCATAAAACACCAAAAATTAAGGCTTATAAAGGCACTCGCCTGATAAAAGTGTAAAATGTGTTGTGGTCTTAAACAGGACTAAGGAAAGTGACATAATCTGATGTAGAATGTAAAAATTTTAAATTACAACAAAATTATGAATTGTTTGTTACCAAAATACATGTAATTATAAAAGAGCATAATTAAAAGGCGTTGAGATTGTAAAGAAGTACCATTTTTCTTTTTTTTTTTAGTTCTATTTGATTTGAAATGCTTCTTTCTCAACCTTCATTTTAATATTATTAATCTGTTTTTAATTAATAATTGTATAGATAAGAGTTTTTTGTTTTTTTTACTTCAAAGATGTTAATGTGATTTTTCAAAGTACCCTTAAGGAAAGCTTTGTCCATAGAAAAGAATAAGAGTAAAAAGAAGAAACTATCTTGTTACATATTTAATTCTTTTCATAATCATGTCTGCCATTTCACATATTTGACTGCTTTCAAAACAAATCCGAATGTGGTCTGTTAATTCACTTTTGTCTTGCTTTTTCTCTCATTTTATTTTTTTAAAACTCTTCTACGATTAACAGAACAATAAGTACTTGGTCATGCACAGATTCACGATCACCTAAGTGCCAACAATAAGGCTGCTTTTACTACAACTTTTCTATGTGAGGCACTTGAAACAATTCTATATCACTTCACCATTTATATTATCAACTGACTGTATTTTGCATGTACATATACATGTAACACATTTGATTTCTATTTGGATTGTTTTTATTGCATATTCCAGCAAAAGGAGTCATTTAAACAAAGAAACCTTCCTTACCGATTGAAATTAGGCAAATATTTGTTGGTTCATTTCCAAAACATTCTGATGTATAAACCTCAAACAGCAGTAAATTATACAGCATTGGTTGGAACTTGAACGTGATGACCGATATATTTAAAAAATGCATGTTAGCCATGTGCAGCTGAAATAATGTTTGAGTTAGATGACAAGCAATTTCACATTACGTTCTGGAAGATTGTAATGCTGCTGATTTGTATTTGCTACCTTGAAGTATTCATGCAGCACAAAAAGTTGTATTAACTCAACTTTGTTAACAAGAACACAGTTGGCTTTTTCCAATTTAACTAAAACTTCTGTAATTAAGTATATAAGAATAAAAATGTATAAAATCAATAAAAGAACATTGCTATACAAAGGCAACACGTTTTGTTTTTATTAAAAAATAAGTTTTTACAATAAAGCTAAAAATGAATATTTTACTTGCACATTAATTATAAAATGAAACTCGTTTAATTTTTTACATTTCATAGAAAAATGACTTCAATAAAAAAGAATATTCATGGTCTGCTAATGTGTATGTGTGTATCAAGTGATTTTAATTAGTTATGACCAGTTTTTCACACTGCAAGTGATTCATCAGGTTATGAACACATTTTAGGCTATCCTGCTTTGCTAACTCAGTTTTAGAAACCAATACTCATCAGTTATCCATATATAAAAGTTTTCCAAAAATTGTATTCATGCATCTTATCTGTATTTATTTGATTCATGAGAACTATGTTTGACACATGGTTTTTAATGTGGGGTAAATCTACCCCCCCCCCAAACCCCCTCCTGAATGACAACAAAAAATTGCATGTAAGGCCCTGTCAGTACTACCTCCCCCATCTCTAGTGACAGGTAGTATGAACATATATCTTATTGTAACCTGGAAGTCAATTGATCTGAAAACTTTTAAATAAGATCTTTAAATCCTAATGGATATGTAATGGCCGTTAATGACATGTTTTTTTTTGTCTTTTAAACGATACTGGCTCAAATTATGAACAATTATCTTAGCAATTATTTTAGTGTTTTTTTTATTTAACCTTTGTGCTGCTTTTATTTTTGTTTTATTCGTCGTTAAATTATAATATGAACCGTCACTCATTACTGAATTATTTTGTTTTTATATTTTATTACAATGATTGAAAATAAATAATTATACGTTGGCTGTGTTCTAGAGTGGGTCATCAAAGCTCTTAATTCTGACTCTGGAAATTGTGGAAGGTTCCATTCCTCAACTTTTAAGTCTTAAATGAATTTCTTCTGAATTTAATTTTATTTTAATAGAATTCAATATTCTTATTATAACGTTTTTTGTTAAGTTCAATTATTCTTTTACCATCTAGATTTTTTGAAAGTTATATTTTATTAAGAATTGAATGGGGAGAATTTAAACTATAGAAAATGTATTGCATTGATACTGATTATCAGATAAACAGTAATTATGTAAAAACTTTGTAAAGTATGGGATGAATTATCCAACTTTATACATACTATTATATAAACATTAAATAAAATTGATTTATTGAATGTATAAGTAAAATTACAATTCTTATATGAAAGAGTTTGATTTAATATTAAAATTTCAAAGATATATTTAAAATACAAGACCTAAAAACATGATTGATTAGATTATATTTGTATTTAAAGTTTTTTAGTTGCCAAACATAGTGTGATATAAATGTTTTTAAAATTTTTAAGGCTTTTCATGCAATTCACAATAGAAAAATATACAGATCACTTAAGAGGTGTCCATTTGTAACAGAATGCATATGAGTACGTGGCGAAATACTATAAGATAGCTGGCTTGTGAAGATATTAGCAGCAGTATCCGAAAAAAAGTATGTATGCAAATTAGGAAGTATACATGACCTTGCGCAACAAGAAAAAGAAATAAGAGACACCACGTGCTCAGGAGAAGCAAACTGCACTGAGGAAAATGGGCGTGTAAAGTTGAAGGCAAGAAATGGCTAGCTCTATCCAGGGACAATGGGCATGTGACCCCACAGTGGTAACAAGAGACTTTTAAGCTGGTTTCTAGACATGAAGGTTTTGTTAATCTCATGGCAGACAAAATGAACAGTTAGAAAAAACAAGAAGCAGACATTGTTTGGACAGTAATGGCAATAAATTTCATTTGCATTTAAAAAAAAAAAAAAAAGAAAAAAAGTTACCTGGATTTTTATTGCTATTCCTATTTTGTTTGTTCCTGCGATATTACACATTTAAGCTAAACAAAATGCTATTTCAAATTTCTATGTGATAGATTAACCCACTGACTGGCAAAGTCACATATTGTGATGCTTAGGTTAATTTCAAGTAAGATTAGCTCACTTAGTGACTATGTCAAAATTGACTATGATAGTCCTATGGGTGACACAGACCAGATAAACCCTTTATAGTAGGAATCCAAAACATAAATCACATTTTTATTAGACCTAAAAACTTTTAAGGTAAGCACACAGATTTTTGTGAAACATAGACAATGATAGAAAATGTATTTTTGTAACATGATTAGCCACCTGTTTGTGCATGTGATGAATTTTCCATGTATGCTCTGATGGAAAAATATTCAAGTCAAATGAAATCTTTAAAATGTCTATAAAAGATTTAGGGAGAAAATAAAGTTTATATCTGCATACCACAGGTAATCAACAGGAAGTCAATGTCGCTTCTAAAACTTTTGTTAACTTTTTTAATGAGTTCAGCGATTGTTGGGTGATAGAGAAAAGTATTTAAAAATACTTTATTGGCTTTCTAAGGTTATTTCTGGTGGCTTTTTAGAATTAAAAAAAAAAAACACGAAATAATGTTATAAAAAAGCATTATTTCCCTGTTTTAGACTTTTCTCCGATACATTTCTAATTTCCAGAGGCGAGAAATATGGTTCCAGAGTCTTACAAAATCAGACTTTGATTCTAGAGGCAGTCTTAGAAAACCAAACTTTAGAGTCAGTTTTAAAGCTAAAATCTCAATGGCTTATTTTTTACATTTAATTAAAATGTTTTTGTTTTTATTTTTGATGGAAGCCTATATATACATATATATATATATTATTTTTTTGTTTGTCTTTCAGAATCTGATCTTGCAATAAAAGACCCTTTGATCAGTTCACGAGAATTATTCATTTCTGATGTCTGTGACACATATCAAGTGGCAACATTAAGGTAAGACAAATTCTGTCACTTAATCAACTATTCCGTTATTTTTGGTTTCATTTTTCTGTTTAACACTAAAGTACTTGTTTATGCTGAGTAAGACGTTCCAACGGAAATTTTCAACAATTTTCTTATACAGCTCCACTAGATTGAAGATTAAGCATTTATTTATGTAGAAAGAAAAACATCAAACCTATTGAAAATTTCTTTATTAGTAAGAAAAAATGAATGTGATTGAGAGTGAGCATGTGAAAAACTCCTGAAAAACAAAAAAAAAAAAACAAGTGAAGAATGTGTGGTTCACAGTGAGTGCACAGTGAATGAGGCATTAAAAAAATGACTAAGTTCAGCATTTCCCTCCGCCCTCCCATTTAGCCCCAAAAGTCCCTAAGGCCTTAACATTTAAATTTGAGTTTAGCACCATGCAAAACTGCTAAATAGTCATACACAGAAAATTTTGGACAAATATGGTAAAATAGTCCCAAAAATGGAGTATTTTTATTAGCCCTAAAAGAGCCCCTGGAGCACACCCAAGAGTTATGGCAAAGTATAGACAAACAAAATTATATAGAAGTCAGTTAGTTACAACTTTTCAGACAGTTTTATAAAAATCCAAAGCATCAATTTTTTGTTTTTAATAAGCACAAAAGTGTCAATTTTAGCCATTTTAACCCAAAAGGCACTCCTAGGAGGGCAACCAGAGTTTTCTCAGAAAATTTGTTCATGTTTAATGTTTGTGCAAAATTTCAAAAAATTCCAAAGCATAATTATTCAGAAAAGTGCAGACGGACGAACAAAGGTGAATTTGTCTGGGGGACCAACAGTGAAAGAGGTTTATGTCTTGTTTTCTACAACATGTCTAAAAAAGGTTTTGTTGCCTAAATGTACAGAACATAACCAAGTGATTTTAAATTATGAATCACTCTGTTCTATGGGGTGATTTGTCAGTTAAACTATTGAGGTTAGTGTGGATAATGTCCTTTCTTATACCCATTTTTAAAAATTACTTCCAGATGAATGAGTCAGCTAGTATACACAGGATGTGTGTGTAAGATACATGAATGTGTGTGTGTATATACACATAATTGGATTCATTCTCATTAGATTACTAAAGTTAAACAAAGGTGAGCTTGGTCAATACCAGATACATAACCACTTGGGAATACATCAGTAGGATATAGATGTGACTGGAAGCCGCTTGTAAATTTAATATCTCCTAGAAACTTCCTCCCTTGGTGTAAACGAACGCAGAACATAAGACAGATGTGCATGAATATAAGTTTTTGAGAAAGTAAAAAAACGTTAGATACATAGTGTAATGGTAGCACAGGGGCCAAAAATGAGGACTAGAGCACAACTGATGAAGAAAATGTTTTTTATTTCCCATGTGGTCGCACCGCATTCACAGTTTACAATTCTTCAACGTGAAAACAAAATAAATGCAAAGAGTAGAAAAGAATACCTAATAACAATGTCCAGTAAATTTAGGAAATAATTTGAATGAAATTCTTTGTTTCCTCACCTCTTTTATGCCTCAAGTTGGCCCACATGCACAAAGATGTTTGCTAACAGTGCGCCATGCTCGATTTTATGTGTGAAACAGTGTTTACGGTGGTTTTTCCCTTACGTAGATTTGGGCCGCGAAAAGGGGGTTAATTTGTTTCCGTTTACATAGCTCCCCAAAATAAGGATTTCTTATTTTCAACCTTATGTCTCCTTGGTGGGGACTTCCTCGGTCTCTGCTTGATTTATTAAAACAAGCTTGTAGATTGGTCATTCCAGTACTTGTAGGGGTTTGCTTGACTTCCTGTTTTCAGGCAAATTTCTGTTTCCAACAGCTACCCTTGCTACACGGACCAAGCCATCAGTGCTGAGAATAGGTTTGGTAATTCGTCCCAGTTGCCATTGATTTCTGAGAGAGTTGTCATCTTTAATTAGGACCACATCACCAATGGTCATATTACATTTTGGTTTACACCATTTCTTTCTTTCCTGAAGTATTTGGATGAATTCATGTTTCCAATGGGTCCAGAACTCATTTTCTAAATACTGTACTCATCGCCATCTCTTCCTACAATATAGATCAGCTTTCTGGAATTTTCCAGGTGGTGGAAGTACAATTTTTGCCTTGATTTTCAATAAATGATTTGGTGCGAGTGGTTCCACATTTAGGGGGTCGTTTAAGCTATCCACTGCGAGTGGTCGACAGTTTATGATGGCCATTGTTTCACATAGGAAGGTTATCAAGGACTCATCATCTAGGCTAGCTCCAAAATCATGCATGAGAGAGGAAAGTATATTTCTGACCGTTCTAATTTGTCGCTTCCACGCACTTCCCATATGGCTTGCTGTAGGCGGGTTGGTTTTAAAGGTAATATAGTCGCATCCTACATTTGAGAGATAGTGCGGCAGATGACTGTCATCTCCTTCAGAGCATTCTGGAGTTCATGACTTGCTCCAATGAAAGTTGTACATTGATCCGATCTCAATTGTTTAATTGTGCCACGAATGGATACAAATCTTCATAATGCATTGATAAATGAATTTGTATCTAATAACGTGGCAGTTTCCAGATGAATTGCTCAGGAAGACATACATGTAAAAAGAACGCCATATCTTTTTAACTCCTCTCTGCCTTCCTTAATGAAAAACGGACCGAAGAAATCAACTCCACTGTAAGTGAAGGGTGGTTCAGGTTGAATTCTATCTGCTGGCAAACCACTCATTTTTTGAATTTGAGTTTGACCTCTGACTTTGCGACACATGACACATTTTGAAACAAAGGTGTAGACAGCAGAACTACAGCCAAGAATCCAAAACCCACCTTGTCTTATCTCATTTGCAGTCATAGTATGACCTTGATGCTTAACTTTCTCGTGAAAATGAGAGATGATGAGTTCCGTTATATGAGATTTTCTGGGAAGTATAATCGGATGCTTTACATCTTCACAGAAGTGTCCTTTGTTTAAACGACCACCAACACGATTAAGATCAGTCTGGTCAAGAAAGGGATGAAGACGATACAGTGAGATGTGCATCTCAGCTGCTTAGCATGTTTCTCTTTGTCGTCTGTATTTCGTTGATCAGATTTTTTAAAATCTTGCAATTCCTGGTTGAAGATGTTCATCTGTAATTGTCACAGAATTTCAACTTTAGCCATTTCTAGGTCTGATACTGTAAGCATTCCTTCTTCGGAATTGTTCTATGCTGAAGATGCCCGATTTCTCAACTTAGCTTTATATTTTAAGCAAACAGCCACAGATCTCACAGCTCTCAGCCAATTAGAGAAGTATTGTAGGCGATCCACTATTTAAGTCTGGCTAATTAGCCTGGTCGAGATGTTAAAAACATGAGATTTCTTTATCTCTGGATCATTTTCATCTATGCATGGTTGTAGTCTGTTTTGGTCCGGTGTGAATGGGGTACTAGATTTCCATAAGAAATCCGGACAATTAAACCACTTGCCTTTACTCATTAACTCATTTGGTGTTGCTCCTCACGAGGCTATATCTGCCAGATTATTAGCAGAGCAAACGTAATTCCACTGATATGGTTCAGTGTTGTCTCGAATTTGTTGAACCCGGTTCGCCACAAAGACGTGAAAGTGACGAGAATCGTTATGGATGTAACCCAGAACCACAGTGCTGTCGGTCCAAAACCATTCTGTAATATTTGTAATGTCAAGTTCATCAAGCAGCATTGAACTAACTTTGATGGAAACAAGAGCTGCCGTAAGTTCTAGTCTTGGTATGGTGACTGGTTTGATGGGTGTGACTCTAGCTTTTGCCATATTTCAGGAGCAATGCACTCATCTGTCGTGATCAATCAAACGTAAGTATGAGCATTGCCCATATCCTATGGTGCTGGCATCTGAAAATGGTGTATTTCTGTCGTAACCACCTCATCAAAATCTGCAGGCTTCAAACATCTTTTAACAATGATAGAATCCAAGGTTTTGACTTCTGCAATCCACTGTCGCCACCGTGGTTGTAGACTTTCTGGAATAGGGCTGTCCCAGTCCAACTGGTTCATACACATTTCCTGCAGAATCTGTTTCTCTTTTAAGATAAATGGTGCAACGAGTCCCAAAGGGTAATACACTGAACTAAGAGTGGATAAAACACCTCGTCTGATGAGGGGTTTCTCATTTAGCACAATCCTGAACTGAAAGGTGTCTGATTCAATACACCACTGAATACCTAGAGTCCTTTCTATAGGCCGGCTATCCTCATGAATATCAATATTTATTAATTCCTTGGCTCGAGCTTCTGGTGGTATTTGCTGCAGCACTTCCTTGGAATTCGACATACACTTGTGCAAAACCAGACCATTTTCTTTAAAGAGGGCCATGCTTCTATTGATGAGACTCACAGCCTCCTTTGGTGTCGCCACAGACTTTAATCCATCGTCAACATAAAAGTCCCTTTTTATGAAATTTGTGACATCCATCCCAGAATCAGATTCTCCTTCCATTGCAATTCTTCTAAGTGCAAAATTTGCGCAGCCTGGAGATGACACAGCACCAAACAGATGTCTGGTCATGCGGTATGTGCATGGTTCGCTGTCCACATTGCCATTTTCCCACCACAGAAATCTGAGGTAATCTTGGTGAGAAGCCGCAACTTGGAATTGCAAAAACATCTGCTCAATATCACGCACAAAGGCAACCGGTTCTTTATGAAACCGGCAAAGGACACCGCAAAGGGAGTTAATAAAATCTGGTCCTCGCAATAGGAGATCATTTAATGATTCGGACATGTATCGTGCACTACCATCAAACATAACACGCAGCTTCTCTGGTTTTCTCGGATGATAGACCCCATGATGAGGCAGGTACCATACATGCTTATTTTCTCTCATGTCCTCTGTAGTCAGCTTTTTTGCATGCCCCTTATCAATTAAATCCCTGATAAATTTAGTATATTGGTCGTGGTATAATGGATCCTTGCGGAAACGTCCTTTCAGGTGTTGTAAGCGTCGTAGTGCCATCTCTTGGTTGTTTGGCAAATTAGGCATAGTCTCCTGAAATGGTAGCCCTTCTTTGATCGTGATGTTTTTTTCCAAGATAGAGAGAAATTTTTTATCTTCCAGAGATAAACATTTTGCGTTAGCGTGATGTTCACTGAAGTCTAACTCAAACATCTTGATTAGGCTATTTGGATCGATTATTCTTTTATCGGGTTCTTAATTGAGAATAATGTGGATGCTGGTCTTTCATTTCTTGATAGTGAGAAGTCTCTAATTACATCCCTAACCACAGTCCAATGACTAGTTCCAATATTGTCACCATCCTCATCTTCACAAGCAATGTTGGCAACACCCATTATATCCCATCCAAGGTCAGTTCGCTGAGCATATGGACCATCACCAATCGGTGCAATTATATCTCTAGGTGTTAACGCTTTTGTACAGTTGTATCCAATCAGTAAGCCGACCTCTCAGTCTTGTAATGAAAAAATTAAATTTGTTATAGGCTTCATATGTGGCCATAATTCTGCTACGTCTGGGGTGGGTGATCGATTTGCTGGCATAATGTCCCTTGTATATGTGCTCAGGAGTTTAATTTCCTGTGGGCTGTTGAAGCCACAAACTCTCAGCCCTTGTATCTTGTACTGTCGATGACTTTGTTCTTGGCATGCATGGTCAACAGCTTTAGTTTCACAGGTGTACCCTCTAGTCCTAGTGATTTGCTGGTATTTTGTAAAATAAAGGTTGTGTCCGATTGTGAATCCAGGATTGCATACACAAGACGTTATTAATTTGGGTTGTCTACATGGGACGCATATACCGGGAGGATCCTAGAGGTTTTTGTGGATGACCCAGTGTAATTTAAAAGCGTTGTACCCTAGGCACCTTCCTCCTACCTGCGACCTAGTGTCACCTTGCAAGGGTGTAGGATGCAAACTAGAACAAACATTGCATCTTTTCCTTCGTCTGCATCTGTGAGAAACATGTCCAAAACCTAGGCATGCAAAGCACAATCCTTTGTCTGTGATAAACCGCTTTCTTTCCGAGAGTGTTTTTGCTTTGAAGCTGGTGCAGACATCCAAGTTATGACTAGCTTGGCAAAATGTGCAACTCCTGTTTCTGTCAACTGGGTTCCATTTTGGACACTTCTTGATGGTAGCAAGAGTTCGACCTTCTCTACTGAATGATGCAGGCTTGAGAATGGGTTTATCCTTTGTCGGTTGGTCACATTTTATGGATTGCAACGAGGTTATAGGATCCATGGCTATCTGAGCTTGCTTACCAATGAACTCCATAAATTCCTTGAAAGAAGGAAATTTGCCCTTATCTTCTCTCCATTTAGCTACAAGAATTGCCCATCTGCTAATGACCCAGTCGGATAACTTACGAAGCATCTTTCGGTTCTCACGTTCATCGTTTAAGACTTGAAGACTCCTTATGCTCTTCATAGCAGTGTAGCATCGTCTTAAGAAGTCGACATACCTCTGTAGGGCTGTTCCATCTCTGGGATTGATCTGTTGCCAATTTTTCAGTTTGTCTCTGAAGGCATCTGCTATGACAAACTGATTTCCATATCGTTCCTCAAGCAAACCTTTGGCTTCCTCAAAGGCGTCTTCTGGTGAGAGTAAGAAATAGCTTTCCACAGTATCCCCAACTTGTCCACCTATATATTTCTTAAGATAGTGTATCCTTTCTGTTGGTGGAATTCTCCGGTGTTCAATGAGGGTCTGAAATGCAGTTTTCCAATTTGGATATCTCAATGGATTGCCATAAAACATGCTAGGCTCTGGTGGAGGTAATCGACTGAGACTAACTTGCTTAGCCAGAGATTTAATTAGCTCTTTCAGTGCATCCTCTGACATGTTCTCGATGGTCTGCTCAGTCTGTTGAGAGTGAAATTCATGGAAAGTTGGTGGCTGGATATGGGGAGCATTCACTGACATATTCACAAATTCACCAGGTGGTGCTGCTGGTAGGACCAGTACTGGTTGTCTAGACATAAAATGAGGCGTATCGAGGTTCAAAGTAGATGTGCTCGCTTTGACTTCTTTGGTCCTTGCTGAGTCTTTAAACAAAAAATCTGACTTGGTCAAAGGCAGTCCAGCTGTGTTTTCTATCGGAGGCTCGCTCTCGACTACCTGAGACTTTAAAAAATTTTGCACCTTGTGGTTGGTATCGACCTCGGAAGCTGGTTGACTTCTTTCATCAGCATAATCCCGTGTAATCTCCAGAGCATCTAATTTGGCTGGGGCCATATGCAGCCTCATTTCTGTCCTTACTCTGTCTAATTCTGCCCTTTGTTTGGCTTCCTTATCGATATATTGTAATTTTACCCTAAGGGCGGCAACTTCAACTAAAGTGTCCGTCGACTTCCTCGATGTATGGGAGCCGTAAGAGGATCTCTAACTTCGGGATGAGCGGGTTCTAGTAGTTCTGCTGGAGCATCGGGACACACAGTCGAACTCGGTGGGAAAATTTTGATCTGACATTGTGACTGATTGCTTGGAATGAAGTAGGTCCCAAATAAACTAAACATATAACGTTAAAGAGTGCGTAAAGGGTTGAGGGTGACAAAAATACAGTAATAATTATGTAAAATTCTATGGTATAGAGGATATAAAGTTAACATTAAGTTAAACTTTATGAAAGGAATACAAACAAAAACAAACAAAAAAGGAAAAATGTACAAGGCGAAAAAAAATAATAAAATAACATGTGTAGTGTGGCCGCAGCTTGGATAACATGCACGACTACGTAAATAATGTTCGTAAAATTTGTCGAAAAATACGATATGTTGTTCCTGAAATAAAGTCACATTTGTTATTTTAGCGAGGATATTTTTGCACGCAAGTTTTTTGAAACAGTTCGTTATATATATTAAAACAAGAGTTTGTAAAAAAAATTATTTTTTAAACGCGCAAAAGAAATTTAAGCCGTAGCAATTATTGCTACAACAAAATATTCTTTGACTGAAAGTTGGTCTTTGTACTTCGTAGGGCTGCCGTTCGTAAATATAACAAGGTATCGGTTTTTTTTTGTTCGTTTTTTTTCCAAAACATTCGGAAATATTTTACCTTGTTATGCAGAAAAGAGTTTTCACTGTAACGGTAGCACAGGACGCCAAAAATGAGGACTAGAGCACAACTGATGAAAAAAAATATGTTTTTTATTTCCCACGTGGTCGCACCGCATTCGCAGTTTACAATTCTTCAACGTGAAAACTGAAATAAACAAAATAAATGCAAAGAGTAGAAAAGAATACCTAATAACAATGTCCAGTAAATTTAGGAAATAATTTGAATGAAATTCTTTGTTTCCTCACCTCTTTTATGCCTCAAGTTGGCCCACATGCACAAAGATGTTTGCTAACAGCGTGCCATGCTTGATTGTATGTGTGAAACAGTGTTTACGGTGATTTTTCCCTTATGTAGATTTGAGCTGCGCAAAGGGGTTAATTTGTTTCCGTTTACACAGTTCAACTTACCACCTTTAGTCTTTACAACTCATGGTCGGATTTTTAAGATGCATTTCAGTATAGTGTTTTCTTTTCTCTCCCTTTTGGGAATTCATAATTTTTGGATGAACCCTTATTTTTCTATAGCCAATCAAAATGTAATTTGTTTTACTTTTTAATTTTCTACATATGCTCCTATGTAAAAGTTGTAGAAATACTATTAAAAAAAACAGTGTCTATATCTAATTTATAAAACTCACTACATCTGTCTGTTTCCATATTTTCAAACTCTCTCTTTCAAAACTAAAAGTCGCAAAGCAGCATTCGGGGTTTTAAATAATTGGATTTTTATAGACCGTTCTTTTCTGGGTCTTTAGCTGGTTAAAATAGTTTAAGGGGTCAAAAGGGGTTAAAATTGAAAAAAATCATTATACATTTTGTACATTCGTCTTAGTTTATTTTTAATCAGTTCTTATGCGTGTCACGTTGGTACAGTGTTAACATCACCAGCTTTGAATGCTACAGTTTTGCTTTCAGCTGATGGCACCCAAATACTTTTTTACTTTTGAAATCATGACTATACATTGGGTACAATATTATATGAAATAATCGATAAAGATTATTTAAGCTAGTTTGTTAGTAGGTTTAGTCTATTAACGTCCATAAAAATTGAATGCGTGTATGGTTCCGTGGTGACAATGCGTCGGAAAAATCGAGCGGTCATATGAAGAATGCTTAAGCAGCATAAGCTGAATATAAACTCCGCATTAAACCAAGTTACCACATTGACCACAGTTGGTTCCAAGTAATATCACCACGAGACCTGAGCAAAGCTGGGCATGACTGCTAGTAACGAACAAATGACAAAAATCTATATTCCAAGTTACATGATTTTGACCATCTTACAATTTATTCATTTAAGTATGTTGACATTCATAACAGCACCTGTTTTGTAGCACAAAATCATTCATTTAATTATATCAATCAATGAATCTATTTTCCTCTAACTCAGAAGAAATAGCACCTCTCAACCCATCAAAATCTGAAAATTGGGAGAGAAGCTGCAATTAACTTTTGTTTTTTCTTTTATTACACCATTGTGAAGTTTGAAGTCACTGCAATTTAAATTTTCGTATTAATTGTATTCATTTTGGTATACACTAATAATATTTACTTAGATAATATTAATAATTGTAATATCTATAAAATATGTCTATATAATTATTTAATTAATACGAAACAAATTCAAAATAGATTGTATTTTATTTCTGGTAATTCAATTAAAATATTAATAAAATTGAATTCCATATAGATATAAAATTTAGATCAAATCAACTATTGTTATTACCAGAAATAAAATACTTAAATGTTAAGCCATGAACAATAGAGACTGGTGGAGAATGCCGTATGTTGCGCTATTATGTATTTAATTGTTTTTTTTTTCTCAAAAGTTTAACACTTCACTGCAGTTTTAAAGCATCCTCAATCATCAGAAGTGCATCGTACTGTCATTAATTAGGACAGATGATTCTATTATTATTTATATACAACACACCGTTAAGATTGCGTAGATGTGTTTATATCGACATATACAACACACATTGTTCCATAGGCTGATAACATACAGAGTTAAAACTAAGGACAATAAATAGCATTGAAAAGGAGAGAGTGAGGATAAATGAATGTATCTTTATTTAAACTAATCAAATTATCTGGTTATATTTTTTAGTGCATCTATGACATCAGAAGAAAAGATGTTTTTATTCAACTGTCTTATCTGATTAAGAATTCATTTTTATCTTGCAAATACCAAAACAAAACTAGTTTTTTGTTTATTACCCATGTCTATAAATATGGACTCTGTAATGTCAACAATGATGTTAACTTGGTAAAAGTTGGGTTAGAAATGTAGCGTAAATGATTTTTAAAGTTATTTGGGCACATCTCAAGTAAACTCTTCTCCTCACAAATCTCCTTTTTGTCTATCATTCCTTATAAAGTTGGGGGTTGTATAGGAAAAGTCCTTGTTTTTTTCTTTTTGGTAGCTTCATTGATCATTTTACCTCTATGAATACCCTTTCAGATCTAGTAGCAATATGTATGAAAAAATTGAAATTGCTTAAAATATCTCAATGCTGGCATACAAAAGTTTGATCTAAGAATATTTCTAAAAAATTATTAAATCTGAATAAAAATAAGGAAGTTAGAACTTTTTGTGCCTCGCACAATTGGATATTTTTCCATCTTTAAGACCATATATGCTTTGTCACACTTTTTACACTATTCTTTTAGTAAAAATGTTAAAACAAAATATAGCATGACATTTGCCATTTAAATGTATTTTTGTACAAAGAATCAGAATGTGCTACACAAAATCTCTAGAAATTAAGTTTCCAAGTAAGCTATAGTAAATTCACATAAATATGCTTCTGGTAGTCTCAAGTTGTTTAATATTTCAGGACATCTTGGATTACACGTGTATGTAAGGAATAGGTCTTTTTTTTCTTTTTTTTTTAATTTACAGAAAACGACTTTGTACTCATGGCGTTTTACTGATTCAATATGACATAAGAAGGTAATGTTTTCACCTGAAATGCGTAGGTTTAAGAGATCTAATCAACAAAAGCATCTTTTGATTTTATTTATTTTGGCACGATATTTAAGTAGGTAATATTTTCATTTGAAATGCGTTGGAATTTGTACTTACTTCAACATGAACTGTAAAGTAGATAATATTTTCATCTGAAATGCATAGGTTTAAAAAAATCCCTAATCAACAAAAGCACCTGTATGATTTTACTTATGTCAACATGACACTTAAGTAGGTAATAATGTTTTCATCTGAAATGTATTGGAATTTGTACTAATTTCAACATAACATATAAGTAGGTAATAATGGTAACACAATTTTTTTGGGAGGGAATGATTTTAATGATTTTTAATTGAGAAAAGGTGACTATAAAGAATAAAGCGAGGTAATTTGTTTCTCATTAATTAATGTTTGCGATGATGATTATTTATTATTTTTTTTGTGACACTGGATGTACAGACAAGTAAATTAATCTATCATAATTAATTCATCAGAAAGTTCAACATTTTACAAAATAGTCCATCAATAAAATTTTAAAATACATTAAGAAAAACAATTTGTAGGTAAATTGATTACTGGACAGTAACTAGTCTCTTTAAAACTGTTCTTATTAATGGTTATTTAGTAATTATTTTGCTCTTTATATGGTGTACCTCCAGTTGTGGATATTAGGTGTTTGACTGACTTGTATATAAATATTTAGATTTTGTGTGTTTTTCCTAGTTTATACATTTTTATCCATTTGAAATTATAATTTCTTTCCATTTTCATTACTTTTTATCTTTTATTTTTGCAAGTGATTGTCTGTAAATCCCTTTTTTAACTTTCCTCTCAATAAAATTGTTTTTGTTTAAGTTATGAAGTACAATTCAATTTAAAAATGTAAAGTTTTTTTTAATATATTGTTTCTTTTTGTCTGTCTATCTATTCTACTTTAGTATGGACCTTTATGATAAGGTGCAGCAAAGTAAATATGGTATTTGTTTAGTGCACAGATAGTGATAATGGCGATTAGTATTTAATGCAAAAATGAACACAAATTAAATCATAGTCAACCATTGATTTTGGATAAAGCACTCATTCTAAGCCAACGGGTTTAACTTTTGTAATGTTTTTATTAGGCTAAAAAGTCTAGTCAATTGCTATTTTTCAAAAATAGCAACTATAACAAAATGACTTTTGTCATACAGGGCTCTACATTGTGAGTGAAACAGTCGCATTTGCGAGTGACTTTTCAAAGTGGCGACTAGAAATAATAAAACGCTTATCTTTTGGCGATTGTATTTCTTTCACTGACAATCTTCCAAAGCTCACTACTGAGTGAAAAATGTCTTTTCAACTTTTTTATTTAATAAAATGAACAAAGTTAAATTATTTGAACAATAAAAGTATAATAGAACAATATACTTTTTGTAACGAAGGCTGTTTAAAAAAATATCTGAAGAAATTAGAATGTTTATGCCTTCAAGTATCAACATAAAATTTGTTGTATATTTAAAATTACACTTGTTAAAAAAGACATAGAAAAACTTTATGGTGTACATACTCGTTACAAAATGAACATGTCATATTCTAAAAATCATGTGGGTTTGGCTAGTAACTTTTCTATTTGGCTAGTAAACAAAAATATTTAGTTGTCAAAGGTCAACTAAAGATAAGTTTGTCCATAGAGTCCTGTCATAGCTATGAGCAAAAAAAAACAAAAAAACAATAGCAATTTGTGTCCGATTAATCATATACAATGAATCATTTACAATAGATATTTTTCTGCATTAAATTACTCTAAAAGGCTATAAAACAACCCAATAAAAAATATAATTGTTTAAGCTTTTTTTGTATTCACAATTTTAGTTGATTATAGTTATATTTACTATTTTGTTGGTCATTTTAATGAAACTTTTTTTAAAACTTGAATCCATTTTTACCATTTTTTTTCTTCTCTTCCTCTAGGGGCAGATGTAAAGTACAACATTTCAAAGATATTGTATCTGCACGAGAGTTCAAACCTGCCCAGGATTGTTTCTTTTACATCTTGGGTTACAACCCTGAAAGCAAGAGGCTGGCGACAACGCAAGGAGAAATTCGGGTTGGCACGAGCCACCAGGTAAGACTATGTAGCACCTTTGTTGTTTTGTTTTTAATTTTAAGATAGTTTTTTCTTAAAAAAAAAAATTTACTTACACACACTCTCTCAGTGATGCTGATAGGTTTTTAAAGCAGTGAGTTCTTGGGGCTAATGAGCGGATTGTAACTGAAGTTTCTTAATAAACTGTAGTCTTAAACTACAAGGTTCAAAATTATTTTTTTTATCATCCTCATAAAAAACAATTTTTCTGAATTGTTTTTTTTAATTGACAAAGCAAAGTTTCTGTAATATTCATTTCTAAGACAAAATTGTATACAACTAACTGATGGGATAATTAAGGTGAAGTGTTATTATTTTCCTGAGTGTTTTTGTATACATCAGGAACATATTATGCATACCTAGCAGTATATCTTTGTTTGTGTGTGTGTGTATCTTTTAAATAGGATTGTCATTTTGTACCCATCAATTCTATTGTAATCCATTCATTTGAGATTTCTTTCTTTTTGTTTCAATTCATCAAATCTTGCCCTCTAAACGTAACCCTCAGAATGCACATCTGATAAAATCCATTTTTCTTTTTTGTGGTTTTGTTTTATCTTGAAGAGGATGTCCTTAGAACCCCTAGAAGGATTTTGCTACCTCCTCTACCAAGTAAGTTTGTTGCTGTTCCCAAGCTTGTTAGGAACCCTGTTGTAAGTCGGCAAACTTCCTCTACATTTTCAGAGGATGACAGACCCTACTTCTTCAATCCTGTCTCCGCCTCCTCCTCCTCCTTCTCCTCTTCATCTTCATGATGCTCATCATCATCATCATCATCATGCTCTTTCTCCTCTTTACTATCGTTATCCTTATTCAATATTTCTATTTCTCCTCTTTTTGGCAAGGAACCCACACACATTTCTTGCTTAGATTTTCTCTCACCTTTTTTCTTTTTCATCTCTTTTCAACCCCTTTTTCTGGACCAAATTTTTATATTATTTTGGTCTTCATTTTCTGTGCAACCTTTTTATATACTCCACTTCAGTGGCTTCTTGCTGTCTTTAGAGGGGACACGAGTTTCTAAAAGCCATATCTAGCAGGATACTGCCTTACATGTTTCTTCACTAAATCTTAAACAGCAACTGATTATATCACTTAATATCCATTCTGTGTTACATAATCAGATACTTAACTATATGAACACACAGGTTAAACTATGTTTAAACTTTGTCAATTATACTTGATTAACCTTATGCCTTTATTAAATTTTTTTCATTTAACGCCACATCCATATTTACTGCTAAATATTCTGCAACAGTTTGACATTTCCATATCATTTGCTTTATTTTATGAAAATAAAAACAATGTTATTGCAGATCCATTGTTTTTTTGAGAACTTAAACCTTGTTGTTTTTATTAAATTAATTTTTTCCCCTCCTTAATTGGATAAATGAGTTCCAAGGGAAATAGGTAGAACATTGAGTGAAATAGCATAATTTTTCACAGCTTCAAATTTTTTCTTTTTTTACAGAAACTTTCCCTTCATTGGTCAGTTTGAACTTTGTTTAAATATAAAATCAATTATCATGATGAGAAATTTACTGGGAAATGATTTTTTTTATTTTTATTTAAAAATTTTTTTCTTTACTTTTTCTCAAGTAATTTCTTTTTCTTTTCCTTTTTCTTTTCTCTCTTTGTTTACTTTTTGTTTTGTTTTTCCTTCCGTTTTTTTTTGTTTTGTTTTTATTACTTTTTCATCAATATGAAACAAATATTAACATTTCACTGATTAATAGGCAAGATATTCTGCTGAAAGAGGAACTGTTTGGTAAGTACATCCAAGTGATGGCAGGTGGGAGACTTCGCCAGATCTCTATGTTAATGATTTAATTCTAATCTCTTGCATAAAACAATTTTTGGTTGATTTATATTTCTCAGTTATTTGAATATTGGCAATTTTCATTGATTACCAGGGAAAAATTTTTTTGTTTCATTCTTAGTTTGGAAGTTGAATATTTATCTTCTTTTTTAATCAATAACTAAGCTTTTCATGTTTTAACTTCTACAGACATCATTTGTAGAAGATGCAGATACATTATAAGACTTAATGTGAAATATTAAAATTAGTCATATGAAAAAGCATTTCTATTTTTTTTTAATTAATGATTTTAATTTTTTCTATCATGATCTAGCCACATTTTGTATTGCACCCCCCACCCCCACCCCACTCCCCAAAAAAGAACGCAAATCTTGCAAAAGTTTGGCCCGTCACATATTCTTTTAGAGATTAAAATTTTAAATTATTCTATAGCCTTTAATAGATAATGAAATAAACTTTTAGTGAGCTTAAAAGGGAGAGTACTAAACTTGATATCATGAGAGAGCTTCTTTGACATGGTATAATTCTCAGAAATTTATCTTGGCTTTTTGACTGTTTCAAAATGTTTTAAATTAGGATTAGTAACTGGAACTATTCAGATAACTATTATCTCGCTTGTCTTTTATTCACAAAATTTGTACCGACAAAATCTGATCTTCATCTCTACAAACTTTTGAATCTGTCAAATTTTAGAAGCTGTAGTATAACAACAAAAACAGGTAATTAGAAAACAAATTCATAGTTATTTCTTCATCTCGTATCCACTTTTATTCACACACACGTTTCCATCTAACTGAGGATGGCTTGATGTAGCACCAATGAAGAGAACATATTGTTCTAAAAATAGAAAATTTGTCATGCATGCAGTCACGATGTCAAAAAGAAAATAACATGCAAGTTCAGTTGAGAATTTAAATAGGAAAGTCTGAATTTAGGAAGCTGAATAATAATGGCTCCTCTAAGTCTTTGTTTTGGCTCATGTAACCTTCAACCTCATCCATGTTCATCTTCTCAAACTTTGTAATCTGTGCCAAACTGAAACCTGTATGGAAGTTTTAACCAAATGTTTTAATTAAACAATGAAATAAAATAAAAAATAATATTCTCCAAATTCAACCATTTGATCATGTCAGCAACAATTGTTTACCGATTGGTGAAGATTTATTTTGATTAGTAAAGACATTTTCACTGGTTGAATTATGTGTTTTGCCAGGACCCAGGTCTCTGAACAGTAAAGTCACTAACTGCTTGGTTAGTTAATAAAGATGCAATTACCAATGATCAAAATGATTCTTTAATTTATGTTGGGACCCCCAACAATTATTGTTTTTTCAGTTGATTGCAATTGCAACAAAGGAACCTGAAAATAATAAAGCAAGGTATGCATCGATGCAACCTCTTCTGAAGTAAAGATAACTGGCTTAACTCACCTTAAGTGATAGTAACACTAAGGACACTTTTCGTTAACTAATTATTTTTTTCGTTTCTGTTGAAGTAATTTATAGCATGATTATATTTTGGATAGTAATTCAATATGGATGTCTGATAGGGAAACAGCTATTAGGTGAAAGCAAGGTAATTTGAATATTAGTTTTTCTAAATTCAGTTCCTCAATCTTTTATACTTTCTCATGTTTCCTAATTTATATTTTCTGGTTTAAAAAAGTTAAAAGTTTCTTCATCTTCTAAACCGATTATTTTTCTTTTGGTCCAGGCTCGGCTTCCTGAATGTAAGTGTGATGTCTCTCCTCCAGAGATGCCGGAAAAAAGTGAGCACATGGAAGAGCTGCGTTGGCGACCGCAGTGTGTCATTGACGGGGAACTCATGATGTATCTAAGAGCTGCCAGGTAAACCACACAAAACAAAAAAAATCATTTACTTTCTTTTGTCTTTAAATTTAAATTTCCTCTGAAAAATCAAATTGGTTTTCTAATCTTAATTGTTTTAATAGCTTTTTTTTGCCTATATTTTCGAAAGTCATCCTCTCCTTTCTATTGTCTAATTAAAACCTAAGTCACTTCCGGTTTGACGGTGGTCGTAACAGCAAAGACGTCAGGTTTTTTCCCCGTTCTTCTCCTCTTTTGCAGTACAGGTTCAAGCCAGCCTGTCTTCCTACTACCACTTTTTTTTTTTTTGCTCGACATGCACCTCGTAACACTTGAGCAACGCCAGGCACCCATGCTAGTATATCTATCTATCTAATATATATATATATATATATATATATATATATATAATCTACATTTCATTCTGAATAACTAATATTTTTTTCTTGAAATATGTCTTATTTATTTATTTTTTTTAACACTTATTCTGGCTTCAAGCCCTTCACAACATTTATTGCTTACGTCATTAATGAAAAAATTTACATTTCTTAATCTATTTCAGCTAGTATAGAATTTAATACAATATGGGAACCGTTAAATATAAATAATAGATTATACAGTAATAAAGTAAACAATAACACACACACACACGCGCATAATATATATATATATATATAGTAATAATAATTAGTAATGAATAGTTTATCTTGTCTAACTCAGAAATTTGGATGGAATTTCAAACCGAACATTCCTGTGTTCAACAAGATACACTTGAAGAAGGTCAGAGATTACATCGACCAAAACGTTGTGAAAATGACACTCAAGATGAGAACAGTAGTTCAAAGAATCCAAATATAACTAATCCTCATTTAAAAAATTTAGAAACGTTTCTTTTAACACTCCGTTTGCCATACAAATATCTTTACAGATTTTATTTACTAGCTAAGAAATATACAAAAACTTAACTTTATTACTTAATGATAATGTCAAAACATCTCTTTTCCTTTTTACCTTTTTTGTACAGCTCTTTTCATTGAGTCAAGTTGAATGTATATATGTCTTTTTAATTATAATTCCACCAAGTAGAGATTTTCGAAATACTGATTGCTAATTAAGATGAAGAATGACACTTCCTTTTGGTAGTAGGTAGGCAGGCTTGTACCTGTATTACAAAGGAGGAAAGGAACATTAAAAAAAAAAGTGATTTCTTTGCCGCTGCGTCCATCGGAAGTGACAAAGGTTTAAATTTAAAAAAAAAGGATGATTTTCTAAAATATCAGCAAAAAGAGCGACCCCCCCCTCCTTGTAGAAACGTGCCAAGTTGAGAATGAAGAAATTAATGTTTTTTAGCCAATTTTTCAATATTTGTTGTCCAAATGGTTGAGCTTCAAAATGATACCGATCTTGTGAAAATCCATCGCATCTGTTAAGTTTTAGGCAGACAGGTAAGATTTATATTATGGAAGCTTATTTAAATGTTTTCATGTTAATAATGCAATGTATTCTTCTGATTCAGTTTATGGGAATAACTTAATTGGCTTTGATATCGTAAAGGTTAACAAGATTCTTTTTTTTTTCTTTTTTTTTTTTTTTGCTCTTTATCAATAAATTCTCCAGTTTTCTCTAGTAAAAGTGGATATGTAATATGAGTGTGTGTGTGTGTTAACTAGTTTTTTGAATAATAGACCTATTTGTTCTCAGTTAAGTTCATTTTAACCATTCAGATGAACTAAACTGAGAACAAAGCAGACATGTGACACTTTATTATATTTTATTCTTGTTTAACAATTGCTTTTAATGATTCCAGAGCAATTTTAGGTTTCTCTAAAACTGAATGTCTTTTTATTTCATCTTGGTGAACAATAAAACAAGTACTATCAATCTCTGCCTACTTTTCATCCAAAAATAGAATAGGTTAGAATAGAAAAAAAAAATGCAAGTTATAAACATTTATTTTTCTATTCATAATGATAAAAGTTAATTATCTAATTTAGTTCTGCATTTTTTGCCTTGTTTTTGTGTATTGATTGCTTGACTGGCATTTTTAGTTTCCATTGTTAAATATTAAGTGTTATCATTTATGAATTGCCTTAAAATTAGTTTACATACATTATTATTAAAGAACCTTTTTTTTTTATTCATTCATAAATGGTAACAAAATTTCCAGATAAGAAAAAGGTTTTCAAATGAATAAGAAAAGATAATCAAAAGGAAAAAGAAAAATGGACATAAAAAGGAAGAATAAATAAAGAGGAAAGAAAGTGAAAAAAAAGGATGAATTAATTTATGACCTAAATTCTATCAAATATACTTTTATATAATTGTCTTATTTTGAATGTTGATGAGAATGTTTCAGAGTTCAAAATCTGTCTTTGCTTGCAATAAAACTAAAAACAAAACAATAGCAAAATCTTGTTTCTATACATTGAAAATATACATGGACACCAATTTCTGTTAAAGAAAAAAATTTAAGCAGTCTTGAAAATGATTGCAGTAACTCAAAATTTACTTAATTTAATTATGAACTTTACATTTTTTTTTTTTTTTTTTTTTTTTTTTTTTTGCTGGGGAGGGGTAAATTGAAAGAACAGAAACTTTTTGGCAAAAGTCATAGATATTTACAAATTTTGTTAGGTCTCTTTGCAGTAAATAAAGAAAAATTATTAAATTGAAATAAAAATGGATTTTAATGTGAAACATTAAAAAAAGAAAAAAACATTGCCAAATTATAAAATGGTTAAATAAATCAAGTTATGTTTTAATTTAAAAAAAATTTTTTTTCCAAGTTGGCAAAATTCATGAAAATCTACAACTTTTGCCAAAAAAGTTTTGTCCCTATTCTTAAATAGTATTTCTTTCATAAGTTTGACACTGTTGCTAGAAAACCTAGGAATGCAAAAAATAGTGATTTTTCAATATGTGTTAAAATGTGTGTGGAAGACAATTGTTACTCTACTGTCTGTTTACCTTGGGGGGAGGAGGATGGTGTATGATGGGGTGGGGCACATAAAAACCCTGAATTGTTGCAAAGACATGAATGTTATGTTTTCTTTTATAATGTTAAAATTTTTAATGAAAATTAAATGCAAATAAGGAGTGCGTATATATATATATATATATATATATATAGAAAGATTTTCAGAAATTTTAGTAATTTTTTTTTTTTTTTCAAATGAAGACCGGAACATGATTTTCACATCAAAAAATGTTTAAAATTACAATTTTGATCACAATTTTTGTTTATATTGAAACAATGTCCCTTTTAATAGAAAATACCAATTTTTCATAATTAATATAGGTAAATATAACAAAATTATATCAACAAAAAACTATGATTAATTAACAATTTCAAAATATGTCTAGTTATTTATTTTCCTTAAATTAGTTTTGATTTCATTTAAGATAGAAGAAACAATGTCTAAACATCCATTTAATTTATTTTCTTTAATATGGGGGAGCTTTCGTATATTTCTTCTGTGTTCTGTCCTGGCGTGACATGTGCCCTAGGGAAGTGAATAAGGCGTCATCTGAAGGAGAAGTTTTTAGTTAAATTCACAAGTAGTCTCCAGTCATATGTGTGTGTGTATTTGTTTCTGCTTTTTAGCTTCAGAAATAAAGTTTATATTTCACATTGACAAAATTGACAAAAAAATGAGGAAACAGTTCTCTCTATTAACTGTACATTCAGAATTGAATATGTCAAAGTTTTCTATTTTACGATTCCTCCTCCTTTAAATCCGGTTTTATATTTTCTTAGTTTTATTTTACATTGTTTTCTTTTGTGTCTAGGAGTGTGGCAGCTTTTGCTGGAATGTGCGATGGTGGTTCTACAGATGATGGTTGTCAGGCTGCATCAATGGATGAGACGACCATAAATGCCATGGACACAGTGAGTGTGCTTTCTACCTTTCTCATTTTCTTTCCTCTACATGTTCAGCCTCCTTTCCTCCATCTCTCTTTTCTGCCTCTCTCTCTCCCTCTTATATCCTTCTCTTTTTCTTTCTTCTTCTCTCCCTCTTTTTACCTCCTCCTCCTTCTCTCTCTCTTTTCCTTTCCTCCTCCTCTCTCTTCCTTCTCTCTTCCTCCTTTCTCATATCTTTCCTTCTCTCTTCCTCCTTTCTCATATCTTTCCTTCTCTCTTCCTCCTTTCTCATATCTTTCCTTCTCTCTTCCTCCTTTCTCATATCTTTCCTTCTCTCTTCCTCCTTTCTCATATCTTTCCTTCTCTCTTCCTCCTTTCTCATATCTTTCCTTCTCTCTTCCTCCTTTCTCATATCTTTCCTTCTCTCTTCCTCCTTTCTCATATCTTTCCTTCTCTCTTCCTCCTTTCTCATATCTTTCCTTCTCTCTTCCTCCTTTCTCATATCTTTCCTTCTCTCTTCCTCCTTTCTCATATCTTTCCTTCTCTCTTCCTCCTTTCTCATATCTTTCCTTCTCTCTTCCTCCTTTCTCATATCTTTCCTTCTCTCTTCCTTCTTTCTCATATCTTTCCTTCTCTCTTCCTCTCTGCCTCTTCTTTGCTCTTTCTTTTTTCTTTTCATCTTTCTCTCCCTCTCTATCTCACTTCCGTCTCTGTCACCCTTTCTCTCTTCCTCTTCCCTCGTCTCTCCAGCTCTTTCCCCCTTTCTCCTCCTCCATTCTTATTTTCCTCTCTCCCTCTCCCTTCCCCTCTGTCTCTCCCTTCCTCTTTTCCCCTCTGTCTCTCCCTCTCCCTTCCTCTTTTCCCCCTCTGTATCTCCCTCTGCCTTCCTCTTTTCCCCTCTGTATCTCCCTCTCCCTTCCTCTTTTCCCCTCTGTCTCTCCCTCTCCCTTCCTCTTTTCCCCTCTGTCTCTCCCTCTCCCTTCCTCTTTTCCCCTCTGTATCTCCCTCTCCCTTCCTCTTTTCCCCTCTGTATCTCCCTCTCCCTTCCTCTTTTCCCCTCTGTCTCTCCCTCTCCCTTCCTCTTTTCCCCTCTGTCTCTCCCACTCCCTTCCTCTTTTCCCCTCTGTCTCTCCCACTCCCTTCCTTTCTCCTCTGTCTCTCCCACTCCCTTCCTCTCTTCCCCTCTGTCTCTCCCTTCCTCTCTTCCCCTCTGTCTCTCCCTCTCCCTTCCTCTTTTCCCCTCTGTATCTCCCTCTCCCTTCCTCTTTTCCCCTCTGTATCTCCCTCTCCCTTCCTCTTTTCCCCTCTGTATCTCCCTCTCCCTTCCTCTTTTCCCCCCTCTGTCTCTCCCTCTCCCTTCCTCTTTTCCCCCTTCTGTCTCTCCCTCTCCCTTCCTCTTTCCCCCCTCTGTCTCTCCCTCTCCCTTCCTCTTTTCCCCCCTCTGTCTCTCCCTCTCCCTTCCTCTTTTCCCCCTCTGTCTCTCCCTCTCCCTTCCTCTTTTCCCCCTTCTGTCTCTCCCTCTCCCTTCCTCTTTTCCCCCCTGTCTCCCTCTCCCTTCCTCTTTTCCCCCTCTGTCTCTCCCTCTCCCTTCCTCTTTTCCCCCTCTGTCTCTCCCTCTCCCTTCCTCTTTTCCCCCTCTGTCTCTCCCTCTCCCTTCCTCTTTTCCCCCTCTGTCTCTCCCTCTCCCTTCCTCTTTTCCCCCTCTGTCTCTCCCTCTCCCTTCCTCTTTTCCTCCCTCTGTCTCTCCCTCTCCCTTCCTCTTTTCCCCCTCTGTCTCTCCCTCTCCCTTCCTCTTTTCCCCCTCTGTCTCTCCCTCTCCCTTCCTCTTTTCCCCCCTCTGTCTCTCCCTCTCCCTTCCTCTTTTCCCCCCTCTGTCTCTCCCTCTCCCTTCCTCTTTTCCCCCCTCTGTCTCTCCCTCTCCCTTCCTCTTTTCCCCTCTCTGTCTCTCCCTCTTCCTTCCTCTTTTCCCCTCTCTGTCTCTCCCTCTTCCTTCCTCTTTTCCCCTCTCTGTCTCTCCCTCTCCCTTCCTCTTTTCCCCCCCTCTGTCTCTCCCTCTCCCTTCCTCTTTTCCCCCCTCTGTCTCTCACTCTCCCTTCCTCTTTTCCCCCCTCTGTCTCTCACTCTCCCTTCCTCTTTTCCCCCCTCTGTCTCTCCCTTCCTCCTTTCCCCCCTCTGTCTCTCCCTTCCTCCTTTCCCCCCTCTGTCTCTCCCTTCCCCCCCCTCTGTCTCTCTTTGTCCCCCCCCCGCTGTCTCTCTTCCCCCCCCCCTCTGTCTCTCTTTTCCCCCCCTCTGTCTCTCTTTTCCCCCTCCCTCTGTCTCTCTTTTCCCCCTCCCTCTGTCTCTCTTTTCCCCCCCTCTGTCTCTCTTTTTCCCCCCTGTCTCTCTTCCCCCCCCCTCTGTCTCTCTTCCCCCCCCGTTTTCTTTTTATCCCCCCGTCTCTCTTCCCCCCTCCCCGTCTCTCTCCCTCCCTCTGTCCCTTCCCCCCCCCTCTGTCTCTTTCCCCCCTCCCCTGTCTCTCTTTTTTCTTCCCCCCTCTGTCTCTCTTCCCCCCCCTCTGTCTCTCTTCCCCCCCCTCTGTCTCTCTTCCCCCCCCTCTGTCTCTTCCCCTCCCTCTGTCTCTCTTCCCCCCTCCCTCTGTCTCTCTTCCCCCCTCCCTCTGTCTCTCTTCCCCCCTCCCTCTGTCTCTCTTCCCCCCTCCCTCTGTCTCTTCCCCTCCCTCTGTCTCTTCCCCTCCCTCTGTCTCTTCCCCTCCCTCTGTCTCTTCCCCTCCCTCTGTCTCTTTCCCCCCTCTGTCTCTTCCCCCCCCCTCTGTCTCTTCCCCCCCCCTCTGTCTCTTTCCCCCCCCTCTGTCTCTTTCCCCCCCCCTCTGTCTCTTTCCCCCCCCCCTCTGTCTCTTTCCCCCCTCTGTCTCTCTTTTTTTCCCCCTCTTTCTCGGGGGGGGGGGGGTTAAAAAAAAATTTTTATTGGTAGGTAAGTATGGACGATCAAACCCGAACCCTTGAGTCAAAGTTGGAAATTAAAGTGTGAAAAAAAACGTGCGACGTTAACCACTGGGGCACCACGAAATAGTTACAGAAACATGATTGAATTTATTTAAGTATTAAGAATTGACAGGTGCCCGTACTTAATGAGGTCAACTTTGACTGTGCTGCAGTATTTTATTTACTGCATGTAGGATTCCCCCCCCCCTCCCAAGATGTTGTGGGGAAAACCAGCTCCCCATAAAAAAAGAGTCCAAATTGAATAGCAATTGTCTGATATAAGGAGAAACTCTACATTGATCAAAGCTGATTGCTTTCAGACGTTTCCGGAAAAATGACGCCAGAATTAGTTTCGCTTTAATTATACGAAAAAGCTTAATGCATATGCAGCAATCGAAAAATGTTGAATATTTATCTTTTTAAAGTAGAGCAAATTAAATAGACAGGCGACCCCCATTGTTAACTCGTAGATATTATCATTTAGATGTGATATAAAAAGTTTTAAGAAGTGAGTCGACCGATCACTTGTCAGAAAAAAAGCCTTTCTTGGATATACACAAAAAGCGAACATACATACGTACACACATTTTCGTTTTTATATTTATAGATGGCACTTTGTGTAAGTTCATTTTCTATGGACTTCAAAGCGGCTGGGATGATATTATTGAAATTATACACAAATGTACTTTATGTGTCTGGTAGTGTTCTTAAATAGATTTTGCATGCAGAAATGGATAATCGAAAAAATCCAATTAAAGAAGGAACAGTCTGTTTTTGACCAAAGTTAACATCCTTTGGTCAAAAACAGACTGATTCTTCTTTTGTTGGCACAAGCAGAAGAGCTTCATATAAAATCTACAATAAGTTCATTGATAAGACAAGGGCCCATTCGAAATGACTGTTTTTGTTTAGAGCACAACTGAACCATGGTACCTGCCCTTCACATTTTAAATTTTATTAAAGCCATTATAGAAATTTAACTTTATAAAATCAATGGTTGGTTCCCTATAGTGCAATGTAGACATTGTGAACTAAATTACTGAAGGGAGTTATGTGAAACTTCCTCTCGTTGTACTCTGGTGGGTCTCCGGCTAGAGAAGGCAATCAATCAATTTGATTGAAAAATGGGCGATTTCACCGATTTTGATGGCAATAAAAATATTCAAAGTGTGGAACATTCGTTGATTCTCTCCTTTATATTTATATTATAAAATGAATAAATTTATAATAAAATTTCCCATGAAAAAAACACTTTAATGTAAAAAGAAAAACAAATTTCTTTTGTTATGCTTGAATTTTATTTTTATGAAACATTTAAAATATATTCTGATTGTTTTTCAAAGAGATCAGATGAATAAAATATATTAGAAGATATGTTTGCATTTTATTTATTTTCCTTTGAAAGAATAAAATCTAATTAGTAACTTTTTTTTTTTTTTACGTGGGGGATCACCACTTATAAAGGCCCGGAAGCCACTTGGGGATAAGGGTTATTGAGTGTACAATAATCAATGGGATAATATCGTATGAAATAGTTGGTATTGGAGATTTTATAAAGTGTCTTACTTAAGGGGGCGATTAATCAGGAATTTGTTTATGTTGGACTTGAAGACATCCAAGTTGTAGTCAGGTGGGAAACAGGCAGACTGAAGAGAGTTCCACAGGCGTGCACTTCTCAGAAAGAAGCTTTGTTCATGGAATCTACATTTTGATTTAGGCACAGATAAAGAATGGGGGAAAATTACTGACAGTGGTTTTAGCTAGACGGGTGTTTATCGTGAAAGATTGGCAAGGGGGGACCAGAGATTGGAGTTCGGACGAGCACTTGCCATGGAAATAACGATAAAACAAAGACAGGCTCGCAACGTCTCTTCTGTGGGAGAGAGGGTGCATGGAAGAGAAAAGGGCATCCCCCATTAAGCCGCGAGGTCTATTTTGTACTTTGTCAAGGCAGGATTGGCTGTTTTTAGAAGCTCCAGCCCAGATGTGGCAGCAGTACTCCACAGTGTTAATTTTATTTATTTTCATATATATATAATTTATGACTAATAAAATATCTTGATTAAACGCTGAAAGAAATGTTTCACCTGAATAGTTTTTTTAGTTTTTTTTTTTTATTTGAATTCCTTCCATTTTAATTTTTTGAATAGTTATCTTTTCAGTTTCTTCTTGCTGTTTTTTCTGAACATCTAATCAGTGTTTTGTACCCAAGTTCATTATTTATTTCTCAGCATTCATCATAATCACCATCCCAATGCAGAACCTCCCTCCTTTTAGTCATCAAAATAAATCACTCCTCAGCTACATCATCATTTAATCAGCACTAAGGAAAAAAATCTTTTCTTTTGAAAGAAATATGAGAAAAATAATGGTTTTTGTACGTAAACCAGTGGTAGCAGCAACAGCAGTGTGATTGTTATAATTTTCTTTCTTTAAATCAATGGTTTCTTGCTACATCTCTTCTTCACTGGCCTTCTTTTTTTTTTTTTCTGGCCATTTAAAAAAAAAATTTTTTTTTTTTTTTTTTTTTTACCTTTTGTTAGTGTCACTTGACTAACTTCCATATTGGTTTTATCATGAAATTGAACAATTTATTTTTTATTTCAAATTTTTAATATTTGAATTTGATTGCAGTAACATATGAAAGTTAAGTCTTTGTTTTTTTTTGTTTTTTTTTTTGTTCTTTTTAATGTTTTTTTTGTCTGAAGAATTTCTTTGTCTGTGCTGGATGTAGGGTAAAAAGTGGTTACTTTTGGCCATCTTCAGTTAAAAAAATAGTTTTAACCCAAACATTTCTGATAGACTTAAGTTTTCATTATTCTTAAAAATATTACTCATTTTAAATATTGATGATATGATAATAATCTGGATGTATTAAGATTAGAAATATAACATGAAATAACTTCCATTTTAATAATAAAATTTAATTTTTGAGATTTTTGATCTTTTAAAAAATCATAAATAGCTGCCTTTCTTTCCTTAAATCTTTTTTATTTAAGCTCTTAATGTTATAACTAGCTGTTGTACTCTGCATTGCCAGCTATTAAAAAGGGTGCATTGTTTACATAGACTCATGGGACACTCCTACATTTTTTGGTGGTATAGATCTTAACCTAATGAAGTTATTATTTAACTCCAACCTATTTGATATGGAATGGAGTAAAATAAGTTATTCATTAACTAGGTACGGGCAAGATGAATGCCGATGCTCAAAATCTATATACATTTTGACCCCTCCCGTTACTTAAAAATTCACCAAAAATCAACCTTTACTAAAGTTATAGTTTTCAGTAGTAAATAAAAAATGCAATTTGTAACAATAAAAATAAAATAATTTTTACAGGAACATTACGAAAAAAGAAAACAAAGTCTGTATTAATGAATTTAATATAACTTGAAGAAAAATGAATTTCTCAAACTACCGATATTACCATTTTACAGATTTTGAATAATTTTTATATGAAAGATTATAATAATTTCCTTGCTCGCAAGAATGTGAAACATTCGACATAACATAATTTTTATATAATCTCGAACAATAATTAAAAGACAAATTAATTTAAAAACAGGAACATAAAAAATAATTAAATTAAAAAATGATAAAAATTGATACAAACATTCAGAACAGGAATGTACGGATGCACGTCGGGAGGGGGGGAATCTGACACTCTACCTCCTTTTACTATCATGACTTCATTTTGAAATAGCGTTTCGATTGGCTATAATTTTGGGCTTTCGTATAATCGTGTTTACAAACCTTTATTTGTTGCGTTTTTGATGAACGCTAGAATTACTTGCTTTTTGAGGGCTAATTAAGTTATTTTTTGCACAAACTTTGTTTTTTTTATTCAATTCAGTATCTTAGGAATTTACTAATTATCTTTGAAATAGACCTAGAAAACTAATATTTATCATTTAAAGGATTTTTACAATGAATTTATTTAACTTCAAAATTTAGCTGAATTGGTTAGCTCGCCGTGAAAACATTTTTTTCAGGTGTACAAATATTTTTTTCCTTTAGGAAATTAACGTTAGTCTCTAATCTTTCAAATACAATCGAAAAGTAGTCGGGAACCTACAAAAAAAATTATAAATCAGCTTTCAAAACTAGGTCCCTCTATCTTTATCCGCCCATTTTTGGCCGTACCTATCATTAACTGTTGTTGTTTAATTACACCAAGGAATTTGTCACGCCAAATGAAGAAATCAACACTTGGCAATCTTTTATTCAGATGTTAATTTTCATTCATCTCCTAGTAATTAAACCCAATACTTATAACCAATACAAACTACACTCTTCTTCCATCACATATTAATAAAATTGAACTTATTTCCCTTAATGCAGTCTTGAATAGGTTAAGTAGACATTGTTTATATCAGTGTGTGTATGCGTGCTGCTGCTACTACTACTACTACTACTACTACTATGGGGTGGTTTAGTATACTACTAAAACATTGATTTTGCTTGCTTGTTACCATGTACATTTTTCATTTCTCATAACTATTTTAAATGGTGGGAGGAAGGATGACATAAAGGGCGACTGAGATGTAGTAATAGGACGAGGTGAATGACAAGTAATACTCATATTTATGAAAATGGATGATGTAATAAAGGATGAATGGTAGATTTTAAAAACGAATGAAACTCTTCTATTTTCAAGTAAATATATATAAACAGGGAGAGAGAATGGAAAAAAAATAAGTTATAGAAAATTTATTATGACATAACAAAAGTTTAATAAATATTTATGTTTGTTAGAAAGTAGCAGCAGCCCTAAACTGCTGGTTGCTGTTGATGTATATGATATTAACAGCATTGATATGTATGTTTGATTCAAAACAATAAGTGTAATTTGGAATTTACTTGTCCAAAATATCACAGGTGGTCTAATTTGCATGTATTTTGATTTGAACTTTTTTGGTAAAAAAAAATAAAAATTTTGCATCCAATTTTTTTGGCCACTTGAGGATAAGGGTCAATGGATATACATTAGTTATGGGATTATAGCGTAGTAATCATAAGTAGTGGAGATTTTATAAATTGGATTACTTAGAGGGACAGTTCATCAAGAACTTGTTTACATTGAACTTGAAGACAATCAAATTGTAGTCAGCTGGAAAGTAGGTAAACGGAAGAGTTTCACAGGCATGCAGTTCTAAGAAACAAGCTTTGTTCATGGAATCTACGTTTAGGTTTAGGCACAGATAAAGAGTGTGGGAAATTATTGATAGTGTTTTTTGCTAGACAAGTGTTTTTTGTGAAAGTTTGACGAGGGGAGGACCATAGATTGAAGCTCAGATGGCACTTGCCATAAAAATAGCAATAAATCAGAGACAGGCTCGCAACGTCTCTTCTGTGGGAAAGAGGTTGCAGGGAAGAGAAAAGGGCATCTCCTACTAAGCTACAAAGTTTATTTTGAAATCTGTCAAGGCAGGATTAGCTGCTTCTAGTGGCTCCAGCCCAGATGTGGCAACAGTACTCCATCATTGGCCATACCTGGCTTTTATATAAGTAGAGAATTGCATCAGGAGTGAGATATCCAGTGGCCTTGGCAATGGATTTGATGTATGTGTTCCATTTTAAATCAGGAGTAAAGGTCAAGCCCAGAAGCTTATCAAAACATGGAGCCTCACCAAAACGAAAGCCATTCATTTCAATTGATGCCAGATGAGGATCAGTGCGTTGATGATGTAAAGATAGGAGCTTGTTTTTTGATGAATTAAAAGTAATCAGCCACCACTTTCTCCATTGTACCACATGCTAAAGATCAGAGGAGAGTCAGAGAGAACTTTGTCATTTACAGCCTTTGATGTGTAGTGTCCATAGATTGTAGTGTTGTCAGCATAAATGTCAACGAATGATCTTAGAATGTTATTTGGAAGATCATTGATGTAGATCAGGAAGAGAGTTGGACCCAAGATGGACCCCTGAGGGACTCCAACATTAATACTGTGAGCTTCTAATTTCTGCCCATCAATCACTACTCTTATGAACCTATCTGACAAATGATTTAATAATTGAGAAAATATTTCCAGCTATATCATAGCTCGATATCTCATGAAGTAGACCTTTATGCCATACCCCATCAAAGGCCTTTGATATGTCAAGAGCAATTGCCCTAGAAAGTTAGCCTCCATCAAGAGATTCACTAATTCTATGAGACAACCATTAGCACATCTGCTGTTGATCTAACAGAACGGAAACCATATTGCATTTCACTTAAGAAGATTATTTTTGTCGGAATTACTCTTGATTTAAAAAAAAAAAAAAGATAAAAATTTGTAATTTTCTTTTTAAAGAAATTATTGGGGATTTTGTACATTGTTAGGTTTTTTTTGTAAAATATTGGTTAATAAAATTTTTGTCAGTTCATTTATTTTGTATTTTCTTTTCTTGACTATAAAATATAACTAAACTCCCTAATGAGAAACAAAACTTGATTATATTTCTTAATACTTCTACTTTTTCTTTGTTGATGAAAAAGGACAAAGCTCTATGGTTCATTATTTGCCAGGCCCACTGGCTTGAAAAGCAGTCGGCCATTTTTAATGTTAGAAACTAAATCTGTCACAGTTAGATTGTTTTTCTCTACTCAAGTAAATATAGTTTGGAAAAAATATAAGCAACTTAAAAATAGCAGCAGTATAATAATTAAGTGTATGAATATATGAAATAATGATAAAAACTATTGATTTATAAGACATTTTTCTGGTAAATTATGTAATAGAATTTAATCCATATATTCATATTATATTTGAAAATAAATGTGACGCATTGGGTCACCCGTTAAGTTTGTTTTAGGTTTTTTGAATCAGGAGTAAGTGAGTTTGCAAAAACCAATTAGATAAAAAAAAAAAAAGAAGAATGTAAATCTTTCTACTAGTTATATACTATTTTACTTTTTATGGCTACATGTTAAATAAGATTACAATTTCTGGTGATATTTCTTTTTCTTTAGAATGATCTTTTTCAACCTTTTTATTATAGTTTTTATAATAATGACTTCTTCAGTAAGTAGGCCTTACTCTTTTGAATTTTATGTGTTTTTTAGTAGAAAAGTTTCTTTTAGAAATTGGCTGATTATGTTGTAGTTAAAATTATTTAGCAATTATTAAGAGATGTTTTTTTTTAAATATTTCTACAGCTTCACAGCTAACAATCAAAGAATTTCAGTCATATCCTTTCTCATTATCATTAATGCTGCTGCTTTATAAGGCCAGTTCTAACATAAAATCTAATTTGGCAGTAGGAACAAGAGTGGTGTCTGAGCCTCTATAAAAGATGCTTCTCCTGATCTCAGTTCATTTACACACATAAAGCACCTAACGTAGTAAACCTTTTCTTATAACGATTTCATTTATTTTTGTATTTTATTGTCCATTAATGGCTTAGTCCAAGTCTCTATCCACAAAGAGGTTTTATATGTAATTAACAATCTCTAATCTTTATCTGTGATCCTACAAAAATATAGTTAATGACTATAGAATGAAAAAACATTGATTTATACATTGATCTAATACAATCAAAATCAATACACATGCCTACCCCCTATAAAAATGTAGCCTATGATTAATGAATTCATTTCACGTTAGCCTCACGTAATGCCTGGATAAAGGTTTTTAATTAAGTATTATGTAACTTTGTTTAGTATTCATACATATAAATATAAGTTCAAGTGTTATAAATAGTAAACAATGTTAAGGAAATGCCTTACAATGTTAACTAATAATTTATAGACTGCACAGGATTACTTTCAAAGTTACATAAACATTAGGTAGGTTTCATATTTCAAAAACGAATCTTGTGTAATGAACCACTCCAGGTTTCTTTTTGTAGGGAGGAGAGTCTATAAAGACTACTGATCTTATTTTGGTTATATTTACAATGTTTTGTACACTATAACACCCAGTTTTCAAGTGCATTTTTTCGAACTTAGAATCCTTTTTGTATAATTTTGGAACTTGGACAATTGATCCACAGGATTAGACTGTTCTCATTAAATTGTTTGTTATTCTTAATTATTATTGTCTGGAATATGGATTGAACCATCAGCCTCCAGAAGATTGTCACTTAGATCTGATTGTTAACCAATGCTCTTAACCATTATGCCATGTATCCATGTGGATAATTTTAATATGAAATTTTGGAGGTTTTAAACCTAATTTTGTCCCACTGTGTGGAATTTCATCTTTTTTTTTTTTTTCTTTTGAATCCTTGTTTTTACATGAAAAAAAAAAATGATTTTAAATCATGAATTCAATGAGTCATATCCGTTTTTACATATTTATGAGTGGTCAATTTTTACATTTCAGCTTCATTTCTACCATTATGACACTGGGAAGGCACTGCAAGCTCTTGTCAAGTGCCCAGTACCCCGTGGAATTGAGAAAAAGTGGACAGATGATGAAACGGTAAAAAAACAAAAGCTTTTATTCAATTGCTTAAAAAAAAAAAATCTTTCAAATGTTGTTAAAAAAAAAAAAAAAAAAAAAAAGTTTTAAATCTTATAGTGTTCTGTAATGTTGGTAAATGTCCAATTCCCAGAATTTTTATTAATTTTCCAATTATGATTAAGAAGTTTTTATTCAAATCAGTACAGAAATAACAAATGAATAAAAATTCAAACTATAAGGAATTTCAAATTATAGTTTTTGTTCATTGCAGAAGTGTTTTCAACACTTTTTTTTTCTTTGGCAATGTGTGAATTTAAGTTTATAAAAACGTTTTCCTGATTACAAATGAGTTACTCCCCTTGATTGCAAAGACAATAGTCATTAATTTGTAAGATCAACTGATTAATAGAAGCAACGTTTTTATTTATTTATTTTTTTTTTTAATTTGTTTGTTTTTTGGAGCTTATTTACTACTTAACAAGCCAACTTTACCAAATTCAGAATGTTAACTTAAAAATAAAATTTTTCGTGAACAATTTTGCAGATAATCAACTCTGCAGATGATTTGCAGATAATCTTGAACTGCAGATAATCAAACAATTCTCATTATCTTAAAAAAGATACCTTTAGCAAATCAGTTTTACTTCCGAACTGAAATTAACAAGTTTGACAAAAAAAAAAAAAAATTAAACAAAACATCTTTTAATGAATTTATTTTTTAATAAAGATTTTTAACAAACAATTCTTATATTTAGTTATTGCTTTTGAAACACAATTAAATAAGTTAGCGTAAAAATAAACAATTAATAAAATTTAAAAAAAAACACTGACTTAATTCCATATAGATTATTTCTTTTTTTTTTTTTTTTTGTCTGAATTGGAGGCACGTTTTTCAATCCTTCAAGTTTTGTAGGAATCACCAACATTCGTGTCCTTTTAATAGCCATTAATTTTAACGATCATAGGTTTAGAGTAAATATTAATCATGCAAATTATAAATATTTTCAAGAAAATTTTTTTTAAAAATCAGTTTTCCCTACAAAAATCTGTCAATTTTGTATGTTTATGATCATATAATTTCATGCTAAATTTAGTTACAAATTAATAAATAGATTTATGGAAATAAAAAAAAAAATAAAAAAAAATAGACAGTATTAAGAAACTTAGATCCTTTCCAATTAACATTGGAGATCAATAATAAAAATGGGACAATTTCATGTGTGTGCATTTTTCTTACATCATTATGGTGATAACGGAATTAATAGTTTTTACTATTAATTGAATATTTATTGAAATTAAAAATGCAATTTTAAAAATACTATTTTTGAAGAAAAAAATAATTAGAAAATTTTAATTTTTTGTTCATAGTTGACAAAAAGAATAATTACTTCATGACCCTTAAAATTTTAAAGAAATTTGGAAGCATTTAAACTGTTAAGTAAAAGTTATTTGTGGTTTTAAAATCCTTATCAAATCAGTATGTATTATAAGATTAACTTTAAAATATTAGTAATACAAATTTGGTGTAATTAATAATTTAATGAGTAATCAATTAAATTTTACTTTCAAAATCTTATCTTAAAAAAAGGGTGTAAAAATGCAAAACAAACAAAAGTATATTATTATTTATTAAATGTTAGAAGTTCATTTATCTTTTTTTTTCTAGCATTTTTAATTATATTATAAATTATTAATGAAGTAAAACAAATATTTAATCTGTATTTTTTCTCGCAAATCTGGCTAGTCTTATTGCAAAAACAAACCTTTTTATATTTTCTTCACACTTTTTTGGTTATTTTAACTGTTTTGCAACTGCAACATTTCACCATTAACTGAAACAATGCACTCAATAGAATGCATACATTCACCAAGGCTCAGCAATAAAAATTACTGAATTAAAGAAATCAAAGTAAATTACAATTAACATGTGTTAGTATTAATCTTTAATTAATAGATCAGTTAAAAATATTTTGTTTATTTGGACAAATATGTATATATATAAACAGTGTTATGTGTTTTTTGTGAAGTGAGGGTTACATAACTTTTCCATGGATCTGACTAATTTTCCTGTTTTTTTTTTTTGTTTTCATTCTTTAGTTAAAGTTTATAGAAACATAATTGCAAAGATTTGTGTCCAAAAATTTTGACTTCGTCATCATCAAAAGATAAAGAATATCTTGGACAATTTGAAATCCTAGATAATTTTTTTTTTTTAAATTGCAGAGACAGAATAACGAATAACATTTTAATATAATTAAAAGATGCAAATTACAGTTTTAAACACTGATTGCACAAATCGTTTAATGTAAAAAAAAAAAAAAATCCTATTGCCACTTGAAGTGAATACTTATATAATTAAAATTATTGCACAAAAATTGTTCTCAGATTGTATATAGAAACTGTTTCTAGTAAGTGTACATTATCCTCTGTATCAATTTAATTTTAAACAACCCTATTCACATCTGGCATGGTGTGTGCTGCTGACATATCCTCCTTTCTCTCATAATCTCTTAGGCAATTCTTCCATAATGGTTTTACAAATCTTTACTGGCTCAGGACAAGTCTGAAGATAGTGCATTTTTTCGTGATTTTTAGCATTAGGAAAGTACTCTTTAAGTCTGCCAGTAGTACAGTTTTATTGATTAATGTCATTTCCTTGTAACCCTTATGTCAGAGGTTTATTATATATAGAGTTTTTGGAAGCTGCAATTGAAGAAAGTAAAATAAAATGCAATAAATCTCATAAAAGATTCTTTTTATGCAATAAGACTGCTCACACAAATGGAGTAGGATTTTTTGTTCACAATATATATATATATATCTCACAACAAAGGAATAATATAGGACAATATCTCTATGAATTAAACTAATATTATACAGTGCTATTTTCCAGCATCCATTCACTATCAAAATATATGATCAAATAGAATATATTATAGATAAAATTCCCCTTTCCCTGTGCATTGGGTGATTTTTATCTTGAAAGAATGGTTTAAGGGTGAAGAAAAGAGTTCACCAAGAAGATGGCACAATAACATATTTTGGAGATATTACATGATCATAGTATGCAAAGAAAACGTTTGTTGATGATGCTGACATAAAAATAAGTGCTTTCATAAAACCTAAAATATCTTTGATAAACACCATTATTCACATCAAACTCGAATGGTTTCTTCAGTGCAATAGTTTCTGCTTAATTATTATCAACTTTTACACATGAAAACTCTTATCTCATCTCGCTTGAATAAGTATCGATTTAAGAATGCTGTATGGAAACATTTTTGTGATGTTTCGGACAGTTATCCTTATCGTGTTCTTACATTCCCCATTTCAGCCATTTGCTCTCTGGCATTCTACAGAAACATTTTGTCAGCTGAATCTATTATTTACTCAAGGGAATGGAAGTAGTCGATTAAAGTGAATTAAATGAAGGGTTCAATTTGAAATTTTTATGAAGGTTACCAACTGCAACAAAAGCATAAAAGCTAGAATACAGCTAAGAATACTCAAATAGCTCATATGTTTCACATCCTGAAACTATACAATTTAATTCAGGTGATACCAAATAAGTATTGCTGGACCCCCATACATAGGTACATTTCACACCCACTCCCGTAAAACTCTATTGCTTTATAATGACTTATCCAGATTTATTACAGCTGTTTGCTGATCCCTACCCCTCTATTTTACCTCTAATTCTAAATTGCTGTATCTTCCTGTTTTTGCAGATTCCTCCCTCCCTCGTTTTTTTTTTTTTTTTTTTTTTTTTTTTTTTTTTTTTTTTTAAAGAGGTTAAATCAATTAGATCCATTTATCAGGAACTGTCTCATCCCCACCACAGTGGTTTATAATGCTGTTTTTCTTGCCTGTGTACTTCTCTTCTACTGGCTGAGTGAATAAGTTGTCAGTACAGAAAAATTATGTTTTTATTTAAGCCTCTGCCAACTGAAGCCAACCCCCTCATTTAACTGTACAACATGCTAGCATTTTGAAAAAAAAAAAAAAAAAAAAAAAAAACTGCATTGCTTACAGGAGCGAACACACACACACACACACATGCATGACGGTCTCTATGAGACATCCATCCACTCCCTCATCCTGTCCATCGCATTCCTTCTTTAACAGTTTCAGTTTTCTTTTTTCATTTCTTTTTTTTTTTCTTTTTTTTTTTTTTTTTAAGGGAACTGACTGCAATTTTTATCTTATCCACTTCATTGATCTTGCTATGTCTACATTTATGTGACAATGGCATCATACTGCAGTGCTCGCTTCTATATGAACAAAAAACACATTAATCCATACATGTGTGTGTGTCTGGTGTAACATTGTATGTATATGTAATTGTGTGCATCTATTTGTGTGTATGTTAATCTGCAATTTTTAATCCTCAATAAAATATTTGTATTTGTTTGGAATTGGAGACTGATTCTAAACATTGATATATGTATCGATTATAATAGTTGTATTCCTGTCTGTTCACAATTTGATTAATATATACAAAAGGTAAACTGTTTCATAAATTAATTTTCATACAGAAAGCAGACTTTTATAAACTTCTATATCATAATTTCTATATATATATTATTTATTCTAAGGAAGTCTACACTAATGTACTTGCCTAATTTACATATTGCATTAAAGAAAATCTATTTTAATAATTAGTTTGATTATATTAATCGATTTTAGTTATAGAGTTGTTTTAATTTTTGTGTTTAGGAATATTACAGTAGACCTCCAGGACACAGCATTAAAAATTAGTAACAATATACAGTATATAATACACATGTATATAATATAACATTATGAATAACACTAAATACTGTAACTAACCTGTAAAAAAAAACCTATTCGAGAGCCAGTATCCCAGGGCTCTACTATATTTAAAGTTGCATTATTCAATTTATTTTTAATTATTTGCTAAAGTCGAAGTAAGCTTTATTTAAAAGGTCTACAAAAGATCTACGAATGCATTTCAAATTTAATTCAGTCGAGCATGGCTCAAAGCTGTTCAGAGAGGCACATTTAAGTAGGGACACGTGTGTTTGTGTGTGTGTTATAATTAACAAAATAAAAAAAGCAACAATGTTGCCTTTATCCTGAAACTCTGCTTGTCAACATACGAAAGTCAGTTGTTGAATGTTGTTAAACCAAACTTTAAATTTAACCTATTAAACCCCAATTCAGTCACGTAAATTTAGAGCAAAATACATTTTACTATTAACTTGTTTTTACTTCAAAAATAAAAAATATTAATGCACCAAGTTATAGAAAGTTTTATAATAAATATTTTATAATGAATGCATTTGCTTTAAAACTTAAATTCTCTGCATTGTACAAAAATCTTTTTTTTATATGAGAAGTATGTATTTTATTTACTTTGGTTCAAAAACTGTACCAGTACTAAAATATTAATTTTACTCATTTCAAGTTTTTACACAACTTAAGTATTGTATTCAAGATCAGTTATTCTTAAAAATTACCAATTAAACTTTCAAAATTATATTGCAAAAAAAAAAAAAAATTAGTTGCACTGTTCAAAAAGGAGGGGAGAGGGCAATGCAAGTAAAGATTCTCAGGCAACACCAGCTCAAATATCCTAAGTATATCAGGTGCATCCAAACATAACTCAGGCAACACCGGGTATATATATATATATATATATTAGTGGGGGGAGGGCACCTAGCTTTGCTCGGGCATAAAATATGCTTAAATATGATATTTTAATTTGTCCAGATTTCGTATATATTATTAGTCATGATTTAAAAAGTAAAAAAAAAAGTATTTGGACGCAATCAGTTAGAATCGAAACTGAAGCTGTAGCATTCAAGACTATTGACGTTACCACTGTACCAACATGGTACACATGTGAACTGATTAAAAATAAAAAAAGATAAGTGTACGAAACACATAACGATTTTTTCAATTTTGACCCATTAAAAACTATTTTAGCTGGCTAAAGACCCATAAAAGAACGGTCCGTAAAAAATCCAGTTATTTGAGGCCCCATCCCTGCTCTGTGACTTTTAGTTTTTGAGGAGATAGTTTGAAAATATGGAGACAGACAGATACGTAACCTTTTATATATTAGATATATACAGTGGAATGATAAAATTGTCACCCTAAAGAAAACAACACTATAGCTTTATTTTAAAACTTTTATTGAAAAAATCAATTCAGGTAACTTGATTATGTAGTTGAGCTGACATCTTTAGCCTCAATCATCGCCTCTATACGGGTTCAGAACTAGGAACATGCCTTTTCCACAAATGCCGACGTATGGCAGCGATCAGGCTGGCTTTGGTGTTGTGGGAGGTTATGTTGGTGATGTTCTTGATGTATGATGAAACAAAGTAGTCTGGCAGGTTTAGGTCGGAAGGAGCAGGATGGCGGGTAGTGGGAAAAGGGTACAAAGACGTAACACTTCTTTTGAAGCCAAGCCTACGTGTCTTTGGACTTGTGGGCCGGCACTGAGTCTTGCTGCCACACCCAGGGTCTGCAAGTGACCACCTGGTTGCACCGGAGATCACCACACATCCAAATACACTTTGGTGTTGACTTTCAAGCTAACTTTGAAGATGTGAGGTGGCATGATGTGGCCCTCACTTGAAACCACACCAAAGACCATAACTGTAGCCGGGAACTTTTTCATCATCCTGGGTATATCCCTGTTATTCATAGCAATCCAGTAATCCATTTTGAGGGTTCTGGCAATGGTAATGTTGTCATAACTTGGATTGGTAGAGAGCATGAGTTGTACAGTGGCGCATCTCCGATCTTGCTCAGTGAACATTGTGTCACTTTCAGGCATAATAGAAGGCCCCTATTGCTCTTGGGATTTGTACACGACTGGCCAACTAGTAGATGGTCTGCAACAGAAAAAAGAAAACTGGTTTTCATCAAACAAAAACGGAATCATGTCGTTTTTTCTAGAGTAACAATTTTATCATTCCACCCTGTGTGTGTGTGTGTGTGTATATATATATATATATATATATATATATATATAGCCTGAAGAATCCTAGTGTGGATGAAACGTGGAATATTCAGTGTAGCTTAATCGTCATGTATATTTTATAACTTACTAACTAGCTCTACCTACGTATTGAGCACTGTTGAAGTAAATACTTCAAGTTTACGCATAAAATTATACTTTTGTATATTATGTGAGTAAATAAAGTAGTTATATATATGAGAGAACAAAAAGCAAACCTCAGCACTAAAGTTTTTGGTGATTCTGGCCTTTAGCCTGTCCATGTTGCAGCTGAATCTATTGGTGTCTTGTTTGACTCGGCCCTACACAAAGATGTCGAGAGAGTTGCAGTCAGATGGTCTGGGAGGCAAAATGATTTTGTAGGATGCAGAGTGTTGTTGCAACATGTACAGCCTACATTCATTCACGTGGTCAATCAAAAGTTTCACTACTTTAATCTGAACAAAGCTATCAGTGTTCAGCTGCCAATCTTCAGTCGTTGTTCTGGGAGTTTAACTTCTGCAAAGGCCGGAAGATATTCTCATTATGAAACAATCTCAACATATTTGACCCAAGCAGGTGTTTTAACTTGTTGATCAGTTTCTTTGTGCTTCAGTTGTTTTGCATTACCTTTGACAAAAATTACCTTTTTCTCATCTCATATGAAACCTAGCAGATTTTCCCATGCACCATCAACCTAATGAGCTTTTTATCTACAGCTTTTTTTTTTTTTTTGCAATGGTATGCATCAATTTTTTTTTTTTTTTCCAATGGTATGCATCAATTTTTTTTTTTTTGCAATGATATGCATCAATTTTTTTTTTTTTTGCAATGGTATGCATCATTTTTTTTTTTTTTTTTTTGCAATGGTATGCATCAATTTTTTTTTTTTTGCAATGGTATGCATCAATTTTTTTTTTTTTTTTTTTTTGCAATGGTATGCATCAATTTTTTTTTTGCAATGGTATGTATCAATTTTTTTTTTTTTTTTTTTGCAATGGTATGCATAAATTTTTTTTTTGCAATGGTATGCATCAATTTTTTTTTGCTGCAATGGTATGCATCAATTTTTTTTTGCTGCAATGGTATGCATCAATTTTTTTTTTGCTGCAATGGTATGCATCAATTTTTTTTTTTTGCAATGGTATGCATCAATTTTTTTTTTTTTTTTGCAATGGTATGCATCAATTTTTTTTTTTTTGCAATGGTATGCATCAATTTTTTTTTTTTTTTTGCAATGGTATGCATCAATTTTTTTTTTTTTGCAATGGTATGCATCAATTTTTTTTTTTTTGCAATGGTATGCATCAATTTTTTTTTTTTTGCAATGGTATGCATCAATTTTTTTTTTTTCAATGGTATGCATCAATTTTTTTTTTTCAATGGTATGCATCAATTTTTTTTTTTTTTGCAATGGTATGCATCAATTTGCTGGGTTTATTGTTGATGATCTGAACATTGGTAACAAATTCCGATATTTTGACTACGTCAAATTATCACTCATACAATTTTCTCTTTGATGTTGCTTATAGTTTAATCGTAAATCTTTAGATTCTTTTCTGACATTTTCTCCCATCCTCCTGCTGATGCTGAGCATTTCTGAAATCTCATTTGTTCTTTTATTAAAGATTTTGATTCTAAGGAAAATTGTCTTTTTCACAAATATGAAGTTTCAAAATTGTCTCTAATCAATTTATTAAAAAAAAAAAAAAGAAGAAATAGTCGCTATTTTCATGAAGACGATAAAAGTAAACAATAAATGCAAACAAAAGCATAACATTAATGCAGGTAATTTAGTAAAGCAGTAGTTACATATAGTGCTTCATGTTAAATAGAAATAGCCTTAGAATAAAGCTAATGTTGATGAAAATAGTTCATTGTGTAAAGAGAAATGCATTTTATTGTAATGTATTAAGTTGATCTATTTTTTTTAATGTAAAGACTTCTCTGTCCTTTTTAATGAAATGTTTATTCTAGTATATATATTTTAAAATGTTAAAATAACTTTATAAGAAAACAAAAATACACTAATTTTCTTTATCAACACCAGGTATTTTTACTAGTGTGCATGCAAAATAATTTTTAAAAAAGTCTCCGCTTGTGTAGGCTTGTCATTTTTTTATTGCTAGTGATGTTTTAAATTTTAATTTTGTCATATTCTGTCTTGCCACTAATTTTATGATATCTCTTTTTTGTAGAAACGTTTCATCAAAGGTTTACGCCAGTATGGTAAAAATTTCTTCAAGATTCGTAAAGAGCTGCTTCCACATAGAGAAACGGTAAGTTTAATTTTGTGATATCCTTTAGAGTCACTTTATGAGGAGACTACTACAACATATATAGGGTGCCTGCAATAAGTTTTCAGACTTTTTTCATATGGGTTCTTTTATTGATAGTACACACATAAAATTTGAGTACTCTTTGAAGTAATCTTCTCCAGCTGCGATGTTGTATCGTGCCAACAACTTCTGGAAGGCCCATGGAAGTCCTCGTGTGAGTGTGTAAATGACCCTCGTCACAGCCTCTTTCATCTGCTCAGTTGTCTCATAACAACAGCCTCTAAGGTTTCCTTGAGCTTAATAAATAAGCAAAAGTCACAGGGAGCAAGGTCTGGACTAAAGGGAGGTTGTGGAACTGTCTTGATGCCCATCTTGGTCAAATGAGTTGTGGAATGGTGCATTGTCCTGGTATAAAATGCCAGTGACTTGATTTGCAGAGTGCTGGCCTCTTCTTACAGAATCTCTTCCTGAACTTCATGTTGAAGTTTTAAAGGAGTTCAGAAAGAGATTCCGCCGGTAAATGATAACTTAACAAGTATTCATTTTTGACTGTCTGTCCACTGGAAACCTACTGTATGTAGATCATGCGCATGCTGTCAAAAAAGGGATCATCATAAATTTCTGGGTGGATTTGCTCTGTCTGGCCTTCTTGGGTCTGGGAGAGCCAGTATGCTACCACTGGAAACTCTGTCCCTTAGTCTCTGGGTCATCGCTGTAGATCCAGCTTTCATTGCAGGTCACCAGAGAATCAAGAACTATAGGATCAGAATTGATCAGCTCGACCATCTCCCTGCTGTCATGACGTTCTTTCTGATCTTCTCTGCATACCCTTAGGACAAACTTTGCACAAATCTTCTGCATCTTCAATTCCTTACAAATAATTGTGTGTACAGTTCCCACACTGACATCAAACTGTGCACTTATTGTCTCTATAGACATATGACAGTCCTTATCCATGAAATTCTTTATTTGGCCAATCAACTCTTGGTTTCTGACTTCCTGACTCCTCCCATATCTCTCATCATCCCTCAAAGACTTTCTGCCTTCCTTGAATCTCTTATGCTTCTCAAAACTGATGCTGGATTCATATAAGATGGTCCAAAAGCAGTCTGGAGCATTAAATACATTTCTGTGGCAATTTTTCCAAGTTAAAAACAGTTTTATTGCATATCGTTCTTCTAAAGTGTCCTCGCACCCAGATTGTATTTTTGAAATTCACCAGCTGTGATAATCAAGTTTTAATAGAGTGTATTCCAATTCTTGTTGTAGCTGTTAATTTGAACCTGAAATGATAAAAATTGGTCAATCATCATATAAGATATATAACAATAACATAATGAATTTTCAAGGGTCTACGACAATTTTAAATGCATGTATAAAAATGTTTGGAAACTTATTGAAGGCACCTCATGCATGCGTTCTCAAATTTGACATCTAAAAAAGACTAGCATGTTGAGTCTACTAGATGAATCTGAAGATGAATTTAGGAGCTCAAATCTAATGTAATAAATATATAAAATATTTTAAAATACTAAGTGCATATTGTAAAAATTGATGAACGTGTATTAAAAAATATTCTTCAACAAATGCTTGTGATAAGTGGGGAAAAAAAAGTCTTTATGCTTGAAAATATAAATATAACATTTAAAAACGGTTCAATTTGAAAAATATATCTTTTCTGTCAGTCAGTCAAAAAAAGTAAAGTAATTGACTATAGTCAAGAGTAACTGAAGGCTCTGTTTTATTATACACTGAGATGTAAGAGATCTGTGTCACTCTTTTCAAAATTTTAATGCAGGAATCTTAGAACATTCATATTATGTGTTATAATTATATAAAGAAACATCGATATACATAAATAATTAACAATCGTATTTATATCAAGAAAAATATCACAAGTCAACAAAAAAGCTAAAACTGGAGATTAGTATAGAACTATAAATATCATTGTTATTGTAAGCCATTAGACAGTGTGACAAGAATTCTCATTTTGTGTTTAGAAAAAGAATACTATAATTGAATTTCTGCCTCTGCACTTTCCATGTCATCTACAGAGCAGAAGGATGTCATAATAAGCATTTGTGATCCAAGTCTAATTCCTGGTGAACCAAATGCAAAAGAGATCCAGACAATTGCACTTAAGGGAACAACGAGGATACTAAAAAGAGCTCTCGGTTGATTTCAATAAAAAGCAGGGCAATGTTGGCAGCTGGTTTGGCTGCCCCATACCCAGCATTACAATCTTCAAAGAAAGAAAAAAAATAGTAAACTGGTTTAAACTAATTAGTTAAATCAAAAAGATTGAATTACGTCCCCTTCATGGTAATCAACAACAGATTCAACTGAGTCTTTTTTATAATTAGTAGTCATGTTAATTTCAATATTTTAAAACCAAATCATCCATTCAGGCAGTTAAAACACTGGAAAATATGAAACCGGTTCTGACAGACAACTAGTGTATCTATGTCTTTTCTTTTATTGTTTTAATATATATATATATATATATATATATATATATATATATTGCTCAAGTACCTATTGAACATATCCTAAAATTTATTTATTTTTTTTAATTATTTTTTATGATTGCTATTTCAAAAAATGATTGCTTACTTTTTATGCTATTAACTGATTACAAATTTAGAATTAAACTTTTAACTATGAATATTTATTTTTATTTAGTCTTTCTTATTTAATTGTCTTTTTTTTTCCAAATTATTTTTTTCTATCATTTAATTTCTTTGAAAATTTGTTTCAATAATCAACAATTTTTCTTATTTGTGTTCAAAATTTTTTAAATTGTTTCATTTTTTTTTTTTTTTTTTTTTTTTTTGCAATGTATTTATCCAATTCACAACAAACTTTTGGATAAATAAATTTACTGGATCTCATATGAAAATATTTTAACATTTTATTTTACAATTGAAGAGCTAATCTGATCGAAAATTATTTCTTTTCTAAGATAGATTATAATTTTGTTGCCTCCATTTTTCAAAAAAGAAAAATTAAATACACACTCCTATTTAACATTAACATATTTGTTTTATGAAAATGCATTATTAGTTATTTCTTTTAATGGCTTCTTCATATCATGTATACATGAAGATAAAACAAAATTAATAATACTAAACATACTAAACCCCACATGGAAAAAAAACATGAACTTGTACACTTTCCTGTTTGTTGGTTTTATAAAGTTTGTCAAATATAATAGATCCTCTTTTATACAAATATGTTTATAAATTTTCTCCAAAATAATTTTACAAATTTCTAAAAACATCTTTATATTACTTGTTTCAAAATTTATTTTCTCAAAACTCACATTTAACAGTTTTATAAATGTTTTTTTATATTTTGTATTTTTATTATTTTACCACTTTATATTTTAAAATTTTGATTTCATTTTGTAAAATTTAATTTTCATTGATTTCTACTATGTTTTTTTGCAAATGAATTTGAAATTGTTTTCTTCATCATAAAACACTAAGAAACTGAAAAGATGGATTTTCTGTTTTTCTTCAAAATTAATCTACATTTTCATTGTTCAGAGAGCAGATTTTACTTGGCCTTAATTAATCCTGTTAAAATTTGTGCTTGATGAATGGAGCAAGGGAGAAAACTCTTCATTTGCTCATAAAATATTAGAGGAATTTTTATTTTTATTTGTTTATAATATATTGATTCCATAAAAATTATTTGATTTTTTAGTAAAATTACCAATAACAATGAGGCAAAGGAAAAAGGCAATAGGATTTCTATAAGTGATACTTCATCAGTATTGATAGATGGAGAGACCCAAATCTATAATGTATAGCAGATGCTATGTGACTACTCCTTGTAAATAAACCATTTTTTTTTTCATTATTTTTTAATTACAGAAAGAACGAAAACACAGAACTATCCAATTCTAATGTTATTTTTAAATATTCAATAAAAAAAACTAATATTTATTAGTACAGCATACAAAAGCTGATTTTTTTTTTTTTTTTTTTTTTTTTTTGTTACACATTTTTAGTAAAAGTCACTCTTTTGAGGATCATTAGGAATAAAATTAGTTGGGGCAAGGCATTTAGAGCATATTTTTTTCAACAAACTTTGGTGTGAAACTAAAAATACACTTTCTTGGTACATTGGACAAGGGTCAAAAGTGTTGTCTGTTTTCTCAGGGGAGAAGAAATCCTTTTGGAGTGGGAGAGAGAGAAAGGTTAAAAATAAAATAAAAATGCTACACACACATTTTAACTTTATTTTGTTTCCCATGTTACAAGGCAAGGCCAGGTAGTCAGGCTAGTTTAATATAAAAATGAGAAATTTAAACAATAAGAAATATGTTAATAAACACTTTATGGAGATTGCCAGAAAGCAATGATGACAAAAGACAAATTTTGTTATGAACACAAAATATTTAAAGGGTCTAATGTAAAGTACAAACGATTAATCAGGAATTAGAAAGCTCATAACTTTTTGGAATATCAAAATCTTATTGGAATTGGAAAATTTGGGCTATATTTCCAATTCCAAAAACGATTTGAGATTTTTTTTTTTTTTTTTCTTCAAACTGCAAAATGAAAATTTACAAAAGTCTAAAGGCCAAAGATGAATCCCATTCCCAGATGTAGCATTGACTGAATTCTGGTAAGCAAAGTAAATATTCTATAGTTAGTTTGTCTATCCTCTTATCAAACCCTTGGAAATTCTTTTCACATATATTTGCTAAATATTTACATGACACTTATCAGAGTTCACGGTTTGACAATTTTCTTTTCTTCTGGTGCCCTGACTGATTGTTGTCTGGTATATATTCTGTGAAATAATGTTATACTGTAGTTTGTTTTGTTTTAACTCAAATGAAAACTATAAATTAAAATCACACAAGCTCCTCAAAATGTTGGTTATTTATAATATAAAAGGCAAAATGAGCGCGCACGTTTGTGCTTGTCCAGAAAAGGCTTTTTTTTCACAGGGCTCCTAGACAAGGCTTCTATTTTGGAAACATTTCCTTATACTCCCTGGATTATTATATCTCGGATTCAAAAACGGACGTTGTCTCTATCTTTATTTTGATCGAGTTTTAAAGAAATCCCTGGTTTCCAGTGTTTGTTTGTCTTTCTCGTATAAATAAAGTGAAACTAATCGGAGCAAAGTCACTCTGCCTGGCCTTCTGGGTTGACTCGTCTTGAAGGCAATCAACTTTGATCAATCTGGGGGAAACCCTTCATATCAGACAATTGCTATTTATTTGAACACTGCTAGAGTTCCCTCTTTTTGTGGGGAGCTGGTTTTCCCCAACATTGTAGGGAAACAAGTACGGGGCAGAAAGCTGAAAGCTTAACTGGCCAGACATTCATTTCTGCACCTGCATGATTCTTAACTTAATTTCTTTTGTATTGCTAAATTTGAACACTTTACACTTCCGCTCGCATCATGGTGCAGCGGTAAACTCTCAGATTTTCTTTCATTTTCTTTGATGCCTTCGCGTCACAGGTTCAAATTCTAATGTTATTTTTAAATATTCAATAAAAAACTAATATTTATTAGTACAGCATACAAAAGCTGATTTTTTTTTTTTTTTTTTTTTTTTTCTTTACACATTTTTAGTAAAAGTCATTCTTTTGAGGATCATTAGGAATAAAATTAGTTGGGGCAAGGCATTTAGAACATATTTTTTTCACTTTTTTTCCCCACACACCTACAAACACTTTTTTCCCACACACCTACAAACACCTGGGCAACACTGGGCACCCTCGCTAGGGAAAAGATTTATAATTAGAAAGGGAAAAGATTTATAATTAGGAAAAGAAATTATATCTATGTTAGAAAATCTTACCCTCAAATGAAATTCTACCTTTTAAGGTGGTTAGCTATGAACACACTGAAAAAAATTGTTAGAATTCACAACAAAGTTATAATTGGAAAATGGTGAAAAAGAAAACAAGCACGACAATTTTGTAAGAATTCAGTGTTTATAACCCCCCCCATTTTTATTTTTTTTTTTTAAATCATTTTACGTTCAAATTTCTATTTCTGAGACATTTGAGCAGTTAGCAAAAAGCTGTTTTTTAATGAGAGATAAATTCTGTGAGTTTCTTTTTTGATGGTGATGATCTACTTTTTTTTACCTATTAGGCATGATTTTATGACTTTGTCAGGCAAACATAGGGTTAGTGAAAATTCAGTAAATATCCCTAAAAAATTAGGATGACATGAAAATGATCATTTTACATTAAACTTGTATACAAAATTTATCTTCCACTCAAAATTCTAAAATTTCTTCCCACAATTTTTTCTATGTGTTCACAGTAATCACCCTAAGAAAGTTGAATTTCATTTTAAGGTAGTGATTTAGCTTAATCTACAATTTTCCTACTATATTACGTTTTCTTTTTTTTATTACAGTAAAACAAATCAATCAAGCCAAACACATTTTTTAGTAATTAGGATAAAAAAAATCTGAATATTTTTTGGTGTACAGAATAATTCACAAATTCCGTTTTCCTCATGTTAAAATTTCTGTATAGTAACATTATTATTTAGAAACTCGTTCTTAACATTTATTCAATCTTTTCCAACTTAATTTGCATACAAATCATTGATTATTTTCATGCATTTAAAAATTCAAACTGATGGGTTTTGAAATAAAAATGAATCTTTAGTTATCTAACATGTTTCAATAAGTTAAAAAGAAAACATTTCAGAAAAAATATCCAGAAACATCTACTCATGTAATCCCCTGACCCCACTAGTGTATTTTTGCATGTGTTAAAATATATGCAGACATTATACAGGAATTTTACATGATTTGAAATTTTAAATAAGTGCAAATCTCTAATTAAATTTTTACAAATGTTAAAAAAAGAAAAAAAAAATCAATGTCTGTAATTTGGAACAGAATCAGTGATTGCATTGGAATCAGGGGGAAATTGTGGACCCCCTCCCCTCTATCACTAGTCTTATGGCAAGAAACATTCTGTTCATTTATCAGCATTTTGTTACTTTTTTTTTTGGCATTTTTAGAAGAGTGTTTAGTGTGCTGGCTGGTGCCATTTTTGGCCATCATTATTATTATATACCAACATAAATTATTTTAAAGAGAAATTAAGCAAAATTAATTTTGCTTTACATACTCATTTCAAACTTATTTGAGAAACAAAAAATTGACACTTGTTTTGGAATTTTTCTACAGTCTACTTTTTTTTATTTGGTATATCATGTCATTTGAGAATTCAATTTTTCTTTTCAATATTTATCAAATGTTTTAGATTTTAGAGTTGGGAATGACGTTCATATATCAATTTTATGTAACATGATCACCCACTTTTTGACCACCGATTTGACTAAATCTGTTTGTACGTATACACTAGAGGATTTCCTTCATTTTTTTATTTATTAGCCAATAGTTTAAAGTGAGAGACTGGCCATTTTTCCTTGGCCTTTTTGCTAGGAGCAAAGTGTAGTATCTGTTCTAATACTGCACTTTACCTTTTCTGTCTTCGGTCAGTGGAAGGGAAATCTTTCTTGACTGAGACAATTTTTGTTTCTATTCAAAGTGCCCCTGTCTGAATGGTGAGGTTAAACTAATCTTAACCTTTTTGAGGCGGACTCGTGCGTGCATAATAGTATGCAAGTGATTTTTTTTTTTTTTGTGGGAGATGGGGTGCTTTCACCCACCCACCCCCATACACACAGTTTTTTCTTTAAAATATTGAGGCATTGCCTATAAAGTCAGGTGGAAGGCATTTAGGAGCTGTGTTCATTAACCAGTTTCTATTTCATCGTTTAGAGTATATACATTCAGAAAACAAATGTTTTAAACTAAAAAATGTAACCTAGAAATCTAACATCTAAAATATTAGATAAAATCTATCAATCTAACATCTAAATATTAAGTAAAAAAAAAAAAAATTAATCAGAATTCTCTAGTAGCATAAGTAAGTGTATACAGAAAAATAAAGAAAAAAGTGCATAAAAAATTCCAAAACAAGTGCTAAGTTAAATACAGAAAATTACCAACAAATTTAATATAAAATACAAATTATAAGCCTTTCAAGTTGTTGTAAATATTGGATGTGATAAAAGTAGTTATTTTGTTTAACATAAATAAAATTAATCCTCAGAACAGATATTTATGACAGCTTAAAAGATTTATAATTTCTATTAAATTTTTTTTTTTTTTTTTTTTTTTTTTCTAAGGCAAATTAAGTCAGAAATAACTAATTAGGTAACGCAAAAGAGCTGTTTTTGACTAATTTTCCAATGGTATTTCCTTTAAAATAATTTATGTCACTAATAATAATGATTGCCTACTTTTCTTGTCTTCTGAAACTAAAATAATAATTTTGTCCATGTAAAATACTTTTATGTGATTAAAAATATATTTTGCATGTTCATGCAGCAAATGTACATCTATGGCTGCACATATTATACTGTATTATCTGCATCTGACACAATTTTAAAATGTTATATCACTAAAAAAACATTTAATATCAAAAGTAAATATTTTTGCTGTCTCTTAGCTTTTATTTGGTTTCCTTCTGACATTTGTAAAAGAAATCTGTGCCTCCACAATTTCATGCTTGAGTTGTTCTAATTGAAATGCAACAGGAGTTGAATGTGACTGCTTTACACCCACTTGACTATAGATGGATGGGGTGTGTCCCTATTCTCCCTCTCATGCCGGAAGTGGATCTATAAGCTGGGTGTGTACTGACTTTAACTCCATACCCCTATCCCTCCTCACACATGTACTCCATCAAGACAGCTGTCACAAATGGGGCAGATGACACTCAGGATTAAAGGCCTACAATCCTTTTGAATGTCTACTGATGATATTGTCTTTCTTATAAAAGTAATCTTTACTTGAAATGGCACAACTTAGAGAGTCTATAGCAAGAAGAGGTGGTGAAACTGCTGATACAGTGGTTACTTGTGAACTTGGATTGGAGGTGGGGGGAGGGGGCTATTGCATTAGTTTCACCTCAAGCTAGTAAGTCAATAGTTCAAATGTTTAACTCTGATTTCGGAAATTTTAAAGGATCCTATTTGCTAGGATAACTATTTGTGTGTGTGTGTGTGTGTGTGTGTGTGTGTGTGTGTGTGTGTGTGTGTTTTTTTTTTCAGTATCTTTTAATTTGACTTTTTTCACTTGTTTTTCCTTTGATTGTTGGTTTTTGATTGAATCACTGGAATCTAATGAATTTGTTTCTTGATGAGAAATACCCCCCAAAATAAGGATTTTTATATTTAATTTGGTTTTGAGCTTTATATATATACTAGCGAGGGGTGTTTGGAGGTGTGTGTGGAAACTCCGGGGGGGGGGGGTTAAAAATGTTTTGGTAGGTAAGTATAGGATCGAACCCGAACCGTTGAGGCAAAGTTGTAAATTAAAGTGGGAAAAAAAATGTGTGACGTTAACCATTGCCCTACCACGAGATGCTAAGGGAAACACGTTTGAATTTATTTAATTACTTGGATTTGGCAGGTGCCTGTTTTAATGAGTTAATGAGGTCAAGTTTGACTGCGGGATTTTTATTTTCCCAAGATGTTATAGGAAAAACACTAACCCACATGCGGCGAGCGACAAATGTTAAATATTTATCTTCCCGAAATCGAGCAAATTAAATAGACAGGTGAGCTTCGTTGTTAACTGTGAAATATTACAATTTATATGTGATATAAAAAGTTTTAAAAAGTTGTGAAGCGAGCGACCGCTTATCTGAAAAAAGCCTTTTGTAGACATACAGAAAAAGCGAACACACACACATACATACATACATACATTTTCGCTTTTATATTTATAATATATATATATATATATATATATATATATATGAAATAGACAGTTTTTTATTAATTTAACTTCACTGCCATGAACCATGCATGCTGTGTGTTTGAATTCTGTCAAGTTTAATATATAAATATAACTACTTTGGGAAAAGTGTGAATTTGTCTTTCATCCAGTTATGTGTTAAATGGTTGGGTAAACTAGACTTTCCTTCTTTGACTATGCAAGGAATTTAAGAAGGAAAACAATTTTGAAATAGCACTGGTAGTTCCGTTTCCTTGAAAATTTTAATTCATTGGAGAGGCACAATGGCCAACCTTCAATTATGAAGAGGGAACTAAAAAAATGAATTGCCTGAAGCAAAACTAATCTACGTGATGTAACATTTATTATTAAAAATACTGTTTTTTTTTTCTTCTTTTTGAGAACATCTAAAAGTGGAACCTGTAAATAATTTCATGTTACATTTTTAGATGTTCATGAATAGATATTCCAAACTAAACTTTACCTAACCTTTTGTGAGTGCAATTCCTAGTGAAGAAACTAAAGAGAATTAACTGGAACCTGAAATGAAAGCAATCTGTCCCAGGGGATTAAATCATTGATTCTTGGAAATTATCAGGTAATACCTGTGACAAAAAACACTTAAAGAAAGCAAGAAAGTGCAATGATAAAAATCATATATAGCAGTATCAAATCTCAGGAAGACCAGCAATTTTTTTCTTTTTGTCTTATGTTTGACGATGGAAGACTTTTGAAGTGTTTCTTTTCAATTTACATAAATCTATTGATAACTTAAAAAAAAATAGTTTAAGTATTAAATCTTATTTATTTTTAAACAGTTTGCAGAAGTTAAATTTTAGCTGGAGTGAATGTAAATTTTTTTCATCTTCCTAACATTCTAACAACAATCTTGAAAGATACTACCTAATCGAGGAGTACTGCATCCAAAATAACCAGTATCGCCTATTTTATTGCAATAAAATGTGATCCAACAGGATCTAGGATTAACTCATTTTTAAATCAGTCAAGTTACACACACGTGTGTGTATTAACCACAAACTGACTGTTTTGCTGTATCACAGTGCTTCAGTGTGTCTAGACAAGCAAGTGTATAAAGTCTGGATTGAAACTTAGCCATCTAGGTGATAGTTGGTGCTTCTGCCAACTTATCATTCAGCGCTTGCTGAGAGTAAGCGAAACATTGTCAATCTTCTATTTGTTTCCATATAGCAATACATTATAAGCAGCTAGCTGGTGATTTTACTTACAAGAGAGCTCAACTCAAGAAGGAGAGCATATATATATATATATATATATATATATATATATAATTTAATCATGGTAAATCCAAATTGGATAAATTATTCCATGTTAGGAATACCTTCTGTTAGAGAGTTGAATACGAAGCAAAAACTCTTGGCCTTGATAATGTGGTGATGCCTATGTAAAAAAAAAAAAAAAAAAAAAAGTTGGAATTGAAATAACTAAAAACGCCATATCTATTGGATATACTTTATTTCGCCAAACATGATACTGATAGCTACAATGATATGCACTAATTTAGTTCAAGTTGACCCCATTCTTTTTACATAACAAGGCTAGGGTCAAACTGAATCCTATGATGTAAAGTTTTTTATGTGTATCTCTGGTTGTTTCTGAGTTTTATTCAGATACACAGATACAATTTTTGTTTATATAATATAATGGAGAAGAATCCTGCCTGAATTTTCGTTGATCAGTCTTTGTCAAATAAAATCGATTATTAATCTTTTCAAAATGTAAACTTGGTTATTAGATTTAAAAAAATAAAAAAAAACGTTTTTAAATATAAATTTGATTAAGAACATACCATAGCTTTACCTTATTTTAACATTTGATTCTACGAACATCTATGTATATTGATCAAAAAATAATCTTTTAATATTTGTGCATTAAGAAGTGTCAATGTTTTTGTCACTTGTGTGCGATCTTTGACTTTAGTCTGATTTACTGTTTACTTTCTTTTCTGCCTTATCTTAAATCCTGTCTCCTTTGAAAGAATAACTTGCATAAGGCGACACTAAGTTTATTTACAATGATTTACTGTTTTATAAGCAGTCTGTTCTTTCATTTATTTATTCATTTATTTTTGGAGGCGTGGGATGTGTCGGGTGAAGATAGAGAAGAAAGGTTGGATTTCTTCTTATTTGTAACTAACTCTGTTGGCCAGCAATGTCCACTGAGATGGTTGTGTTGTTCTGGCTAGTTGGGACATGCCCACTTGATGGCTTGCTGTATTCTTACTATAAACTGGGTTAATATACCCAACAATTATGGACATTGACTTGTGATTGTACTGACTCACCTGTCGGTTCACTAGGCAACTGAATTTAAACTTACCCATGGGACAATAGTGAATCTCTCTCTCTCTCTCTCTCTCTCTCTCTCTCTCTCTCTCTCTCTCTCTCTCTCTCTCAAAGGAGCTAATTTCTGAAGAACCCTCTAAGTGAGTGTGAATACCTCTCTTGTCCACTTAATAGATTCTTATATACTTGACTCTGCATAAAATTTGATCAGTCAATGTCACAGACCAGCGGGGAGGAAGGAAGGAGTATTTCAGTACTCCATAAGTTTCATTAGTTTTAGCTTTTTCTTATTCAGAATAATGTAAAAAAGAACTAAGTAGGTTGTTCGATAATCTTATCTGTACTTAAATTCCATCAAACTTCCACTCTTTTGAAATGCTAGGTAAATACTGATAGTGACATATATAATTGGTTATTAAACAAATGGTGATAATGTTAATTGGAGACTTCTCTGATTTTTGGTGATTTAAAAAATATATATATACATTTATTTATATATACACACACACACACACACACACACACACACACACACACACACACCGGTTTCTTTATAAAGAGTAATCTTTTCACCCCTCCCCTTCTCATATAATCACATGCCATTACTTTATTTAACATTTTAGCTGTAAATGTACATAATTTGAGGATGCTGTCGGCCTCAACTATAACATCCCAGATTGTGGAGAGTGCTGTAAAAGCAATCTTTAAGAATGACTAAACGTCACAAGGCATTGTTTTGGTTAAAAAAAAAAATGACATCTCCCATTGTGGGGAGATGATTACATACTCGCACATATCGTGATGTGTTATACAAAACTTTGCTGTTAAAATTTAAACTTTTTTTTTCTGTGGTATAATATTGAATCATGAATAATAATAATATTAAAAAAAAAGTTTGGGAAGTTAAAACTTAAGCATCTGAGGGGTTTCCAATGATTAAAATGAACCCACCCTCTATTTAGTACAAAGAGATTAATATAATTTTTTTAAAACTATAAGCCTACCACTCCCAAGAACTGTTGTCCGCAGTCTCAGTGGATTACAAGTTAAATGGCAACCCCCATTGCAGGATCACATCATCTAGTCTCCGATTCCTCAAATGTATTCAGGCATTCACTGGATGCTGAAATCACACATGCTATCAGTTTTAACTATGACGTGCACAAAATGCGCAAGCCACTAAGTCCATGTGGCAAGACAATTTTTGGATATACTAAAGCAGTACCTTTTCTACCCGAGACGTCTGTGAGGTTAGTAGTTAGTTTCTGGTGATTGCTAGTGGTTTCTTCTCTCACAAGGTCACCGTTTAGCTGAAAACCATTATTGCTGAAAAGGTCTGGTTTGTTGATATCTGAAAAACTGAATTGCTTTTCAAACACATAAAAGGCAAAATAAATAAATAATAATTAATAAATTATCGGTAACTGTTTTCTTATCAAAAACATTTGATTAAAATATAATAATATGTGTGTGTGTAAAGTTTGTATACAAATAAATGGATAGTTGTATTTTTTTCTTTTAGGAAACATGTTTTTGTTTTGAATTTAATGTTCTATTAAGTTCCTTGGGGCAAAGTTTAGTTAGCAATTTAATCTCAATCCAGGTAAATTGCAACTGCCATCTGCATGGATTTCTCAGAAACTGAAGGAAACTGTTTAATGTTTGAAAACCCTTGCCTTTATTGACAATTTGTTTCTCTCCTATGTCTACTTCAACTTTTCTCTATATTGTCTTCCTTTTTCCTTGTGATAATCATGTGCTATCTTCCTCTTCCACGACCCTTTTTATTTTTACTAGCTAGATTTTTCTAACATTATCTAGGAAGTAAACTTTTGCCTTGTTTCCTTATTAGCAATAAATGATTCTTGAGAATTGTTTGGTCGAATTTGCCCAGGATCCATAATATTGCCACAAAACATTTAAAACAAGAAATATTAAATGAACTATTTTTTTTTTTAGTTTTATTTTTTATATGTAGTTTACAAAAATAGAAACATTTACATTTTGGAACCATTAAATCAATGCATTTTTAATGTTCTTTTTTTTTACACACGCCTGTTTAAAACTTTTTTGAAAAATTAAAAATCAGATTTTACAAAAATTTTCAGTACTTATTCACTTTCAGATTTATTTAAAAATATTTTTTGTATTCCACATTTTAAAAATTTACTGGCAAATAAAAGCTCTTAATTTTTTACTACTGATTTTTTACCATTTATATATTTACAAAATATATTTGACTATGGCAAAAGTTTTTATTATAAACTTTTGCTATAGTCAAATATATTTTGTTCCCATTTCATAAAATAAAGTATAGTTTTAAACAACTTTGTTAATTGGGTAGAGATACACAATTTTCTCAAAATATTTTTAAGTATTGTCCAATTGTTTCCGATTGTTTGAGTAAATTTATATAGCCTGTTAACCCCTTCAAAGCACACCTGTGGATCATTGTGGAACCCCCTGTTCTCTCATTCACCAAACCCATAAATCTCTTACAATATTTCTATCATTTTTTTTTATTTCTATAATTTTTAAATCGTAAAATAAAGTGAAACTTATGGATATCAAGTGCACCCAAATCCCACGGTAATGTACCCATGGCTTTCTATATTTTGTTCAAAATTGAATATTCAAATACACGGGTAATGTATACAATTATTGGGGGTCTATCTCTAAAAAACATTAATTTGGACTAGCTGTTTTACTCTAGCGTATCTCCTCGGTGTAGCTGAATATGGTGATCGTTTGAATCTGACTGTCGATGTGATAATTAAGTGCTCTACCTCTAGATTACTTGCACTCTACAGAACATGGAAAAAATTGAAACGTTTTTTTTTTTTTTTTTTTTTTTTTTTTTTGCACATTACAATTCCATGGAATTCTATTTAAATAAAGAAGAATAATGCGGTTTTTACAGAATGTGAAAATCGTTATGTCCTTTTATTTAAGAGATCAACGTATCACTGGAGAAAGCTAGTGTGGGAATAAAAAACAAGTTGAATATAAAAACAAAATCCAAAATTGTGCTCTTTCTGTTCGCTATCCCCCTTTAGAAATGTATGTAGAATAATATTTTTTTATAACGGACTATTTCAGTCTTTTTGTACATTCCTTTAACTGTTACTAAACATAGTGATGAAAGCGAGTGATAACATAAAATAAGAGCTTGTGGGTGGTAAACGATATATAGTGCGAGAGGGTGAGAGTGATAGACTTGATAAGAGATTAATTAATTGTAAATTGCAGGTAAAAGAACAATTAAATTTTTTTTTTTTTCAAACATAACGCAATTCAACCAATGATAAATATTTTCACATGTATTTTATGTAATTAAATATGTAATAGAAATAGTCTTAAACAAACAAATGTTGATTAATTTAGCTTTGGTATAATAATGAATATACCAGAATTACCGGATATATAATTAATAATGACATAAAATAAACTCTGACAAATACATAAAATAGTTATTATGATATAGATTATAATAAAATTGTAATATTTGAATTAAAGTGCTCATTATATCCATGACAGAGCTTTGTAAAAATGAATGAAACGAATGTCAGAGGACCAAATTAAATGTAATTTTCTTGCATACATTATTATATCACTTGAGATAATTAAGTAAGGAAGGACAATTACGGACGTTTCTGTGATAAGTAATAAATGCATGTGTCAATAATTGTGAGTTGCGATTGCCACAAAAGTAGATTATACAAAGCATGATTCGTGAATGGAATGTGAGTGGTGAAGTTTAGTTGCATCTGGAATTCAAGGCTTGTTTATTTTCTACAACTTTGAGTGATGAAATCCGGTAGGTAAGTTGTTAAAAATAAACATCTACTTTGGTTATTCAGGAAAGAATGTTTAAAAAAAAAATAAAAACACGTGTGGTAAACTTGGGACATGATTATTTGATTCTGATAAGTGAGCATGTCTTGTACGATGCTCGTCTAGACGGTTCCGATGGGGAGCCCGTTGTGCATAGAGAAATGTGTATATATGTAAAAATGATGTCCTTTATCAATAATAAAAATAACACAAATCCTTTTGTTTCAAATTTTCATTTGTGATCAAATTTGCACATGAAAGATACTTTTCAAAATTCTCGGCGATCGAGTGTCAAAGTGCAGGTATTAAGTTTTCTATAATGTGGCATCTTTTCAAGTTATAAGTGACTCACTTTAACAGAGGTGATGACTATGTGATACCTAATCATAAGAAGCAACGCCACCGCCACGCATATCTATTTGATTACGGACAGATTTTATTTTGAATTGCAATAACAAAAATTCCAGATACGTAACGTAAAACGATAAACATTTGAAGACACTTTACATGATGGTATTTCATAAAATCATAAGAGAATCGACCGTTCTTATAACGAAGGGTTGAAGTTACGTTACTGACGTTGGTCCCTCAAGTAAATTAGGAGCTATGTTACAGATTTCATATTTGGTGCTACCACAGTACATTATAACGACATTCAAGGTTTGTGAATCATAGATATCAATCAATCAGAAAATGAATAATCACACGAAGTTAGGAAATTGTGTCAGATAAATGAATGGTTTGATTAAAAGAAACCAGAGAGTGTACGTTCATTACTAACACATGAAAGTGATTAAACATCAGAATCGTATTTTAATAATTAATGTCTATATGTAAATAAATCTTCAGCAAATACGTACAAAATACATGATTACTGCATGAATAATTTCAAAGAAGGTAAATTATATTAATAGTGTGTGTCTGTGTGTGACTGACTGACACAAATATAAGTATGCTAGCTGTATTTATTTATCAGACCGTTGCTATGGGGAAGGTATATTACCGTGCGGAAGACTATCAGAAAAACATTTCTCAAAATAGTCATGTTTATATTTTTTTTTAAATTGGATTTTTATAAATTAATTTGAATTTTTCTCTAATTTTTTAATTAAAAAAATAATATTTTTCTTATTACTTATGTATTGGCAAGAAACACGTATGCACGGCACGGGATCCTGTTTGATAGTTTTAGTAATACAGAGAAAATTATCCTGTCCTCAGTCAGCGTATAAAAAATCGTTTTGGAGTGAAGCAAATTTTGATTTTTTTTTTTTTTTTTTTTTTTTAATATATATATATATATTCCAGTCATTTCGAGAAAGTGGATTTCCAAGTATTAAAAACTTAACCTTGTTTCTAGCTTTTCCTTTTGTGGAGAGGAAAGTAAATAACACGTAATAGAGGCGTGTGTCTGTCTGTCTGCTTGTCTCTCTCTCCAAAGAAGCATATCCCTTCTTCTAGATAAAAATGTTTACCTTTGATTTTAAAGATACTTAAATCATAAAAAAAGATTCACAAATCTTCGAAAATTTTAATAATTTTATAAAATCACATCTAAACTCTTCTAATTGAAACTATCAACTTTAGTTATGTAACGACCTGTATTTTTACAGTTTTCTCCATAAAATCAGTGTTTTGGGTTATTTTAGGACTGATCTGTTGCATTTACGGAAGGGTGTCATGGATCTGCCTTGGAAAGATTATTCCAGTTGTCTGATGATTTGTAAACGACGAAACACGTGCCAGCGGATAATTATAATTTAAAAACAATACATATACCGCTCCCCATTTAAGGGCACCCAATTGGTCAAAAGGAAAATTATTTCCAACTCGTATTTAGGTAAAAATGCACTTTAGTATAAATAATTGAATCAAAAAGTACCGAAAAAAAAAAACAAAAAAAGAAAAACATCTAAATAGATTTGACGTGTGTGTGTGTGTGTGTGTATTTTTCTAACTAATCGAAACGGATATTGCACGGAAGGTTTTTGACAAATACAGAGGCGGAGTTGAGGTTTTGAGAACTTGGCAGGGGGTATGACTGTCTTGTGTTTACACACATATGTCATCTATGATCCACCCTCTGTCTTGACACTTTTCTTTTGAGACGCCTGTTCATTTTAAGCAAATAGTTTGTGTAGTTGTTGATTACAAGAATTTTCTCCCGGATAATTTTGCATTATACGCAAATTGAACCCATTTCTTTGCCTGATGGATTTTGCGTGTGCACCGCTTGACCTGCTCTGTCATTATTTTCTGTTTCTTTTTAAGAATACTGACTCCTGTCAGAATCATGAATTTGATTTAGGGTCGCCAACAACCCATAATACTTTACTTTCACATATAAAGTTTAATTCTATCTAGAACTCATTATATTTCTGTCAATTTGAATCAATTTGAATGTTCCAAGGTCGTGACGAAATCACCGTAGTTAGCATTACGATATAAGCAAAATTATCAGACCAGATCTTGTGTATGTATGTTTCTTGACTATACGTTACTTTGATAAGTATATATTTAATTATTTTGTTAATTAAAGATTTATTGATTTTAAAAATAAAATAAGGAAACTAGAACAAGTTTTAAAAAATCGTAAACATGATTATTATTTATTTTCCCTAAGTTCACTACCCGGGTAACGCCGAGTAAATACAGCTAATATAATACTGAATCAAAACTGACTGACACGATCGCCGGCAAGTGATTTTGATGTTTTTAAACTGACGGATATAAAGTAATTTTTGGTTAGTATTAAACTTTCTAGACAAAAGTTGAACAAATAATAATTATTGAAAGAGAATGTTTCTCTTTCTCGTCGTATTTAAATACATGTTTTTTAATTAATTATTTTCCCCATTTTTTATTTACTTTTTAATTTAGTAAAATTAAGTCTCACACACACACACACGACAGTAGCTCATGTAAAAATTAATTTGATTTACGGACGCACATGAACCGTGCTACTTAAGTTTGCATCTTAGCCATATTCCTATTTATCAGTGTAAAGTTTTAAAAATTACTTTAGTAATCTCAACTGCCGTTTTAATAATAAAAATACCTGACGTGTTTACTATTTTGAAACTTTTAAACTGTTGATTAAAATTTTAAAGTCAACTCCCACATATTTATAGTTTATTGGTACTCATTCGAAACTGACTAAAAACTGCTCTTTTCGCGTGCTGTTGTCGCATAAAAGAACTTAAATCTCAACTTAGCAGAAACGTTTATTATTGAGAAAAAATGAAATTGCTAATTGATGTGAAGTTGATCAAATAAGTTTTTGGAGTTTTTTTACTTTCATAATATTTTTAAAATGTCTTTGAATATTATTGGAATTGAGAATATTTTTCTGATAGTCGATTTGTTTAACGTTTCAGCTAAAATAAAAATAGATCGGAACAATAAAAGACAAATATTGAATATTTTAATCCAACTCGTTTAAATAAATGGCGTGAAACTAAAGTAACGTTTGGTTGTTTTTATCTAATAACACTATTTATTGTAATGTTACGATTTTTAATATTTATTGAAATGTTACGATTTTTAATATTTATTGAAATGTTACGATTTTTAATATTTATTGAAATGTTACGATTTTTAATATTTATTGAAATGTTACGATTTTTAATATTTATTGAAATGTTACGATTTTTAATATTTATTGAAATGTTACGATCTGTAATACTTATTGAAATGTTACGATCTGTAATACTTATTGAAATGTTACGATCTGTAATATTTATTGAAATGTTACGATCTGTAATATTTATTGAAATGTTACGATCTTTAATATTTATTGAAATGTTACGATCTTTAATATTTATTGAAATGTTAGAATTTTTTTATATCGTTTTTTTATCATCTTTTGCCATCTTTCATTGCTTTCTTATAAACTATTTTAGGTTCAGAATATATTTCAATAGTGCTCAATACATTAGTAGTGCATTCTCTCTCTCTCACACACACACACATACAAGATAGATGAACAGATTATTATGAAGTTTGGAATATATATTCTAAGCAATATGGCGAATAACATGGGCACATTATATTTCACATTTAGGATTTCGTCTATATAAAGTTAGGTATGTGTTAGCAGTGTCAGAAATTTCGTGAAAATAGTGAATAATTCCACCCCATCTTTCCAAGCTTATAACTCCTCGAAAAATGTAATTCAAGCCCTAATTTTTTTTTTCAATTAAAGGAGTAAGGACCAAGGTTTTATTTAAAAAAAAACAAAAACAAAACAATGTGTTTTTTTTTTTTTAAAAAGGTTTTAAACTTCGGACTTTACAGGTAAATTTCTAAAAAACTGATTTTTTTTTTTGTTTTAAATTTGAATATATTATTTATTGACCTTTTCTCTTCAATTTGTGATATATAAACCTATTAAACATAAATTAATTATTTACTTTTTAATAGACATTTTAAAATGAGAGGCGTAAATTATTCGACCCCCTATCTTTCTAAGCTTATAACTCCTCGAAAAATGTAATTCAAGCCCTAATTTTTTTTTCAATTAAAGGAGCAAGGACCAAGGTTTCATTAAAAAAAAAAAAAAAAAGACAAAAAGAAAAAATGTGTTCTTATAAAATAAGGTTTTAAACTTCGGACTTTACAGGTAAATTTCTAAAAAACTGATTTTTTTTTTTGTTTTAAATTTGAATATATTATTTATTGACCTTTTCTCTTCAATTTGTGATATATAAACCTATTAAACATAAATTAATTATTTACTTTTTAATAGACATTTCAAAATGGGGGGGGCGTGAAAATGGGGGGGCGTGAAAATGGGGGGGCGTGAATTAAAAAAAAACGTTTGTCTAAAATATTATATTCGGTTTATTGGAAAGAACATAAAATTTCACATTGACCCTGAAAATATCGTAAAAATAGAATCAATAGAAAAATTTTGATAGATTTTTAAAATTTAAAAATTTAAAAATATTGAGTTTAAAAATTGAAAAATATTGAGTTCGGAAAATTCATTACTGTTTTAAAAAAAAAATAAAAATATTTTTATTACTTTTAAAACAACTGTAATAGTTTATTTTGGAAGTATAATCCATAAAGAAAATAAATAACCCACTTTTAACAGAGAAATTACGAGATTTTTATATTGTATTCGCAGTTTCGTGTTAGGGGTGTCAAAAATTCCTACAAAAATTCTGATACTGCTAGGTATGTGTATATGTTTATATATTTTTATGTATATGATTCACTCCTAAACTAATTAACTAGTCATGGTTTTGGAACACAGTCCAAATGTGGATTATGTTCTGTTTATTGCAAACAAAAGGATTTTAAAATACATAATATCGCATCTACTATTTAAATATTCAAATATTTCAGATTTGCATTGAATTTGATCCATAGTTATCAAACACTAATCAAGATTTTCTGAATTTCAATTTCTTAAGACATTTTCTAGAATCAAAACCATGTAATGGATTTTAATCAAAATTGAAATAAGGGTTCTAGACATCAGATTTTCATCTAGCATATATAAATTGGCAGTAAAACTGTCATTACTTTTGATCTGCCCATTTGTTATTTATTCAATGCACTTCTATACAATTTTTTGAACGTTTTGAATGTTTATTTTAAGTTTTGATTTGTAATCTAATTCCCGTAAAAATCTATCTGAACTGTATAAAACAATTGTGTTTATAATATCACACATATAAACACATCATGTGGGCTATTCAGCGTTTCTCGGGGTCTTTATTCGCCGTACTGTTTTTTATTAGTTTTTTTTTTTCTTTTCTTTTCTAAGAAAATATTTACATTTTTTGAAATATTTTAATGAAGGATTGGATTTTTTTTTTTTTTTTATCAATTTTGAAATAAAATCAATAGGACGTCTTAAAAAGTATGATTTTGAAACTTTATAATTTTAAATTTATTACATTTTAATTTCAACTATAATGATCTTCAAAAGTGTTCAAAAAGTTGTTGATTGATTTGTATTTCTAAATTTTATTTTTCAGACTTATTCGTAAATATATTGGAAAATATATTTGATTACACACACATTTTCAAAGTTGGATTTTAAAACATTATCATTATATAAATAAAACTTGTTTGGTTTAATTTTAAAGATATTTACTATTGAAACTGTTATTCTCTATCGGCGATTTCTGATTTTCCGAACTTTGAAAATATTTGTTTAAATCAACTTTTCATTTCATCACACACGCAAGCCCTCCATTCCATACTTGCCTATGCCTCACGTAAGGTGCTTGCCTTTTCGACATGACTCCTTTTCAGCTATCAGGTGTTGTAAGCAAATTACGGCATCGGTTAGAGTTGGTATATTAGCCCAACATACATACATCTCACGTGTATCTCCTCCTCCTGTCCACTTCCTCTCCCTCTCTCTATCTCCTTTTTGCCTTTTCCCAACCGACAGGCACAAACACACGGCGTCTCTCTTCCTCTTTTTTTTTTTTTTTATATATCGTAGCACTGTAGCAGTTTTCGAGCGTTTACTTACGTCGGTCGTTGGCATCACCGCCATCAAGACCAATTCTTTTTACATAACTTGACCCTTCCTTCTCCTCCTCCTCCTCCTTCTCCTCAGATTACTTTATCCGTCTGTTCGGCTTCCCTGGACGATTGTCCAGCTTGGTTCTTTGATACGACGAGGGCTCATTTGCTTTTCGCTTCGGAACACAAGCATCGTAATACTTGACCGTTTTTTTTTTTCTTTTTCTTTTAAACTTTAATTCTGTCCAGAAATGATATATTTGTTAGTTTTTAACGGCTACAAAATTACTTTCGAATTTAAAATTATATATCAAACACAATTATGTAATTTGAACAAAAATGGTCAACTTGTATTTACATATCTTTGGAATTTAAATTGATGAATAGAAAGTTAAAATATGGCACGATTTCATTTTTTTTTTTTTTTTTTTTAAGTAAATATTATAGTTCATTTATACTCCTAATTGATGGAAAACATTAATTTGTGAACGCACTTCCGACTCCGGTCCTCTCAAAGAACCTCGTCTCTATCATGTTGCTTTCTTTTTCTCAAGAAAGCCGGGTCTTACGTGCACCTGCATCTTGTTGGCTTAACATTAAACCCTTGGTGTGTATGCAGCGGATTAACCACATGGATATCATCACGGTCTATGGAATTAATTATATACGAGTTTAAAATCCGCACTAACACCGTTCGGAAAGATATAGACTCAAAATTTCCCGCCCCCAGTTATGAGTTATCGTATATAATGAATCGTTGATAATATATATTATTACGTTTTGGGGTTAAATGATCCAAAGTAGAGAAGCCAAATTATGAGTCGTTGATAATGAGTTTTTTTTTTTTTTTTTTTTCGGTGTTCAATAAATGAAAAGGTAGATATGCCGTAAAAGACGAAACACCCCTTTAAATGATGGAGTGATGGATGGACCGAATAAACTTGTTGTTTTGACTCTGGACGATTGTCTGTTACCTAATTTGATGTTGCAGTCGCCTCGACCTCTTGCCCCACCCCCATCACTACCCACCGTTTTCTCTCCTCCTCTTCTTCCTTGACTCCCAAATAATTCCAGTTGTCACTAATCGTCTGCTACCATTTTGAATAACCATTAATAATATACTGAATATATTTGGTTGGGGTGCTTGCAAAAATAAAAGGAACGAACGAAAATGGCTAGACATGAAGAAGCAGAGACAAGGGAATAAGTGTTTTGTTTGGTTTTTATTTTTTTATGGTGGTGATGGCCGACCAAGTGCTGGAAAGGAGATGACTGAAGAGGATAAAGACAGGGTGATGGTAGGTAGATGCCAAGGCCGTAAGCAGTCTCTCTCTCGCTCTCTCTACATCACCCGCCTGGAGGTGGGGATGCTAGCGGTGGCGGCAGGATATTGAATGTGGAAATACGCTGTTGGATTATTGTTACACACTACATTCAGCTTGGCCGACAATTAGCCTGACTGTTTGCAGCATTTGATCATAGCTAATATGCCAATCAGTTTAATGGGGGAACGATTATCGCCTGCCGCTGTCGCCGCCGCTTCACGTACTCTGTCGTCACCTTCCCCTACATACACGCACAACCCGTCCATCGTTTCTGCTCTTTTCCGCTCATTCTTAAAACTTTTTTCTCCCTGGAGGTTGGAGTACTCTTTGCGGTGTATGCTGTCCTTAAAATACGGCTATTCCATTTTTACATTCTATGATAATCATAAAATCTTTTTTAATACCTTGCTGAGCGAGACGACGATGACCCCATCTCCTTTGGAGGGGGAGGGGCGTGCTCCGTAATATCGATAGTATGTGAATAATTCGTTTAAAACGCTATTGAATGCAATTCATGAATTCATTTTATTTTAAAACAATCCGGTTTCTTTGCGTATTTTTATTTCGGACAGTTCGTGCATAATATCAATTCTATTTTAGGTTTTAGCAAACTTATAAGAAAACTCGTTTTACTTTTTACACGCAAGTTGTTTTTAAAAGTACCTGTTTGAATGAAAAGGAAAAAAAAAATACTACACTAATACAAGTTCTTATTTACTCGCCCTTATCACGTTGGCAAAGTTAGACACAAGGTCGGCTTTAAATGGGGTGGGGTCCAGCCCAGCTGTCCAAAAAGTGCTCTGGATGTGGATAAATAATAAAGTTCCTCGATTTAGCGGGATTACCCCCCCCCACCCCACCCAGGTCGAGGACAGACAGCACAGATACTGCACATTGAATCCTGCCGGAAAATAAGTCTTGTGGGTGTGTCAACACTTCGAACCACTTTTTCTATGTTTTGTCCTAAGAAATAATCCGTACGATTTATATCTGATGTATGAACATTTTTCTTTTAGTCACAAACAGAAATAAGCTTTAAGCATTTATTACTTTTAATTATTTTATTTTTATTTATTTATTTTTTTGTACGAAGGCCAAATTTTTTTGGAAAAGTGGGACTTTTTTTTTTTTTAGGGAGGGGCACGCATAAAGTTTGTTTTCGTTAATTATGAAACAAAATTGATCTTTGTCCAGTGTCCACTTATTTTGTGTAGCGTACTCCCCCTCCCCTCCGTATAAAAATACAATGTGTATTCACTTGACTTCAGTGGAAGTTTTCGTAAATGAAACCCAAATTGCATTTCTGTTTTGTGGTTGTTCTACTGCGGAAACTTGATCGGTGCCCTTGCTAGTCAGCGAGTCGCTCTTTTTTAGAGAAAAAAACTCGACCCTCTCTCACTCTTTCACTCTAAGGGTGGTTCGTTGGTTGCAAAGAATACGTTGATGGTTGGCATAAAACAGCAAGCGAGAGTGGAAGCAGTTCTAAAAACAATCACTGAAATGAACTAGGGAGAGAAAAAGATGTGGAAGATTTAAACACTGGTGAAAACGAGAGAGAGAGAGAGAGAGAGAGAGAGAGAGAGAGAGAAAGAAGTGAGTCAAAAAGCACTTTGTGAGTGATTGAAGAAAAGCAGTAGAATTGGAAGTAGTAATAGCTATACAAGAAGTAATACTAGTTGTAATAGTAGTAGCTTGATTAGAGCGAACTTGGCAGTGGCGTGTGCGTCGTCGTTTTCTCTCTCTCTCGTGCACGTACTTGAGCTCCTCTCTCTCTTTTTCTCTCTCTCTCATTCTCTGAGAGTAAGCGAGCACTAGTGGCTGCTTTTTCGAGGCAGGGTGGCCGCCATATTGGATCGTTGTCGCCATCGTGGTCGTCGGTGCTTGTTCGTTGGAGCAACCCAATTTCCTTTTTTAACTCTCTCGGTGGGCTACTTCTCTAAGCGTTCGACTTTGGCCTCTCTTCCAATCGACCTGAGGACTATTACTATTCTTATTATTATACATCTAAAGAGGACGGAGCGTAACGGCCGATCGCCGCCCTCTTAGCGCCCTCCTCACTTCCCCTCCCCTCGATGTTACGCACTGGACATCATCATCATCGACACGGGCACCTGCTCTCTACGCTTAATCCGACAAGGTTCGCAATAATTAAAAAACAATACCCGATGAGGTGAGTGGACTCTTCTCTGCTTTTAGTGTTAATTTTATATTGGCCAGTAATTTTAACAACTCCTTGTCGTTTCCTATGAGATATTTATGTATACACCCATATACAACGCACACACATTTTCCGTTTTTGTTTGTTCTAAAGCGCCGTAAATGAACGCCATGGTATATTGAAGGGGTTATTTTTACGGACGTATAGGCAAGAATCGAAGCAGTTGATGATGACAGGGGGGGGGGGCAGAGAGAGAGAGAGAGAGAGGTGGAAATATCGAGTTTGAGGGCCAACAGAGATTACTACTATGATGCTACCAATAAAAAAAAAAAAAAATACATATCACGACTGGAGGTGTGTGTGTGTGTGTGTGTGTGTGTGTGTGTGTGTGTGCGACTTATGAGCGATCCAAGCCAGGCAAATAAACTATTCATAACCGCTGGGTGGGTGGTGTTGTACTACTACGATATCTTGTATTTAAACTGTTTTCCCCCCTTTCTGAAAGAAGGCTTACTTGCTTACCTGTATATTATTATTATTTAATTTAGTCACTTCTAACTAAAAGGCCAATTTTATTGTTTATTATTATTCCATAGTGTTTAAATAATCAAATATTTTTCTACCTTTTTATTAACACCTACGTTTAATTCATTGAAGTTTATTCTATCTCCGTTTATATATTTGTATACAGCAATGACGACGTCACTGGTCAGTTCTGTTTTTAGCGAAAACAAACGAACAAAACAAATAAAGAACACACGGGAGAAATATTGTATTAAAAAAAATTTTTGTTACAGTTATTTTTTATTTTTATTAAAGATTATACAAATATTTTATTCTTTTTTATTTTCATTCATTCTCATTCATTAAAACTTAAGTTTTAAGGCGTCAATTAGTTTTCGTTCCTCCTTTATTTACTGGCTGAAGTCGTTATTCTATAAAAAGTTTATATTTTCATGAGATTTTTTTTTTTAGGAACATGGTAGAAATTTTCACCTTGTGTTTTTGTATTTGTACTGATACTATTTCGGGCAAATATTTAGCATACCATCTTCGAGTGGCATCGATCATGTTCATATTTTTAGTTTTATGAGAGAAAAAAATCAAAACAAAACTTAATTTTTTTTTCATGTGTTTTTATTTTGTAATAGGTTGATAATTAACTTTGGTGTTGCGTAATTTTTTCTAATATTGTTTATTATTATTATTGTGCTGTTGTTTATTTTTATTTGTTTATAAGAGATATTATTATTTGGATATATTATGGACGAAGGAATGTCTTAGGGATAATGTGTCGACTCGAATCTTAGTGTGCCATTATTTAGCTAAGACGACAAATATTTATTCTATTTGCAAATGTATTAAGGAAATACCCCCAAATATCTCCTAAGACTACGATTCTTCGTTGGTTTATAAATTATAAGAATCCTAAATAGTTTTAATGATGGAATTCTTAAGACATTTCATCGTAGTTTTAAATTTTTATAAATTAACGATTTTATATATATATATATATATATATATATATATATATATATATATATATATATATATATATATATATATATATATATATATAATTTTTTTTTCTCGCGATGAGAAAAATAGTAGCGCTCAAGAAATGGAAGACGAAAATGTTGTAATAATAATGTCGGTTGTGTAAGTTATTTTAAGAACGTAGGACTTGAGAAAGATAGTATCTTGGATAAATTACGCTTCGTTTTAAAGTTTAATGTTTATTTAAACAGCTTTAATTGCATAACAATTATCATACCCTCGTTTCTTTTTTTTTTTTTTTCTTTTTTTTTTTAAGCAATTAATCTGGGCGTGTTTGGTTGGGTGTTTCGACAAGAATAGCGCCCCCCCCCCCGCTCGCTGCCAGATATTTTTTTAAAAGTCCGACAAGAAGCACCGACCATATTGAACTGTGCGCTCGCTCTGACGAGGAAATTGACCACCTCGATAACCGTTATAATACTCTCAGTCCCCATCTTTCGGATTCTTTTTTTTTTTTTCATTGCTTTTCCTTTTTTAATTAAACGAATTAATTGCCTATTTTTGTTCTGACATTTATTTCTAAAAAAGAAAAAAAAATAATAATAAAAATTACCCCCCCCCACACAAAAAAACCTTAGCTCTCTATTCTCTTTCTCGGCTCTAGACACGATGACGCCCATCCAATAGTTTTTTTTTTAGATATCGATTTATTTCTCTTCCAAAAATTTTCGACTTTCTTGTTCCTCTGCGATTTAAATCCTTCTCAATCTCGTTCCAGCATACGCGTTCACCTAAACCTGAAGGTGTTGTTCACCGTCGACTGGATAAGAGTGTCTCGAAGGCGAAATTGACGTTTTAAAAAATAAATCGAAATAGATTTCGGATATCCTGTTCTTCCTCCACCTTCGTAGACACAGTAACTAATTTTCATCTTACAACATCGTTATGATTATTATAACATTCGTTCACTTCCGAGTGTGTTGTTTTGTTAGCAACCACTATGGTTCTTTATCGTGAAATGAGCGCGTTCGATAATTAATGTTTTCGTTTTTGGTGTAGAAAGTAAGTCAGCCATATTTTTTTTTATTAATCCTTTTTATAACTTTAATTCAAGTTATACATTTACTGATCGGCAGTTTTATGGCTTCAAAATCTGTTTCAAATTCAACATCGTTACCAAGAAAAGGTTTTGCCGATAATTTTTATATATTAAAATCGCCGGCGAGTTGTTTACTTCCTGATCATTTGAAATACGAAAGTGATTTTGAAACCGGTTTTAAAATTACCGATTAATAGAAAATAATTTATGGCTTAAAACTTTTATAGTTTAAAGGCAAAAGTTAAGTACTTTGTTTCTTTTGCTATCCTAAAACAAAAAAGAAACGCACCCAGTCGCACCCTTGTTATATCAAAGAACCAAACCACTCTGTTGTTGTTTTTACAACCGGTATGGTTAACACTTGGTATTACCTATTATTTATTTTTATAACCATTTACTATTTGTTTCACTCCTTTTTAACCTCCACTCTTGGAGGGTTTTTAACGCCTGCTTTTTTAGTAGTGTTACTGAAATAGAGACGTGTGCGTGCGTACTTTTCTGCTATGTCCGCCTCCCCTTCTATTTAATGGCCTAAGCACAACCATCTATCTACCTACCTATCTACCTCTTATTCCTCCTTTTCTCTTCTTCTTCTTACCCTGACACTCCCTTTTTTTTTTCTTTTTTTTTTTTTTCGTAGCTTAACAACACCAGCAGCACGGGCGATAACATCACTAACATGGTTGCTGTTATCTCTTCTTGTGTTGACTGTCAGTATAAATCTGGCGGGGAAGGGGGGTAGACAACCTCTACTTGGCACACATCACGCACTAGAGAGAGGGCCGACGAGCAACACGCCACAGTAGGTCGTCTTCGTTGCACACATACTGCCTTTCGACAGGGACGCCGACGCCACTAACCGCACTTGGCCAGAGAGAGAGAGAGAGATAATAACAAACAAAAAAAAAACAATGAATAAAAACGTACCATAATTCTCCATTCCTATTTTCTTGTTGACAACAACGAAGATTTCTCCCCCCCCCCAATCACATCTTCAATTTTTTTTTTTACTTTATACTCATCTCTATTTACCTAAATTTTTATTTGTTTAAGGAAGACTGTGGTGGAAAAAGAAAGAAACAAGAATTATTCAGTCCGTGAAACCGACAGCTAACTCTGTTTTATTTATTTCTGTGTATTATTTTCATATTGCCCTACCCCACCCATTTGCTAACGTAAACTTGTTAACATCCACATTTTGGCGTTCCTTACATCACTAACTCTGCTTCTTTATTTCCTTTTACTTTAGAAATACTTGAATAATTACGATGATAACCGTCACACAATATCATTTCTTCTGATACTATACTTAATTTTTTCTGTTCTCGATTAGTAGAGAAATCCTTCTCTATTGAGGTGATTTTTTTTTTTTGTCCGAATCAAAAATGCCTCTTTTAGAAGCGTGATTTTTCCCCCACGTTCAAAACCAACCTTGTGTTTAACTTTGCGATCGTGGTGAGAGGAAATAAATAGAAACTGACAACACACTTATATGACGACTGAAATAATACAAACAGTTTTATTTAATTAATTAGTATTATTTATCCATTTATTTATTGCGGACTATTATCTTCACCTTTTAGTTGCTGTTTCACGACGGAAAATAAATGGATAAATAGTTTTGTAATAAATAAATAAAGTTTTTTTTTTCTAGTTTACTTGCCATAAGTATATTTTAGACTACACTGTTGAAGTACGTAACGAAAATCTATACGTAGTGTGAATCGTATGCATATATAGTTTTAGAATGTTTTGCTTATTTGTCACGCATTTCTTATACCAATTAAAAAAAAATTATTATTAACTAAACACACAACCGAATTTATAACATTTTTTTTTTTTTTTTTTTTTTTTTTTTACAAAAATACGTTATTACAGAATTTAACAAATTGAAAAAGCAAAACTGACGTGAAAACATAACTAATCGATAATTTAATAACAATTGTCAAAGAAAAACTTAAAATAAAAGTTCACATTTACAAACTTTAAAAAGTTTTATTTTAGAAAAAAAAATTTAGTTTCAAAATGTGTAAAAATCGAGTATACTATTGTACGGTTAAGACAAATACATTACGATTCGTTCGTTGACATGTTGCTATATTTTCCGTTTTTTCTTCCCAGGTTATTTTCTTTATGTCTTATAGTGTCCATTTTCCCTTCCTCTTAAGAATATTTAATCCTAGTTTTGGGTTATCTACTTTTTATTATATGATCACCTTTTTACTTCTCACAACAACCAACAGTTAATATTTAAGATAAAAAAAAAGGTGAAGACTACTGTCGTTTTTATAAATTTAAAAATCTAACATTAACTCTTCCAAAAAGCTTTCATTATCGTACATTTTAAAACAAAAACTTTTAGAAACAAATTGATTGGTATTATTAGCATCATGTCGCGTTTAAATGGTTTCTGACTGAAATAATTCCAGGATTAAGTTTTCTTAAAATACAGTTCACAATTGTATAATCGAACAGTTTTTTATGAGTATAAAAGTTTTTCAAAAATTAAATATTTCCTTGAGTTATTTTTACCTGTCAAGTGAAAAATAGCTTGTATTACGCACACGCTAAAACTCTTACCTACGAAAGCAGTTGTATAATTGTAACGTTATTCATTTTTACAACAACAAAAAAATGCCCCTTTAACTAATAGATTCTTTACTTGAATTTAAGTGTTCAGTCTACATCTTTTTACCGGCTATTTATCCTTTTATCGATTATAAAATACTTATCTAGTGGTGCATTTTTTTTTTTCATCCTTGATATGTTTGATTGCATTTTTTATAGCTACTTATTTCATGGTCTTTGCTATTTGCATTCCACCAGAAATGCCTAGATTTACACTGTGCAATACAAGAACAAGATGGCCGCTGTCACCTCACACACAAACTCACCTCCTTGCAACATGTATCTCCTTGCCGTTTGAAAAATAATCGCTCTAGTGTTTGTATATTCAGTGTGAGTTTATTTTGTATCCGACTACCTCAGCTCACTTTAAGTTAGCTGAAAAATGTTTACATATAAGGTGTTAAAGTTCGCTTGAAGTGTTGTGTGTAGTGTAAAAATTTTATATTATTGAGGTCCTTGACAGTGCAAATTTGAAAGTAACTCTGATGCTAAACCATTGATATTTGAGTTAGCTTATTTTTAATTTGCTCTGTCATAGATCTCAATATTTATGTGCGTGTTTAAGAACAGTTTCTGATTGTCATGTTTTTTTTTTTCTTGTATTTCATTAAACTTCTTAACTCTCAAAGGGCATAAATATACTGAATATGAACCAATTGTTTGTTTTTTACACGGATTTTTACCTTGCTAACTACCTTTTTCTTGTGAATAAAAGAAATTTAAAAAAATAGTGGTGAAAATTCAAAATATCAACAATAGAATTTATAAAAAATATCAGCATAGCAATTACAAACCTTTGAATAAACAAAAGCATTAACTGCTTTTTGACAATTGTTAGAGAATGGAATTCTTAATATGTCACCAAACGTGTTATATTTTGCTTTGATTATTGATAAATGATATTATAATGATACGATTTTGTAAATAGAAAGTTACAATTGCATCATTTTAGTAAGAGGTTAAAAGGAACACATACTATTTAAAGTTTGAGTTAAACTAATGTAAGAAATTGTAATCTGAAAATACAATTTTGATTATTGTCTTCATGTTCTAATCTGCCGATTCCATGATGGTATTTCCCAAAAAAGAAATTTACAAAATTTAATTTAACATTTTGAAAATTTTGAATGTGCACTTTATTTTCCCTCATGATCATGAAAAATAAATCAATGTTTTGATAAAAGTAAAAAATAATTTTCTAGTTTTGATTGCAGGAAAATAGTTTTCATATTTATAACATTTTTTATTTAAATTGAAAAAGAAAACAAACAGAAAAACGACATTGAGAACCTAAAATAGTAAAATCCATGGAATCTGTAAAAATTCCCCATGTTTATTTTTTATTTTTTCTGTTTTCTTGAGCTTAAATCTAAAAATATGCATAGCTAACTGTTTTGTTGAGAAAGATAATGTAAAAGAGTTCGTTTTTGTCATATAGTCTTTTTTATCAGTCCATTTAGTTTTTCAATGTGTGTCTGGTGCATAGTTTAATGTCACGTTCGAGGAGGAAGCGTTTGTCTTTTGATAAATGTTTGGGTCCCTAGTGGAGCAGGTTTGATTTAGGACCTGAAATTTGCAATGAAATTATCAGCCTCAGATCATCTACAAAACGTATTTATGATTTACTTTTGTCTCATTTGGTAATTAAATTCACCCAAAAGTAATTAAACAATTTTCAGTCCCTGTTTTAATGAGACAAAATGATATATATATGCACACACACACACACACACACACACACATTTTTGAAAATGACAATTGGACTGCATAGAAATTTACAGGGTTTTTTTCTTTATATTCTGTTTTGTAATCTATAATCGTGCACTAAATTTTTGCTTTGGTTAAAAAAAAACTACAAATGTCTGTTGTCCAATTTGATAGATTAACGCATACATTCATGATCATGATGACGTCACATTTTTACTTATTTATTTTTTTCCTCCTGCAATGGGGTAAAAGTTAAGGAGGAGGAAAATAAGAAATCATTACCTGAAGCTACTTGCTATAGTCGACAAAAAAAAAATGTCGACAAATTTCTTCAGATTCTGTTGGGAATTCCTGCTAGTTTGTGTGGCGTCAATGATTTATGTACATTGTGTGCTGGTCACCTTAAATAATGGTATGACTTCTACCAAGGAAAACTTTGGGTGGAAAAAGATAATGTCACCCACTTTTTCAAGCTCTCACTGGCACAAACATTTTTAATGTTCTCGTTGATATTATTTCTTAAAGATTTTGATAAGTAAATATTTTAATGGTTTTAAATGTATATTATATCAAAATGAACAGACACAGTTCATGTATTGCAGAAAAAATACTGGACAAAGTTTGTTTTTATATATATGTATATCCGAATAATGAGAAGAATTAGATCACAGATTAATGAATCTTGTGGTTTCAGGTCTTACAAAATATTTTTGGGAGGTAATATTTTTTATACAAAACAATCCTAGCAAAATAAAATTGCTCAACATACTAGATAGAGCAATGTTCTATTCAAGGATTACCATTCTATTTGGATTCCGAAAAACCCATATCCTTATTTTTGATTTCAACCCTTATTTTTGTTTCTCTATGTCCCTTAAAAAGATTTAATCTTTAATGTTTTCTATGTATGTGCTAAATAGCAAAATTATATCAAACCAGGATAATTATTTTGCTAGTGACTTTTCCTCTAAGTTGAGCCCACATCAAAAATCCATGGATTCTGGAAATTACTTTAAATGTTGTATTCTTTGTTCAAACAATAAATTTTTGTTTTGAAAATTATATTTTTTCTTAATGAAATTTAAATATAAAAACTGTAAATTATATATAATGCTAATAGGTTTATATTTACGTGGATTTCATTTAAGCATTCATAAACTGAAGAATCTATTAGAACTTTGCATGACTAAAAATAAATTTTACTTAGATATTATCCTCATAAATAATTGGAGGTATATATTGTATATAAGATTGGACAGTCTATATAAATATTATTAAAAACAAAATATAACCTAGGTTTCTGCCAAAAATATAGTCACAGCATATTTGTTCGTCTGTCCCTCTACTAACTACTTTTTTTGCTATTCGTTATGAATGACATAAAATTTGATCAGAACGGTCCCCGAATCTATGCAAGTTTTTTGCAATGTCGTCATATTTGTTTACTCCAACCATGACCACTTTTTTTTATTTCACTATTTCAATTTAAACCATAGTTAAATTACAATTTGAACAAATTTGAATTATTTTAATACTATTCAGAAAATTAATATTTTCCTATGACCATAACTATAGCAATGTAAACTTTATTATAAGTTTTCATCATAACAGTATGTTGGATTGATTTCATTCACGATTCAATTTTTACATCTAAGTTTATTGAGATTTAAAGTACAATAAATAAGATGAAAAAAAATTATAGCAAATTTTTGATCATTATAAAATCTATTACAGAAATTTAAAATTAAGCTCCACAGAATAAAAACTTTTCTAAACGCATTTAGTTATGAAATTTTATATATTTGCCTACTTTTACTCTAAGAGTGTCTTTTTCATTGTGTTAAGTATTTTTTTTCTTTTTTTGATGTCTTGCATTTAGTTAACATTTTAAATACTTTGTTTGATATTGCATCCACCAGGTTCTGGATATTCTAACTAGTACAAGTAGAATCACCCTATCCCGCCCCAAAAAATAAATCATAATCCTTTCTGCAATATTTGATACAAATAAACTTCCGCTTATGTCTGACTTGTCCAAGTTTCATTCATGCATGTTCAGTAGTGTTTGTTTTATCACCATTCAATGATGAGCGCACTTGGATACAACATGCAAAATTATCAATAATTCTGACTTATTTTGCCTCTCTTGGCACTGTCCTGATTTAGCATCTGATGACTCTTTTCAGTTCAGGAATAGTCTGCTGATTATTTGGATTAGACATGATTGTGTAAGATAAACCCCACAGATGAAAAAAAATAGAGCATGAGTGTGAAGGCCATTTAGAGTCACATCTACTGATCATCAAAATAGCCCCACTTATCATTGAACAGTGATGAAACAAAGACTATTGGACATTCATAACTAAAACTTGCACAGACTAAAGTTTATTTGGTGAGGCTGTTGATTTCTTTGTGTAGTATGATTAGAGTACAGGGAGAAGCTGCTTGTGTAGTTACTACAATCAGAAGTGAATAGAATAATTTTAGAAAACTTCCATTATTACTAACCAGCTGAGCATTACCACTGTTGACAGAGTGAAACGTTTATCATGTATATGTATGCAGTTTGATGTAAGTAATACCAAGCTAGAAAGGGTTGAGACATGTGTTGCATGGAAAGAAATATGAAAATGATAGGATGAATGTGTAATGTGGATTTTATAGAAACGCTTAATTCTGATGAACTCGCAGAAAGACTAATCACGGCGGTATAGGTAAATGTGTGCAATAGGATGATCATGTTAAAAGAATGGATGAGATTTTAGAGTAGATGTAGAAAAGTTGAGGTAGCAGGGTCAATTGGTAAAACGTTAAGGAATAAAGGTCAAAGATAAGTTAGTTTGAAAGTCAGTGTTTAAAAGCTAATAAACACGTATAGAATAAGATGATGAATATGGTTGGATTGCAGAATGAATTTTTTTTTTACAATCTGATGGCTAGCAGTGGGGAAAGAGGGTCACCCTGTACTTCATGGATAAGCTTTCAAGCATTGAGTGCAATGACTTTTCAACAACTGTAGGTTTTCATTCATTTTTTATTAATAACTTGTACGTTGTGCTGATTGAATGATATTAAACTCAATAATGCAAAATATATTAAATACAAAGTAAATTTCCAAAATAAAAACACATTCAAAATGAAGTGCGGTTAGAAAAATATTAAGTATTTTAATTGTTTAAATAATGACAGGATAGTATATTTTAATTTCATTTTTACAAAAATAATCTATTACAATCTTGTTTTTATTAATTGGATTTAAATATAATCTTGTCTTTTTTTTTTTTTTTTAAATTATTATTACAAAATGAAATTATCTGTTTCCATGACGACTTTTTAGGATGCATCTGCACTTCTCTCAAAAGTTCAGTCAGGCTTTAGTTTGAAATAATATTATTGGGCCTGTCGCTATTCATTTTCAAATCACATTTTAATTGCTAAATTATATTTGATTAAGCACATCTTAAGAATATCCATCCTTATTTGAAAATTTGTGCCTTGGGTGAAGATGATATTTCCTCCTTTAACTACAATAAAAAAAAAAGACAAATACCAAACTATAGGATACTCAGATTAAATTTTTTTCTTTCATAAACTGTTAATTATTTTTTGTTTGATTAAATGTCGATGGACTCTATGCATTTTACTCCTGAATTTATTTTTTTACTAAATTTTAAAAAATAAACAAAAATCTCTTCTGTTCTTTGATTGTTCAGTTTTATATTTAAAATCCCTTAAAAGTTACATCTTCAATAGATTATAAAGTCAGTTGTTTCTGAAAAAGAAACAGTTTGAAAAATACTTACTGAGTTTTACTTCTACTTGTATAAAATCTGCTTTTTGTGATATTTATCAGAACATTTGAAAGGTTTTGTCTTTTCTTTCAATCAATTTTTAATGTTATTGTTCAGATTCTAGTTGATTTTCTGTTATGAATTTATGATAACAATGAAAGATAATACAATACATATTTTTCTTCTTTTTTTTTTAATCTCCTTTCTAATAATTTGTAAATCCCAGTCATCTGGGAATACCTGTTCCAAGACATGTCTGATAGGTAATAAAATTTATTTATTGAACAGAACAGCTTTGCTTCAATTTGATAAAAAATTATTGCATGATTTTAATTCTCAAAAATTTGGAGGGTTTAGCTTAAGCGGTTTTAATAAACTGAATTTAAGGGAATTTTGTTTAATGACTGTGGATGAAATTTCAGGAAAATTGGAAATATTTGAATTTTTAAACGGGGCATTGTGTTCATATTATGCCCCCTTTAAAATATTCCAAAGAAACTGAAATTTTGTGAATATTAATCAAGGTCTAACATCTGTGGTTAAAATTTCATGAAAATTAGAAGCTTTCAGTCTCACTGTGCCTCCTTTATATAAAGCTAATAGAACAATATAACCCACCCTTATGTCTAGAAGCTGTATTTTAAAAGTTCTGATCTTAATTAGTTTGAGTTTACCTTGATGAACAAAAATTTGTTACACACGCACACACACAAATCTTCCAAACAGTTCCTTTACAAGTAGATTCATAAATTATCTTGTCTGAAATTGATCGATATTATATAAAAACTGGATGGTTTCTTTTAATAAGTTTTTTTTTAAATTATTATATTTTCTGTTTCTATATGCATTATAGGTGCATCCATGCATAAGCTTTGTACTGTTAGTTGGTCACATTTACATATGAAATAACATTTTTATTGCTAAACACAAATTGATAAAAGTCTTTTAAGAATACTAGTTCGTTTATTTTATTTATCTTTGTAAAATATTTTATTATCAGTTTCATTTTTTATCCATTTAAAAATTAATTCATTTAATTAGTAGGCTAGTATAGTATTATATATGTACTTGTATTTTGAATTTGACAAATAAAGCCCTTTTAGCGGTTTTAGCCTCAGCTTCCTGAGCTGCAAAGTTTACACACATTCTACTAGAGTTAATAGGTTCCATGATTCAAATTCTAGCTCCTGACTGCTATTATGCACAAGCAAAGGACAACTTTAAATATTAAATTGTTTTTAGAGCAATTACATAGAGTAAAATAAATTGTTTTGGACTATTAAAATAATTTCCAATACTGTTGATAAGGTTTACACATTCATTCATTTATTTTTTTTTTATCGTTTATGTTAGAATTAATTTTGAAACATGACTTAAATCTATAATGTCATGCCAAAACTATAAGTGAAGGTAATGTTTTAAGAAACTTCCATATCAGTTGGTAGACCATCAAACTGAAAATCGATTTCAATTTTCAATCATTGCATCCGTTTTATTTGTTCAGAATATACTTATTATTAGTGCAATATTCTTCATTTCTAATAGTTAAGGTCACTGATATTTCAAAATAAGACAAATTTGACAAAATATTTATGTAAAAAAAAAAATGTGACTGATTAACAAATGGACAACCCTCACAATTGATATTAGATATAGGGATTTTTTTAATGGATGGTAAACTGGTGTTTACATCATGTGAAAACTACTCAACGAAACTTTTTTTTTTTTATAGATATAAGCTACATATTGAAAATTAACTTAATCATGCAAGTAGAATAGAAGACTTCAATTTTTTAAAATCACAATTTGTTATTTAGAGTTTCTGTGTTTTCTAGTTTATAATTCACTTTCTCAATTTTGCTAGGATGTTTGATTGCACATATTACCGCAAGGAAAGACTTAATAAAAATTACAGAAAGTTTAATCCATTTATTAGTTCAATGGTGAACCTGTTTCACCTGAAAGATCACTTAGATTTTCATTCAATTTAGTGTACTATTTCCTAACATGAAAAATTAACCCAAGGTTCAAGCTATGTAACTTTACTTATTGGAACTCCAAATGTGTAAAACACACACACACATATATATATATATATATATATATATATATATATAATTTCTTTTACATATCCAATTATGGCCACATTTATTTGTCACATGGCAAAATTTCTATGAATTTAAATAAATTGTATTGATTTATGCAATTGTCCTTCAACATCAAAACAAATATGAGAAGAAAAAAATCTGCCGCCTCCTCAAAACAAAAACCAAAAAAGTATCTTTTTGCAGGGATGATTAAAGAAGATAATTAGGTAATTATAAGATTACAGTTAAGAACAACTAAACAGCTTCTATTATTAACAAAAAGGACAAATATAAAAAAAAACAATTGATCTTTAAACATTCAACAGAAAATGTAATTTAAAAATAGCACATTTCAGATTGCCATCAATTATTTGCATTCTGGAAGTGCAAATATCTAATAATTGTTACAAAATGCATTTTATGAGCTAAAACTAACATCTATGCTTGGTTTATCGATGTAGGCTAAAAAATGTATGTTCTTTACCTCAAAATTCTGCTACATAACAGCGAATCAAGTATGAACAAATGAAGCATGGTCTCCTGTGAATGCACAGTGAATGAGGCATTAAAAAATTCAGCATTTGCCCCCCCCCCCTCTCTGAGCCCCAAAAGTCCCCAGGGGACGTCAAATCCTGGTGAAAATGAACAAACGGTGCAGTTTTAGACCTTAACATATGTAAATTTAAGTTCTGCACCATGCAAAAAAATAAATTACTAAGTCCATTTGCCCCCCCCCCCCCATTTAGCCCCAAAAGTCCCCAAGGCCGTAACATATTTAAATTTGAGTTCAGCACCATGCGAAACTGCTAAATAGGCATGCATAGAAAATTTTGGACAAATATGGTAAAATAGCCTCAAAAAAGGAGTGTTTTTATTAGCCCTAAAAGAGCCCTTGGGGCACACCAAGGAATTATTGCGAAGTATAGACAAACAAAATTATATAGAAATCAGTTAAAACTTTTCAAAAAGTTTTATAAAAATCCAAGGCGTCAACTTTTTTTTTAATCAGCACAAAAGTGTCAATGTTAGCTATTTTAACGCGAAAGGCACCCGTAGTGGTGCAACCGAAGCTTTCCCAGAAAATCCATTCCATTACTTTTTTACTCATATCATGTTTAATGTTTGTGCAAAATTTTTTACAAATTCAAGGTGTAGTTATTGAGAAAAATGTGGACCGACAAACGGATGAGGGTGAATTTACAGTTTCATCCTTCTTTTGTCGTGGAACCAGATGGATTTTTTTTTTTACTTGTGTCATTTATCATCATAAAAACAGGTTATTGGTTAATCAAAATGGTTATCAATTAACATCTTATCAATTAGCCTTACTTCTAATTGGATTGTTAGGAAGGGAACAAATTTTCGGAGAAATTTGTCTTGCTAAGACTTTCACTTGTGTCCTGCTCTTAAAAAAGGGAGCTCCTTTATATGTGATGTGACTAAAATTTAGGAGCTTTGAAAATGAATAGTTTTGCACTTCATATAAGACAGCATAGATATTTAGCAATGTTGTGTGTCACTCTTATATAAGAGAGAAAGAGAACATGTAATTCCCACAATCAGTCATGACACTGAAGCTAAAGTCTAGGATTTCCTTTCTTTGACTTTTATGTTACGTGCAAGTATTGTTATGTCTGACTGTGGGAAATATATATATATCTCAACAATTATTTTATCCTTAGAGACACTAGCATTTCATGCTTATGCAATCATCAGTGTAGGAACTGATAATTACTGCTGGTTAGAAAATTAAAACGTAGTCACCAAACCACACTTGACTAACACAAGAATTGAAGGAAATTAAGCAACTGATAGAACAATTGGAAGGAAATTAAGTGCCTTTAAATGCCACGTTGGCAGGCATAGATGTGAATATTAAAACTAACCCAAAATTCTGGATTTGCAATTATAGATTATGCTCAATACCATTTCAAGCATCATTATAATAATTGAATTAAGTTTGTTTTAATCATACCTAGTGGCTTCTGTCTTTTAGTTTTATGATGATTGCTCAAACCACTGCCAATAAGCATTGATCAAGAATAAATTGAGGATCCTATATTCTTTTGCACCCAGCCTGTAATGTTTTATTACTTGTATTTTATATTTAATTTTTAGATTAGGGCTGAGAGATGTACTCTCCATTAATGAGATAAAGGGGGGTATGTATAGTGACATTTGTAAGTTTATTATCTTTAATCTCCGTGAGTATATCTGGCTTCTTGGAAATCAATAAATAATTCTTAGCAACTACTGTTTCAACATTTGTAAACATTTATGCTGACCACACTATTATCTATAGCAACACTTGTCTCTCTCCTCTAAACTTAAGCACATGGTGCAATGAGGAAAAGGGTGTCTGGTTAATTTTAATCCATAGAAAACCAAGCTTCTATCTTTTCATTATCAACGCTCTGACCCCTTGAAAGGAATGACTATCATCTTGAGAAGGTTCCATGTTTTGACAAGCTTCTTGGTCTGATCTTTACTCTTAATCTACATCAAATCCATTGCCAAAGTCACTGGAAAAATGGTTGGATCATTCAGCCGTCCCCTTAAGTAATTCAATTTTCCAAATTTCCACGACTAACAATTACTACGCTATTGTCCTAATGACTACCTTCCCTTCATTTTGAGTGGCCTCCAGATCCTGATAAGAGGTACCGAGTTTGTATATTAAAAAAAAAAAAAAAATCCCATACGTATCCTTTTTAAAGTCATAGATTCCAAATTACAAATAAAGTAAAATGTGGTGTTTAATGCATTTCAAGCATGAATGTTGTAACCCTCACGCCCTGATCAAAATGAAAGATGCTTAGCCAAATTTGTTGTATTATGTAGTTCAGAAATAATATATATGATTATGGGGGTCATTCTCTAAACTCTGTAAGAGTTTATTCATAAACAGAACTACAAATTCACAATATTATGTGCATAAAAGTTTAATGTTGGGATGTGAGTTATATACACATTCCAACATTACACTGGATTTCATGTCACTAAGTGTTGAGATAAGCACATTTATATCAGTCGTTATATATTTTTCAATTTAATATTCAGCACATCACCAAATAACATTTAAATAAGCACGATTTCATTCATTAAAAATGATTTTTTTTTTATAATTTAAATGCATTTGATTAAATGACAAATTTTCTACTTGATAAAATTACTTTGTAGGTCTTTCTGATCTTTTTTTTTTTTTTTAACTGTAATTGTTGAAAGAATTACCAAATGACCCTTTAATTTCTTTTGAAGTCATTAACCTCATGAAAACTATATAGCAAAGTATCTGGTTATAATTAGATTATTCTTAAATTTTAGGCTAAATATTTAAATGCATGTTGAGTAATTTGAAATATTCTAGACAACAGAAAAGATATTTTAAAACGTTTTCTCATGTTTGAGGATTAATTTTGTTAATTGCAGATTGTCTAGATTTTATATATAACACTTACAAAAATGTTTGATTTCTTTTTATTATCACCGTCTAGTAAGTAAAATGTGTCTATATGTACATGTGTAGTATTCATGTTCGTTTTAGGTGGTAAATAAAGCTAGTATCAGATACATAAATATTTGCTAGTGTGTGTGTGTGTGTGTGTGTGTGTGTGTGTGTAACATGAAAATCCATTGCTTAAAATTGGAATAAAACCGATTCAAGATCAGACTTGATAGCTTTTCAGTTAATGGTTTATAACAACAATAATAGATTTGGCTGAGTTTAATACTTTTTTTTTTTTTTTACACAGTGATCACCACTTATCAAGGCCCGGAAGCCACTCAGGGATAAGGGTTATTGCAAGTACATTACGTTAGTGTGGAGATTTGATGAAGTGTTTACTTAAGGGGGCGGTTCATTAGGAATTTGTTCACATTGGACTTGAAGACATCCAAGTTGTAGTCCGGTGGGAAGCAGGCAGACGGAACAGAGTTCCACAGGCGTGCAGTTCTAAGAAAGAAGCTTTGTTCATGGAATCCGCGTTTTGATTTAGGCACAGATATAGAGTGGGGGAAATTTTTCACAGTGGATTCAGCTAGACGGGTGTTTTTCGTGAAAGATTGGCGAGGGGGGACCTGAGATTGGAGTTCAGACGAGCACCTGCCATGGAAATAACGATAAAACAAGGATAGGCTCGCAACGTCTCTTCTGTGGGAGAGAGGTTGCAGGGTAGAGAAAAGGGCATCCCCCACTAAGCCACCTATTTTGTACTCTGTCAAGGCAGGATAGGATGACTGCAGTTTCACATGACATCCACTCGTTGGGGTATTAATAAAATCCTTACAATCTTTCCATATTCAAATTCTATTAAGAATTTTATAAACTCTACTCCAGACAAGTGGATGTTCCATGAACTTAGAGTAAAGTGTTAGGATAAGTTAAATTTATTCTCTTTATTATATAATACAGTTTCTATATAGATGTATCCATAACTTTTTGAGCTGAGTTGCTGCAGAATTAAAATATAATTTCCGGACACGCCAATAAGATACATAAAGTGGATATCAAAGAAAGTACACTGCCCAGTTTTCTCAAATTAACTCGGACCAACTTAAAAGAAATTCACACTTTATACACCAATAATACAAGAAACAAAATAATGCAGTAATATGTTTAAAACAATTCAAAAATTACAGTAGACAAACAAGGAAACATTTTCAATGTGTGTCTTTCCAATGATAATATTTTTAATATAATACAAATGAAATATATTTTTATAAATAATAAAATCAATAAAAAACACTTTTCACGTTTCTTGTTAGTCCATTGTTGGAAAGGTGGGAGTTCTTTGTAGTTTCTCTCCTAAGCTTTCTAATGTTAAAAATTATTTGATTTTGTATTCACCATTAATATTCTTTTATATAATACATGGGCAACACCAGATAGCCCTACTTGTATATATTCAGGCTCTAGTGACTTTTCTTCTTTTTTTTTTCTTTTTTTGTTTCTCATCTAATGTCAATAAAGCAATTGTCTCTCATCGCTATTATTGCAGCTTGTTGGCCAAACTGATTGAGCAGCATGAAAGAATAAAAACGCTTGTAATCGTCTCCTTAAGCAAATCTCACACTGTAGTTCATAAAGCTGATTATGAATGCTCAGTATGCAATAACGGACAAGAAAAGTGGTGGATTCTCTGCAGTCCGTTGATAATTTAAAGCTGCCACTAGTTAAAAACCTTCATCGGATTAACTTTTAATCTACTCTCATTTTCCCATCTTTTTTCTATTGACAGATAAATGTCAAGTGTTTACAATCATAAAAATGTCGGTCCCCAATTTCATAAATGCTTTTTTTTTTTGCAATTATTTGCAGTCACTCTTTTTACTCTCTTCACTTTGCATATTGCTTGTTGCACTTCAGTAGTCACACACATACACACCTTTATTATATATATACATATATATATATTCCAGGAAAGGAATTTATGATTTTGTATATTTTCTTTAAAAACACACACACACACACACAGATTATTGTCCATTTATTTTTGTACCCAAGCAGTTTTTTTTTGTTTTTTTTTTCAAAGGGTGGACAGTTATGCAACCTTTGAAATAAGTAAACATAGATAACTTTGTATTCAATTTTCAATATGTTTATTGTTTTTCCATATCAGAAATTTAAAGCTTTTAAGAAATAGCCATAATTCTTTGAAAACTATTGTTTTTATTGATTTCATTTGAAAAAAAAACAAAAACAAAAAACAATTTGATTAATGGAACAATAGATGAATGGTTCTCAGTCTTCTCATCATACCCCCTCCCCTCAAATTGAATGTGAATTCTTTATGGCCCCTTTATATTAACTTGAGTTCATATCTCATACCCTTCAACTATATACATAGGTAAGTAATTTTAATGGAATTAAAACACTAATTCCAGTTGCAAATCGAAATTATTTGCATTAATTCATTGATTTCATGAGAAATTTGACAATGATGAAATAGATTATTAGATTAATATCTTAAATAAGTTTAATATTTTAATTTTAAATAATTATTAATTATAAAATGCTTCATAAGTAATTTGGCATGTCCAAAATTTTCTGTGACCCTCCCTCAAGACTCCGTATTTCTCTAATCCTTAAATTTATTGAAGCCTTACAATAGTCAGATAGATTGTTTTAAGTGAGAATATGCTAACTAATTACACTTGTCCCAATTTAAAACAGCAGGCCTTACACATATACTGAACTCAATATCCATTAAGATAGAGCTGCAATGTGAAGAGGAGTTTATTTCACACACACACACATATATACATACATATACACACACATATACTAGTAGGGAGATTCGATGTTACTCAGCATTGAATGATGATCACATCATCATTCACGTTTCACACTTATATTTTTATTGTCATCGAAATTGGTGAAATCACTCATTTTTTTAATCAAATCGATTGATTACCTGTTGTAGTTTGGGAACCATCACGGTGCACTGGGTAGAAGCTTCACATGCCTCTTTGCACTAACTTAGTCCACAATACATTGTAGTCTACATTGCACTGTCGGTAACCTATTGTTGATTTTTATAAAATTATTTTTATATATAACAGCTTGAATCAAAGTTTAAAATGCACAAATCAAGTATCATTGTTCAGTTGTGCTCTGAACAGAAATATTCATTTTGTACATGCCTCTGTCATGTCAACGAACCTACTTTTGATCCCATATGCTGGGCTTTTCTGATTGTGTGATAATTAAAGCTTCTCAGATACACTTGTGATATTAGGCTGTATAAAGTGTTGGTCGAAATCACCTGTTCTTTCTTTTCCGATTGTCAATACTTATCGAAGACATTTCCGATACAAAACCTATCTTAAGAACACTGCCAAATACATAAAGTACATTTGTCTGAAATTTCATAAAAATTGTCCAACTATTGCAAAATCTATAGAGAATGAACTGACACACATACAGTTTATATGATAGTAGGTATATATATATATTCGAAGTCCTTTACAAAGTAGTTCAGGGTAGAGACCTCAATGTAAAATACAGAGCAATATTGATAAGAGTATATGGGAAAGTTTGTGTTTTTTCCACATACTCTTCATGTATATGCATGAGTATGTAAATAAATCTATACTATGATCATTGTCAGATATTCTTTTACAAATAGTACTTTTTTTCCAGTTAATAATTTGCTTTATACCACTCAACATACTTTCCTGAGATATATCTAATCTATAGATATGTATGAACTGTCTCGGCTAATCCAATCTTAATGTGGATATGTATACACACTTACACGTGGCTATCAGAAAAATAACTATGTCTCTTCCTGAAATATGGCGTTTCAAAATTGCCCATAATATATTTGCCTTTAATAACTGGCTCAACAAAATCAAGTATGTATTAAAAAAAAATGGGGAAAGAAAAGCAGTTTATATCTGACCACTATGGATGACTCTAGTTTATGATATGATATATGACACATACTAATCTAAAACATCTGTTTGGTTAAAATTGAAAAATAAACTTTAAAAATGTCATGATCAAAAAAATAAAGTTTCTTAATTTAGTTGCTATTAAGTAGTTTAGATTTAAATTTATTAATTTTATTTCAAAAATTAGAATTTCACTTAATGTAAGCAAAGAATGGTAATAATTATAATAAAAAAAAAAACAATCTTATCCTGAAACTCTGCAATTTAACACTACAATAATAAAGCAAAACTTCAATTGGAGCCTAAAAAATTGCACAAGAACTCCCTTCAATCACCACCCATGGGTCCCAGTGGTTGGTTACATTAAAACCTCTTAGTATAATTTAGTATAGTTAGCCAGGGAGCCTACATTTTAAACATGTTTCACTGTATAAGATAAAATCAGCCAAGAACTCTGTAATCTTTTTTTTTCTTCAATAATTGCTCACGTATCAAAAAAACTTTAAAATTACTGGGAAAAAAAGACCAAAATATTTCTTCTTAGTCTTATACAATGACATATTTTATCCAGTGTTATATTGAATATATGGAAGTCTATCATAGCAAATATTACATCAATATATTCTGTCATTTACAACTCTAAGCATATGTGTATACATAAGTATGAACGAATCATTTATGAAGTTACATACTGAAAGGCTGAAATTTATTGAAGTGAATTGATCTTATTTGTGGTTATTTATGCAACCATTGTTATTGTTCTGCCTGATTTATTTGACATTAAACAGGTGTTGCCATTATTGTGTGTGAGTGTAAAGTTGTTGAAATCCTATCACACAATAGGTTCATAATGATGAGATACACTTGAAAAATGTATTTAATGCATAAGATCAGGACCCAAAATATTTTACAGTTATGCAGAACCTGTCGATATGGCAAAAGGCATGTGAAAATAGAGATTACACAACATCCATTCTAGGCAGGGGTACAATTTAAAAAAAATGTATGCTTTTGTGTTTTACTTATTTAAAGTGTAAGTAAAACACAAAAGTGTTCAATTTTAATGAGTCTTTTTTTTTTTTTTTTTTTTTCTATTTTATTCAGTGAAGGTTTTTTGAGGAATTCTTGTAAAAAAAAAAATCTAATCATAAAATAAGTCAAATCTTAGTATGCTAGTAAAAACTACTAAAATAGACTAACCTCACTGAAGTTATGTATTCAGAAAAACATGAATTTTAAAACAATTGAGCATTGTAATTATAGACAAGGGGCCTTAATTGGTTTATTTCTGAATCTGTTTTAGTAAACTGTTTTAAGTACTACATCTTTTCTTTTATATACTAACAGACCCCTATGTTATTACCCAGGAAAGAATAAGGACCCCTGTATATTCTTGTTCCCAGGCCATATAGTATCATTTTTATTGTTTTAATTTCCATAATTTTCAAATCCTAGAGTAAAACATCTTTTATGTATGTCCAGTGTAAATGTGAATTCCATAATGTTGGTGGAAAAGCTTAAAGATATCACCATAGGATTCTTCATAGTTTTTCTCTAGAAAAGTAGTCTGTGTGCGTGCATACCGATGTATACACACACATACTGTGCCCCACACATAATAGTCCATTGAGGATGAATTCCATTACAAAAACTTATACAGCTACACATGAATGCAAAGGTAAAAGGTCAACAAAAGACTGTTCGAAGACTTAGTAATTCTATTTTAATACTTGATAAAAAATACTGTTCAGTTGTTGAAAGATTTAGTTATGATTACTGATTAAAATTGAATTTGGTAATATTTCTTTTAGTTATTAAAATATTTTTTTATTTTCATTTCTAAAATGTGAACTGCGATCTTAGAACCTACAAAGGCACATCAATATGACTAAAATGTCTATTTATCAAGTAATAATGACCACTTATTAGGATTTTATGGCGAAACAAAAAGTGATATAACTAAATCTGATATATGAACTTGAAAAGATTCTGAATCTCATATATTTAAACAAATTTTTTGACTCTTTTGTAAAATTAATCTAGCTCACCTTGTTTAGTGATTTAACTTTTCCTTTCTTCAGATTTTTAATATAAATTTTTTGATTTTTCATGTGTTTATTTACTCAAACGAAATTTTATAAGTGACACAATTTTAAAATACTTTTGTAAAAATTCAAAGTTTTTCAAAGTTTGTAATCAGTTGAACATGAAAGACCTTGAATTTCAAGAGAAATTTTGAATCCAATAAAATACAAAACCAGCATCTGAATCATCCTCAAGAGAGGTAATGTTTGAGAATACAAAACAATGATTATGGACAAATGATAGTTTAGTTCAATTTCATTTTATAAAAAAATGCTAAACTCATTGTGTTAGATTCAGAGCAAAACATAACACATTTAGTTTTGTTTAATTTCTGATGCAGTTAAAGCTTTATTTTCTCCACATGAGCACACATCCGAACATAGTGATATGGGGCAAGAAGGACGTAATAATCCTAGTTCAATGCAGTATTTCCAGTGATGCTGACTTGAGAGTGAAAATATAATTAAATATCAAGGTTTTATGTACAGCATGAAAAGAAACTGGAATCTTAGATCTCTCATTCCAGTAAACAACCAGCCTTATGAAAATAATTAAAAAAAAAACTTACTTGGCAGATATATCTGGCAAACCAACTGCAAGAGACATCCATACAGTTGCATTTAAAGTAGCGATTAGAATCCTGAAAAAAATATATCTCAATTTGAGTCTCTGAAATAAGATTCCCTATCCCTGGTAGAAATCAAAGTATAAGAAAATTGAAAAACAAAAATAGATACTTGTGATTCAACTTGGATGAGAAAAGCACCTTTTTAAATTAGAAGCAACATAATTGTTAATAGAGACAGGTAACTTATTCACCTGTGACCCATTTTATTTATTCACCTGTGACCTGATTTAATTTATAATTTAACTCACTGATATAATAGCAGATGATTTGATTTTAAAATCTTCATTTTGGATAAACAGAAATGTAGTGTGTGTGTGTGTGTTAGTAGCACACATGTACTATATAATAAACTGATTTAAAAAATACAATTATTTGGATGTTAATACAGGGTGGGCCAAAATAAGGGTCCTATTTTTAAAAATTCATAAATTCATGTAAGTTTTAAGAAGTGTTTTTCGGCCAAAATTTGTTTTGTTTATTTCAAAAAAATCTCTGAAGGGTCAGTCTACACACACATAAAGTTTGGTGAGTTTAACTTTTATTTTGTGGAAGTTATTCAAATTTAAAGATAGGACCCTTATTTTGGCCCACCCTGTAGTTACTAGTTTTGTCAAATAAAATTGAGAGTAATCTTTTTTTGTCTTTTTTCTTCTTCTGTTCTTAGTTTAGTTACCACAAACCAATTTTGATGTGAAAATGGATAAATATAGTGAAATTCCTTTCAATTTCAGTCTATTTTGTGAGTTATTTTAATAAAATTTGGATGCAAACAATTTAACTTTCTTTTTATAAATAAACATATTTTTCTTAATAGTATGTTTTCCATATTATTTTCATTGACTGGCAATTTATTTTTACATTTTCTCGCTCTATCAAATTTGGTATGCATGATGTTTTGTATTTTTGCGCATATAAAGATAGTACCATGTTGAAAAAGAGTCCCTCAGTAATATGGTGGACTTCATATAGGGTTTTAAGTTTTTTTTTTGTTTTGTTTTTTTAATTAAAAAACTGAAGTGAATTAAATTGTTGTCCTATTATAAAATGGTGTATTTTGTCTATTTTTATATGGTCTTAATTTGAGTTTTTTCATGAATTTTTACTTTTAAAACAAAACATGTAACTTGTGATGAACCAAAAAAATCTAAGCAGTTTAAATTAATCATATGAATAGTGAAAGTTGGGCTTGTGTATCATTTTTGTACATCAGTTTTGTAATTTCCGACAAATTTTGAATGGTCTTAATTCTATGTCTAATTGAGCTATCAAAGTAAATTTGATCATTGTTTGTTTTAAAAAGGTGTATGTATCCTCGTTAAAAGGTTTTAAAAATAATGAAAATAAATTACTTATTACTGAATTTATAACTCAGCATGCAATATCCAGTTCACTTTTTTAAAAATTATTTTTCCATTTTTGAAATCTGTTATTAAAAAAAGAAATCAGATTGCAAAACAGCACCAACTAAGCAGAGAAATAATAAAATATCAATGCATATTTTAAAATAGATTAAGTTTCATTGGAAAAAATACAAATAATTGTTAATGTCAAAGTTATTTTATTTATAAATGTGCATTAATGATTTCAAATGTAACATCTGTGAATTAAGTATTGACTTTGATGTCATTCACCCAGGTAGAGCCAGCTCCTCCCCATCTGGGTAAAATAGCACACTCCTGTTTAACTCCAGAGAGGATGTCAAAAAACTTGCATTCCCGGGCCTAGCAGCTAAGTTTTGTGCATGTGGAACAGTAATATTCTTTGATGAGGTTAAGCAGCTTGGGTGGAAATACATTCTCTTTTTTTTCATTTTTCTTAAACTTTTTCTTCTAGGGGATGGGACATCCAACCAGATGTCTGACATTTACCCCTATTTTAGTGAGTCCAACCAAGAGATCTTTTCATGATTCTAGCCGTCCCTTTCAGTGCAATCGTTTGTATCTGTATGCATTCTCCTGTGGTGCACCTCAATCCACAAAGCAAATGACTCTCTGCTGTTGGTAGCACCAGTGTTGTTCAAGGGTTTTCTGTAGTGTAAAAGTTTTATCTGTACAATCTCTTCCAGGCTGGAAGCTGTATTAGTTTGTGAGTCTGTGTATAACTATTTCTCAAATGCAGTCTTATTATTAACATGTTTCAGATTATTTACATAATGTGGTTGTTATGCTTAGTTGAATAATTCTTAAAGGTTACAGACTACTATGGCAAACAGTATCTGAAGGTCAGAATATAATTGCTACAACATTGTGAATATAACTCGATATTGGGATAATTTGAAACCTGTAAATAAGAGAAAATATTAATTTAATGATGTAAAAAAATGAAGTTTATGAGAGTCTTTCAAATATTTAATTCTTTTCACCTACAAAATGTTGGTTGTTTCACATATCCATGCAAATTTCATTATATAGGACACATATCACAATGCTTATTTCAGAATGCTTTTTTCAATTTCTCATGTCATAAGTTGGATAGCATTTATTTGTCAATCTTTTGTACAATAATTACTACAGGATTGAATATAAAACTTATAAATAAAAAGTTTTATATGTTTATATTTACTGTTTATAAGCAAGATCCTCTTAATGCTTTTCTTTTTTTTTTCTCTTTAAATGTTTTGGACATTGTAAAAAGTCTATTGTCTTTAACTGTTCTTTATATTCTGACAATGTTCATTTGATGAAAGGGGGTGATTGATCTAATAGATGCAGTCACTGTCTATCGAATTTGCTATGCTTGAGTTTTAATCAACTGAATCTGTAATTGTTTGCTATTGGAAAAAGCATATATTCACAAGATTTGCCAAAATTATAATTAAGCAACTTTTGTACAATGAAAGTGTTTCCAGTAGATATTGTCTTCTGGTATAACCTGAAAGAGTTTATTTGCCATAAAATAAACCAATCCTTTCATGAATGCCAGTTGAAAGAAGTTCTGGTAAGGAGAATTTTTCTAAAATGAATCTTCTATTTTAATATTTTTTGTATTTTGGAAGTCAGCATATCAAAGGCAAGTCATTCAAATGAATTAAAAAGTGTTTTACACAAATTTTCAAGTTTTGTGTGATTTGGAATGGTTCCCAAACTTTTTTCTTTGGGTCATTTTTTAAATAAATATTTGCTTGCGACACAGCATTTTTTCTTCATTACTTTAATATGATCATTGCACATCTAGAAATAAAACAATGCAACTACAAGCGTCTTAAAAATAGAAAAAGAAATTGTTTCAACATCTTTGATTGGTTTTGAATTTTCTTGCCACTTAATTTGAGAACCAATGTATGAAAATGGTATCTTAATGTTATCAACTTTACATTGTCCATTTTAAAATGCATATTTGAATAAAACTGAGGTTTAACGAAAAATGCAATCTGAAGTTACTGGAAACAAGTTGTATTGCAATGAAATTGTTTTCTCATACCATTCATAACAAATTAATGTCTTACTAAATTCCTCCCAGGCAGCACCCTCTTCAAATGAGGGGAGAGGCTGTCATTTGTTATAAATTAAGAAACATCGAAGCAACTGATCTTTTTTTTATTCATTTGTTCTTGGAAAATATTTCCCCAGTTAATTTTTATTTATTCTATTTTTGAATAATTTATGCATTGTAGAAGAAGATAAACTTAACAGAAATACCAAATGGTTTCTATTCATCCCATAATACTAGGACAACCATTAAGCTTTAACTTCTTTGTTGAAAACTGAAAAAAGGGCTTACAATTGTTAAGCTTATAGCAATATTTCTTTTGAATATTTATGCTATTTCATTATGTTAAAAAGAGAAAGCTTAAAATTTAATCAAAGTTGTTATATATAGAATTTACTAAAAAATTTTGTAGTTTAGATTTAATTAGAATCATAACTGTAGCTGACTGATTATCTAAATAGGGCTTAACAAATTTGATTGATGACCTAATAGTTTTAAAATAATTTCAAGTATGCAAATACATAATTCATGTGATGTTAATAAGGACTTGAAAGTTTGAAGTACAAATGCACAGGTTCTCTTAGATTACATTTTATGTTAAAAATATAAGAATTTACTGAAATTTATTTTAATTAATATCACTGCCAATCAATATCGAGTAACTGTTGACCTCATAACCTAAATCTATAAATATAAAAGCGAAAATGTATGTATGTATGTGTGTCTACAAAAGGCTTCTTTCAGAGAAGCGGTCGCTCGCTTCACAACTTTTAAAAACTTTTTATATCACATATAAATGGTAATATCTCACAGTTAACAACGAAGCTCGCCTGTCTATTTAATTTGCTCGATTTCGGGAAGGTAGTCAACATTTGTCGCTCGCCGCATGTGGGTTAGTGTTTTTCCTATAACATCTTGGGGGGGGGGGAGCATTCAGCAGTAAATGAAATCCCACAGTCAAACTTGACCTCATTAACTCATTAAAACGTGCACCTGCTAAATCCAAGTAATTAAATAAATTCAAACGCGTTTCCGTTAGCATGTCGCGGTGGGGCAATGGTTAACTTCGCACTTTTTTTTTTCCACACTTTAATTTACAACTTTCCCTCAACGGTACAGGTTCGATCCTCATACTTACTTTTTTTTTTTTTTTTTTTAACCCCCCCCCCCCACACACACACACCTCCAAACACCCGGGCAACGCCAGGTACCCCTCGCTAGTTGAATATAAATGTAAGAAATTACAATACAGAAGTTCATATCATGTTATATGCTGTGTGCCAAAAAAACAAAAAAATTGGGGTTTCACTGTCTCATTCAATCCTGGACAATGTTGGGTCTTCCTGCTGCTAGTGTGTATATATATATATATATATATATATATATATATATATAATCTTTGTGTCTTATAAATAAGACAAATCCCGTTTTGTGTTTGTCATATTGGTTGGTCTACAGGCTGTGTCAATGACTGATTGCGGAGTACCTTGTCATATGACCTCTTTTCCTCTGTTATAAGCTTCTTGTTCTCTGGTTTTGTAGGCAGCTGTGAGAAGTTATGTTAATGTGACCGACTTATAGCATTTGTGTTGTTTTAGTGTCTATTGTTACAATTGGAACACCTTGTAGCAGTCACAAGCATAATTTGTTAATATTTATAAGGCACTTGTCTACATGTTGGTCTACAAATAGGCTATAGTCTGTAGTCAAATAGTTTTCTACATAGATGTGAATAAAGCATAATTGTTCCTTTCATTGTCTGCGAACACTGATAAATTGGTGACTTGGGTGCTGTAAAAATAACATTTTTTTTTTTTGTTTGTTTCTTAACTAAAAACAAAAGAAAATAAAAAAAATATATATATATATATCTGAATATTTATGTTTTTACTTTTAAACCTCTATTATGGCATGATCTAAAGTGCATCCATTAGTGAGGTCCCAAATTGGAAGATTTGACATTCTGACCTGCATGGTTAGTATCTCAGGGTTCAATCTAGGTGTTAAATTAATATAAATATATACATACAAAACAAATTCATCCACCTGTCATTCACATAAAAAACAATATAATTTTTACAGAAAATGTTTTAACTACAGTTTACTTGACATAAAAACCAGCTTGTTTTGCTGTCTAACACAGACACTAAACTCTTTAGTCTTTTTTACAGTTTGTTTTCTTGCTCTCTTACAAATACTAGTGTTTTCAGATATTCCACTAACCATTTTAAAGGAATTATATTGATATCTACAATAAAAAATATATACATTGTTGTTTTGAAGCTATGGTTATTTATTATGCCTTTTCTAGGAGCATCTCTTATTTAAGGCAATACTGCTATTGCAACTTTTAATGCAGGAGGGACACGCACACACACATGCTTACAATCTCACAGACTATATATTAATATATTGATAAAATTTTCTTAAATATTTCATCAGATAGACCCAAAAATGTCCTTGTAAATTCATTCTGAGTTCATCTAATTCATTTGTAAAGTTTTCTACATCTTTGCTATTTTTAATTTGATTGGATAATTTGTTCCCAAATTATACAAATCTATTCAATGAAAAACAATCTATGAAAATCATACTGTCACAATATAGGCAGGTTTTGAAAGTTCCTGATACAAGTAACTTTTGTATATCAGCAACACAAGTGGTGTGCATTATTTATCAAGATAAAGTTAGTTTTGTCGTGACCTGTCATTTTTGTTATTTCTAAAATCATTGTCCAGTGTTCAGATTCAAAATTAATCCATGCGACAGTAAGGAGCGTGTTAGTTATTTTGGTTAGAAACAATCCTCACAATAATCTGATTTCTAATTGGTATGGTTTATGTTTACATTTGATGGGGTAAGTTTGAAAAACTCTACAGTCACAAATGTATATAGAGATTATTACCTTTGCTTTGTTATCCTAATTAACATTTTAAATGCATTGTGCTTGAAATTTTTTCGGTTTTTATTTATTTTTATTTTTTTAAATACATGTAGCTGATCAACATGTTCAATGGCAGAATGCACTCTGCTTAAAAAGTTCAGTTAGAAAGTTGAATGAAAATATAAAATTTAATACTCAAGTCATGAATAAAATTAATTTTATTGATTAAACCGACAAAAGACAAAGCTAATGCCTGTTTGTCTCAATTTTTGATAAAAACACTGTAAAATCAGGCAGTGTAACAATATTTGAATCATAAAAAAGTGAGTTGGCAAAATCAGTTAAATATAAAAAAAATTAAGACAGAATCTAAAATTTTTCTGCTTGGTATATCTTATTGTCTGAAGTACTTTGCAAAACAGACAATGCATCATCAAATCTTCTAAGTGACAGATGTTTGAGAGTTGATGTGGCCAGAATAAAGGAAATGTTGGTAAAAGAAGAAATCCAAATTGAGGCGGCAGAAACAGGTCACAAACTGTTTGATAAATATGTGAGCCTCTACTGAAATTCTAAGAGATTTGTTGTGTTAATAACCCGTTTTCTTTGTTTTTTGTTTTTTTTGATGACCAGCATATAGGAGCCAGTCTAGTCATCTTACCATAACCAAAGATGATAAATCCATTCTGTGAGGAACCATCCTGCAAGCTGGCATAGGTAGCATCAGAATAACAAACCACACTCAATTCTGAAGGATTTCCTAACTGTGGAAAGGATATGGACGTTGTCTTTTATTTAAGCTTTTAATAGTGACTAGTTGGCTTCAAAAAGTAACTTCACTTTAGGAGACTTTCCAGTATTACTCATCCTACACACATCAAATGATACATCAGGTCGAGTTTGGGTCAATACTCACATCATTTGATCTGTTAGTCTTCATTCATCTCATCATTTTTCCTTAAAGATCTTCCTTTCTTTATATCTATTGGAGAAATAGATGACACATAATTGTTTTGGTTTATAATGATCCCATCTTCCATTTGTCTAATGCACAATCCCAGAAATTTGAAGGTTCCATTTTCATGCATTCAAATCTTGAATATTTTCTTTTTAATTCTGAAATCACATTTTTTTTTTTTTTTTTTTGAATAATCATTTCCACAAAATATAAAGTCATCTATACGCATTGCCAGAAGTTCTCGGATGAATTATGCTAAAGAAACAGTGCATTGTCATATGCATTTATCATTCCTTTTAGTTTAGTTAATTTCTGAGCAACTCTTTTGTACCATGAACAGGTTGCATCATTCAATCAATAGATACATCTTTTCAGCTTCCACACTTGTGACCCTGGACATGCTTCAGATTGTAGTCTGAGAAAATGCTTTAAAAAATGCTGAGATGAAATCTCTCCTGCCAGGGTCTCCACCTGCCAATTCTTAACAGAGGCTATTAATATTGCAAGATGCATAGCTTCACGGTTACATGTTGGAGAGTCTGTTTTTAGGTTATGTGAATTTTCTTCATAACTACATGCTACAAGACAAATCTTCGTTATCTTTTTGTTATCTTTAACTTTCTCTGTTATCACCCATCTTGTTGATATGCATTTTTGACCTATGTTAGGGACACATTCATACACTTCATGAGTTTTCGTGTTTTTATTTCTTTCTCCTTTGCATCAATGACATCTTTTGCTTATTCTTGTTCAGTTGTGAGGAAAACATGTTCTTCATGATCTCCTTCTGTTACTTTGGGAAGTTCTTGCCACTGATCAACTTTATCTACTTGGTGTACATTTCTTCACAATGCAAAATAGGTGGACGTCATCTTTCAATTGTGTTTCAATGTAAGTTAAACAGATATGATATGTCACACGAAAGAATTAAGCTCTGCTACCAAAGTTAGTTCACTTAGTACTTCTCACAACGTAGGATAAACACATGTTGATGTTAGCCAGACGCTATATTGAATATCCACTCGGGACAAGGGACATAACTAAATATATAGAAAAAGGCCACCAAGTTCAATAACTCCAACTTTAACATATCTCTTTCTTCCTTTCTGTTAAATAATCGTACTATTTGTAGTGTTATACTATTTTTGTCATTATGAACTGTTTCAATCTTTTATTCCTCTCTTTTCATATTACCTTTGATTCTTGATAAACAGGGATGGAAGCAAGAGTAATAAAAAAAATGTGTTGAATAAAAGTGGAGAAGAAAAAACGTTGAGTTAGAGAGAGTGAATGTGATAGAAATGTTACTAAGAGATTTGTCACCTGCAAAGATATTTGTCAGTTATAGTTAATTAGAGCAGTTCAAATGGAAGTTATTTTCTTTAAACATAACTCAATCCAAAAACTGAACAATATTTTAGCATGTATTTTATTTTGATGTGTGTGATTAAAAACATAGGGAGAAAGGTTTAAGATAAATGTTTTTCAATATTCAATTATCTTTGCGTAAAATACTACACCACCTTCCATCTTGTTTTAGATGGAAGGTGGTGTATTATTTTACACAAAGACTCCCTCTCTGCTAAATTTCTTAGAAAAACATCCAATTCACATGTGATAAGTTATCAGTTAACATTACTGAAATTCTTTATCTTTCGGTCAATATTTTGATTATTAAAGTTAAACTTTTTTTCTTGTCATTCAAATTTGCAGTTTGTATATTATTCTACACAGCTGATTAATACTTATCTCATACCAGTTATATACATTATGGCTCAGAAACCCTTCAGATTGCTTTAAGTTTGTGTGTATCAGTGATAAGTAGCCTTTGTAAAAGATAATACATTAAAATAACTTTGATGTAAGATATTTTGTCAAATCCTGTTGATTTTGGATTTGTTTACAGATTTTTTTTTCCTTTTCCCAATATAGAGTTTTTTCTTTTGTTTTATAATTTTTGTTTCTTCTCTAAATAGTTCTTTCATTTCATTTGAAATTAAATTGTTCAGTCTAATACACTTTAAAACAAACAATAAGAGAAGAATTTTTTTTTTTTTTTTACATTTAAATGAAAGTGTTGAACATGCTCTATTTTTGTTTTGTTTGGAATTAACAAGGTCAAGAAAATTTAGCATCATTCAGTACTTCAACCATTTTAAAGTGCCTATTTTGTACTTTTAGAGTAAATATGTCAGTGATGAGTTATTCTAATCCAGACTTTGAAATTTTGTTTTCCATTTTGAGATATTAATGCATTATTTGATAAATATAAATGTTTTCAACAAATGAGGAAAGCTGAAGAAAAAACTATATTTTAAAAGAGAAAGGGACATATGATACAATGGATACCAATGTGGACTATTGAACCGGCCAAGTTGGCATCTATTGTATTCACTTACACTATGATAATATCAGTTATGTGTGACCCGGGGAGAAGTGGGGGGCAGTTTATTTCAGCATTAAATAACCAAAAAGGATTGATATGTCAGCCCAAACTAAATTTGAAACCTAGAGCATTCTGCATTTCATTAGTAAATAATTTCGATAGCAATATATACTATTTAAATAAAATGATAGATTTTTGTAGTGATATATCTAATTCAAAATGTGTTCATGGGAAATTATTTTTAAGGATATGCCTATGTTCACATATTTTTCCAAATTAAACTTTGAATTTACAAGCTTCCCAAATACACATTTTCCTTTTTTTCTAAAAAATAATAATGCCAATTAATAGATATATAAATTAAATAACATTGTCTTGAAACAAATTCAACAAAATGTTATAAATTAATGTTAGCAAATGAATTTGGATAATTTTCTATTTCATTCTTAAGCGTGAAAATAAAAATATTTTGAACTTGTACAATTACTTTCAAAACAAACCTGACTTATTATTTTCATGGATATAATAAAGATTTTTCTTTTTTGAGTGAGATAAAATCTAACCCTATTCCAATATAATTCCTAATAATTTGGTTTAAATCTGACAGGAATGGCAGAATTTTAGCAATATTAATAGATGAAAAGTAATTGAATTCTAAGAAATTATCAAAATATATTTTTGATAAGAATTGTACATTTTAAAAAAAGTGACAATATGCTTGATTTGTTTACAAATGTTTTAATATTTATTCCTAGAATTTTTGATGTCACATAATTTTCTTTTTATACATTCAAGGGAGCTGTGTTTTGTTGTTGCTCCTGTTTTTTTTTTTTTTTTTTGTTTTTTCAATTGTATTAAAGTACTTTCTTTTTTATATTTTTTAGGGTGAACTTGTGGAGTACTACTATTTTTGGAAGAAAACTCCAGCAGGTATTACAGCACGGCCACATCGTCGCAATCGTAGACAAAGTAGTTTAAAGAGACAGACAACTCGATCACAGCGTCCACCATCTAGCGAGTTTTGTACGTAGCTTTTTCTGTACGTTTTAATTCATATATTTGGAAATTCTGAGTAACCAGATATAGAAAAAAACAATTATTATAGATTTTAAAATATTATCCAATCAAATTTGAAATTTTTTTTGTATAAAACATATTTTACTTTATCTCTTTTCAGACCTTAGTTCTGCTAGTGAAATTTCTGACAATGACTCTGAAGACAGTGAAGGACGCGACTTGAGTGGTTACTCCTGTAGACATTGCTTCACTACAAGTAAGTGGAAAATTCTCATTGTCTTTAGTTGTAGATCCAAGTATCTTGTCTACAGGCATTTAATGCATCACCTAATAAGTTCTGGGCCTGATATAAAGCTAGTGCCATTAATATTAAAAATAAAAATCATATTATAAGTACTAATTAAATAGCATGTTTTAAAATTTCAGCCCAATCAGATTCTTAGTTAAAAAGTTAAAGTTATTTAAGTGAAACTACTGTTGTAAGTTTGTAAAATAATGGATAAGTTTAAATTTTATGTGTTGATAAAATATTGCCTAATGATCAGAAAAAATTGTTCAAGCAAAGCTTGATAAGTATAATTTATATTCTGCTCGATTGGAAATAATGGTTAATAATCATTACGCTACTTGAAATGTGGTTTGTACAACACAAATGATGCTTAGCACAGAAGTAGCCCAAATTCTGCAGTTATCTTAGACATCAAAAAAAAAAAAAAATTGAAGTTACAAGAGGTAGGAGAGAAGATAAAGATATCAGAAGGCAGTGTGAGAAAGATGTTTGAAGTGGGTACCATGTTTGCTCATAGTCTATCAAAAATAATGCATTCAGAATTTAGAGTTTGCAATTGTTTAAAAGTAACAAAGTTTTTGCATCAATATGTGACAATGGATGAAATGTACATCCACCATTTTATCCTGGTGTCAACTTGGCAGTCAGTTGAGTAGACAGCAACAGATGAAAGCTGTCCTAAATGACTAAAGATGAAAACATCAGTAGCAAGGTTTTGGCCTCTATATTTTGGAGTGCGCAAGTTATTTTGTTTATCGATTACCTTGAGAAAAAAAGAACTCTCAACAGCAAATGTTTCATAGCATTATTAGTGTGTTTGAAGAAAGATCTGCACAAGAACAATTGCAAACGGAGAAGAAAAAATGTTCTTACACCAAGATAATGCATTGTCACGTATCGATCCCAACGATTGCAAAACTACATAAATTGCACTTAAAATTGCTTTAGTATCCACTCTATTCTCCAGATTTAGCCTCCAGTGACTGCTGGCTGTTTTTAGACCTCAAAAGAATATTCCAGGGAAAGATTTTGCTCCAATGAAAAAATGATATTGGAAACGAAGTTGTATTTTAAGGTTGAAGACAAATGGTTTTCGAAAAAAAGTGATCAAATTGTTAAAAAAAAAAAAAAAAAACGCATTAGAATCAATCTCCTATGTTGATTTGACTCACCTTGAGTAATACTAGAGGTTTATTGTCTCCTGATGGTGTCTTTTAAGACTCAAACAGTAAATTTATTGCAGCAACTTATGGTAATTTTATTTACCTAAATTGAATAAAATGCAATGTTGATAGTAAAATCGAATTTTACCCAAAAGTTGAATTAGTGGGTGATATGTTTATGAATGACCAAAATAAACTATGATTTTCTTCTCCATCTTTCCATTAGTGTAATAATACCCAACCAACAGTGATATAGGGCTGTAGATGTAGGATTTAAAATATAAGGATGCACAGTTAAAAATTCATGTTCACCTTCAATTTAGGACTACAAATATAATACAAAGCATAATTGATTTTAAGCTATAATCAAAGCCAAAAATTATTTCTATTTGCTAGTTTTAATGCTTCAAAATAACTTTCACATTTTCAAGGGTAAAAAAATTACTGCCATCTTTTCGTTCAAAATTTGCAAGTCATTTTAGAACCATTAAATATTGAACATTAGGTAATTTTTAGTTTTAATTAAATTTTAAGTGCAAAAATCATAATTTGTACTCCTGAACAAAAGGAAAAAAAACAATTATTTTCAACCAAGCTCCTGTTGTATCACACAACCAACATTGATTTTGCTATCATAACCATAAATTTACTATTATTTTCTATTTAGTACAAAGTTCATTTTCCTGTGTAAAAAAAAAAATTAAAAAAAAAACTTTTCAAATTGCCTTATATGACTTGACGTTTATTTTCCATTTTATTTTTGCCCTTTGACGCTTCGTTTTAATTTATTAAATCGTATTATAAAAGAGATTTGGTGTATGTTTTTAACCAAAACTTGGAATATTATTAAAAATAGAAACGTGCATTAAAGGCTAGTAATTATACTTGTTTTGTCTTTAAAATTTTTGTTACTAATCAGCTAAATGTTTTTGTTCAGTTTTTGTAGAAGAAAAATGAAAGTCGCTTAATCTATTTTTTTAATTACATTTATTAGATTGTATTTTTTTTCTTTTGTAAATTTCTGTCATAACAGTATTTGTCTTTAGCAATTATTATAATAAAAATAGTTTTAATATTATTCAAAGTCATAAAAACAGTAAGAGAAAATTTAAAAAATATACTAGAAATTATTCTATAGACAACAGTAGTTCCAGTATTGGCTGCCTCAATGATATTTATATTCAGTATATTTTTCTAAATTTAAATAAGTTCATATTTTTATTATCTGTAATGTTTTGCTAGATATTTTTACTATTTAACAAATTCTTTTTAACAAATACATAAATTGATATTTTATCACAAATTACCAGTTAATCTCATATTTGTTTTCTATTTGAAACAAATTATTCTTCAGCAAAAATGATCCCACAGTAAATAATGTCTTAGTAATTAATAACCTGCAATATGGGTGTGTGTGTGGGGGGGGGGGTATTTATTTCAACTGTATTATATCAATGTAAATATGGATTTCGTTGTGTAATATTTAAAAAGATTTTCCTATGTGAAGGATCATAGAAAAACCAAACTTGTTTCTGTGTTAAAAATTGTGATTTTATTTTGCAGCATCAAAGGACTGGCACCATGCAGGCAAGGATAAAGCCCTCCTATGCACGGAATGCCGCTTGTTCTTCAAGAAGTATGGGGAAGACAGGCCGGTAGTGGACAGTCCACGGGATCCCCCACCGTTTCTCTTTAAGCCAGTCCAAGAGGACGAAGCAGTCAACGGCAAACACAACATGCGAACACGGCGGAGCAGAGAATCTGTAAGGATTCATCCCCTCACTTATTTCCTTTTTAATGCCACATTTCATTCGTTGATATATTTTTATGCATTTCTAGCTGTACCTACACAGCCTGAAAATCTTTTCATTTTGCATCTTCACTCCATGCACATGTCTTTTCTCTGAAGTTTTTGTTAAAAATATGTATATTTTTGGAAAAATAATTCAATTTGTACAGAGTAAGTAAGTAAAGATTTACACAATTAATGCAAGGAGGGGGGAAATGGATTACATACTGGTATGCAAGTTGGGTGGTTGGGGGGATGGTGATTAAATTGATAAGAAATTAAAATGCTTCTGAGTGGATTTAATTTCATAATTTGTTTTTAAAATATGATTTATTTTTCATTATTTTACACTATTGCATTTTCGATTTCCATCTGATCAATAGTAAATTAAAAATAATTCAACGTGTAATAATCAGAGTTACTTTAATGCAAGAAATACAAGTGCATGAAATCCTCATGAATTTGGATAAAGATTTGTTCGCCTATACGTTTCAGTTTTTTAAAAAGTAATTTTTTAAATGCATTGTACATTTTGGTATGAATTCATGTATTTCAACATACTAAAGTTATTCTATTAGGCTGAGCTAAATGTGACATTTTAAAATGTATATGATTTTTAACAAGGTATATTTATAGGTTTGTTACACCCAAAAGTCAAGATTTTGACTCTTATTCAAATAAATGCATACTAAACTGGGAACCTATTTTATTCAAAGTGTGTGGAGGAGTGAAAGTTGAAAACGTCAGATGGTTAAAGAGGGTAATTCTTAAAGATTGCATTCTAATTAAGACACAAGTAGATACTGCTTTTAACTGATGTTTATCTGTCTATATACTACTTCAACTCTGTAAATTTTGCTTTCTTGTTACCTTGTCACTGTGTACAAAGTAGTGCAAGAAGTTGAATTACCTAAACAATTAAGAACAGTGGGTGAAAAAGACAAACTGACAGAAAGATTAAGATAGAACGTTTTCATAAATATTTAAAATATTTTTTTATTTACTTTGTTATTAAAGCTATTACAGTGAGAAATAAGGGAAAATTTGACTTTGCTTTATATGAGATATCACAAACACTGACCGAACAGGTCACACACTGTCTAGCAAAATAATAAAATAGAATTTTTTTTTTTTTTTTTTTTTTTTTTTGCTTATGTCCAAATAAATTTCCTCTATTAGTTTTTCTCTGGCAACATAATATTAGTTAGTTGAATATAACAATTGGGTCCCCCCACCCAATTGTTATTATTTAGCATAAATGAATAAGAGTCAAAATTGTGAATGTTTTTTTTTTTTTTCTTCTTCTTCAAGGCTGCTAAAACTATTAAACGGTTCACTATTCTACCCCCTCCCCTCTGCCACTCATTTCCTCCTGACTTGTGGAATTGCCTTGTTTTCTTTGTTTTCACGTGACTCATTCAGTTTGATTAGCCTGTTAGATGTCACTTTAAAACTGTAGACCGTAATAATATGATTATGGTGTGGTGTAACATTAGTAATTAAATGGCACTCACAGTGAAAGGGGTGACCAGCACTACCTCCTCCACTCTATATTTTCCTGATAGACGAACCTTTGTGATTGATGTGCTTTCTACTAAATTGAAACACATCCTGCATTCACCTTTTTCTTTTCCTTTTATTTAAAAAAAAAGTGTTATTCCTACAAGTGCATGTTTATGCTAAAAACAATCTTTCAATTTAGCACTTGATTTGTGTTTTTGTCTGCTTTTTTGTGGTGTAGTGTAAATAGTGATTCTCATTGATTTAACGTTATTATTGGTTGTTTTTCAATGTAAAAGTATGCATTATTATCCATTCTATTTTTTCAAAATCAGTTTTGTCCTCACAATGATTTTTAGATATGTCTATAGATCCCTAGGCATATCTGTCAGTCCCATTTTAGTTTGAAATAGCATCTCCATTGTTAAATGTTAATCTGTAATAGCTTATCTGTCCATTGGTTGGTTTATCAGGCTTAAGTTTTGAAATAGAACTGTCATCAGTCTGTCATGGTTATGGTCAAAATAGCATTTTAAGTGCTTTCACCCATATCTATAAGAATCTCTGTCCATTGTTGCTTGATTTGTCATATTTAAGTTTGAAATATCATTTTACTTGCTCAAACAAGCAAATCGAATGGATGCTTAAGATTTTTTTTTAATTTATGGATTATTGTGAATGAAATTCTAAAAATGGAGTCATCATGGAAATTAGAATGAAAAAAAACTTCATTTTCCTGGTAGTTGTTTAGCAAACAGAGAGCTCGAAGAGTGGGATTTCAGAATTATTTGAAGTGGTAAATTGTAACAGATGGCTGTTTCTGTGTATGCTGAGTTTGAGAGCTGGAGACCATGAATGACAGGAAAACATTGGAATAGTGATTTACACCACATTGATTCATGCCAGATTATATAATTCAGAAATCTTAGCTACAATTCAGTTCCCCTTGAAGGCTATCAGTTGGAGAATTGCAATGAAGATGTAGAACCAATGGCCAGTAGGGAACATCCAAGCAGGCAAAATTAAATTAATTGAGAAACTGAAAAAGGTATGGAAACGGCAATACAAACCTAAGCAAGAGAGATAGACATTGAATGAGGATTTCAACTCCTTATATAAGTGTCACAAGTGCTAACTACTCACGGTTTACAAGAAACTCTTCAACAAGGTCAAACACCCTGTCCTGTCAGCAATACTATGGTTATTTTCAGATGAGAATAACTTCTGCCAGGACTAGTTGTACAATGTACTGAACAACAGTTGGCTTGCCTACAGTCTGCATGTAGTATTGTTTGCGTGAATGTGGTCCTCATATCAAACCGTAGTGATCTTTTTGTGCGTTTTGAATGAAGGTCACATCATATGGCCATTACATCTTTGAAAATAGGTTTAGACTCAATTCAGATGATTATTATTAAGTTACTGTTCACTATCGTCAAGTGCTGGATGGCGTGTATGGTTTCGGGGAGATCATGTATGGTAGGAGAACTCTAACCATAAGTGGTTTGAGAACTTGGATAACTTCATCATTTCCAATATCTGGCCTTCAACTCATCTGATTGCAATCCCATGGATTATTATTTGTGGGATGCAGCTTAGAAAGGCACTAACAACACTGCCTTCAATACCAAAGATGAACTGATTGCTAAAATCAAACTGTCCAGGTACACCATGAAAGTGGATTTCTTTTGTTTGAGATATCATCTGTAGCCCGTGGTGCTAGCTCTTCAAGTGAGCTGTTAGGAAAATATTACTTTATTTCATTCTTCCAGCTGGTACTTTGAAAAACAACACTGAGCTAAATCAAATAGTCGACTGTTGATGAATTTCACTTTTTCTTTCTTGCTTTTTCTTATTTTCTATTATATCAAAGCAGTCACTAAAGATTATACATGAATTAAAGAGAAAGGGAAGATAATTGAAGGAAACGGTGCATTTAAAAAGTAACATAGTTGAAAAAATTTTTTTAAAGTTTGCTCCCCTTTTTTATATATTATTCCTCAGGACACCCCGTGTAATACAGGGTAGCCAAACTAATATATAAAGCCAAAATATATCTTAACATATTGTTGTTTTTGCTTTATTTAGGCTGGTAAAAGCAAAAAGAAGGATCGGCAAAGTACGAGTAGTCCTGATAATATAGACAGTCCTCTCAACAGTTCCTCCAGTTCCCAAAAGATCACTGGTCGAAAATCACCTAGCACAGTGAGTACCTGTAGTAACAGCAGTACGGACCGGGACAAGAAAGCAACCACGACTACTGCAACTAGACTTAGGGTAAGTTTCCAGAAATTATATCTCATATATCTCATTCCCTATCACAGATGGTTACATTTCCAACGCGTTTCCCAGACCAGCAAGAACAACATGCATCACTTCTAGATCTGTCTCTGACCACAGTTCCCGATGACTGTAACGAATGCCCACAGCCCTCTTGGGAACACCAATCATGCAGTGGTAATGGTTGAAATCGCCCTAAACTCTAGAGCCAAAACTGAAGAGCCACTGCTCAAAACGAGATATTATAAAAGGGCTGACTGGGAAGCCATCAGGGACCTCATCAGGGACATTCCATGGCAAAATATCTTTCACTTCCTGCTGAACATTGCGCAAATGAGACCATTAAATGATTCAAAGCGGCAATTGAAGCACGTTCCCACACACAAATTCTATAGCAAACCACACTCTCCCCAATGGTTCACTTGAACTTGTGCAGCTGCCATAGCACAAAGGCAGCATGCGTACCGCAAATTTAACCGTCATAAGTCCAGTTCAAACAGAAGAAAGAAAGAAATAGCGACAGCTAAGAGAGAATTTACTGAAACCACCCAAAAACGCATCGAAGCACAGAAATTAGGAACCCGAGACTTCTGGAAAATCTACAACAGTGTAGTAAATAATAAGCAATCAACAATTCCCCCACTATCCAACAATCATGAGGTTGTTTGCTCAGCAACTGAGAAGGCTAACATGCTTGCCAGACGGTTTGCCTCCAACTCCACACTGGACTCTGCTAACCACCCCCTCCCTGACTTTCCTTTGCAGACACAGTAGACGATCTGAAAATCACCCCTGCTCAGGTGCATGCTATCATAAGAAAGCTTGACACTGCAAAAGCATGTGGACCTGATCTCATCCCAACAAATGCCTTAATGAATCTTGCTTTGTTGCCTGCTGGAAAACTGCTTCTGTAGTGCCAGTTTTCAAGAATTCTGCCGAAAGAAGTGACCCAGTAAATTATCGCCCCATTAGCCTCCTCCCCCTTTTCGCCAAAATATTTGAAACCATAATTAACCAAGCTCTAGTCCATCTTACAGATGCTAAACTTCTGACTGACCAACAAATGGATTTAGGAAAGCCCGTTTCACAGCAGACATCCTAACTGTAATCTCAGAACGTATATACCAGTCACTGGACGAAGCAGGTGAGGGTAGAGCGGTAGCTCTAGATATATCTAAGGCTTTTGACAGGGTATGGTAGGAGGGTCTTCTCAAGAAAATCAGATCATACGATATCACTGGAAGAATACATAACATAATTAGATCCTTCTTAGATAGGAGAAAAATCCAGGTTGTCCTTGAGTCTTTGCGGGAGTGCCTCAGAAGTTTATCCTTGGACCTCTGTTATTCCTAATATTCATAAATGACATCCCTGACAAAATTGTCTGTGAGATGAATATGTATGCTGAAAACACCACTCTCTATAACAGACATGACAAATGAACACATATCTAAAGAAATGGCAGAAACACTAGAGGAAGATCTCCGATCCGTAGTGGAATGGGGACAAAAATGGATCGTCACATTCAATGCTGCCAAGACTAAACTTGTTTCCTTCAATAATTACAAGAAACCTTCTCTACCACCAATAGCAATTGCCAAAAACTTTATCTGAAAGTACATCTTTTAAACTCCTTGGCCTAATGTTCACAGGAAACATGAGTTGGAACAGTTACATTGAGAACATTGCCAGGACCGCTGCGAAGAAGGTGGGTTCTCTCTACTGTGCTAGAAAGCTATTAACGCCTGAAAGTATCCTATATCTCTATAAGGCCACCATTCACCCATGTATGGAGTATTGTTGTCATATTGGGGTTGATGCATCTGCCACTAGTCTCTCGCTCCTAGGTTCAAAAGAGAGTCGCCAATCTGATAGGTCCTGAACTGTCAGCTAAACTTCAGTCTCTGTCCCATCGATGAAATGTTGCATCCCTCTCCCTGTTCTACAAGTACTTTAACGGTGAATGCTCTGATGAACTGCAAGCACTTGTGCCCCCTCGATGTAAATACCCCCGACAAACCCGACAAGCAGCTAAATCCCACCCCTTCACCGTAGAGATCCCTAGATGTAAGATAGCCTTCTACTGCAGTAGTTTCTTCCCCAGAACAGCTAGACTTTGGAATTCCCTTCCAGGTCCCTGCTTCCCCGACTGTACTGACATGCAGAAGTTCAAGGGCAACGTGAACCGACATCTTGCTACCCTACACAGTATCCCTGATACTTATGTCCCTGATAGTAGCCCCCTACACCAAAGTGGCAATGTGCCTTGTTTGGGGTGAAAATGTAATAAAAAAAAATATTACATTAAACTTGTATAGCAAACTTAACTTCTCTAAAAATTGTACAGCTCATTAAAAAAAAATGTAATTTCAACAATCCAATTGATTAGTGTTCAGTCAATGTAGTAATTAAACGATTTAAAAATAAAACAAACAAAAAAATAATACACAACTCTTCAAGGTTGGTGAATAAGTCCTTGAAAATATTTACTCCTGGGGAATCATTTTGTTAAATATGCTTTGCAAATTAAACTCTCACCTGAATCTCCATTTTTTTTTCTTCTTTTTCTTTTAAGTCCTTATTTAAAAAATTGATACTTAATATATCGTTATTCGAAGATAAAAAAAAACATTTCTATGTACTGCATGAATGCATTTTATATGTTGGTCATATTTGTTTAAAGAAATATTTTCCCCATATGCCATATCAAAATAGCAATGCTCCCAATGAAATATAAACATTTCTTTCACATCTAAAATATATATATATATATATATATATATATATATATATATATATATTTATATACTAGACCGTTGGGTCAGTATGTTATATTAGTTATGGAATTAATGTATGAGCATGACACTATTGACGTAAAGAAAATAGTTTTTTGTGACATAACAGAAACATTTCTATGAAAGTATATTAAAATGAAAAAAGAATATAGATAGATTTCTATGTGTCGTTCTGTTTATAATTGTTTATATTTGGAAAAAAAAAACTTACAGCCATTGAAGTATAAGTGGTTTGCCATACTTATAGGTAAATGTGCGCTGAACAGATACCATGATACTTAAAGTAAAATTTAAATTTTGATATATCTTTTAATTTAAACGCAAAAAAAAAATTGGGACGCTGAAAACGTACACAGTAAAACTACGTTTTATTGTCGCGTTGATTATTTATTTGTAATGCAATTTTTAAAAAAAACCTTTTCTGGGTTATTTATTTATGTTGGTAGTGTAGAAGAAAATGTATTTTAAGAAAGGTGTATTACAAAATGGAGAATAAATTTTAAAAAAAAAAGGAAGGCGGTGGGTAAATACGTTTTATTGTGTCGATTATTTAGTATAATATATATCGTATATATGAAACCGGTCGATTATTATACATATTTGTAATCACGTTTTGCGTTTGCTTCCCATATCTTGAAGTTTTTTTATTCAATAAATTTAAGATATTCACTTTTCTGAAGACATCCGTTTGTTCAAACAAAACTGGTTCAGCAATTTGTGTTTATTTATTTACGCTGTTATGGGTTTATGTTTATGTATGCATGCGCAACCGGAAGTTGTAAACCGGATGTTGGGTTACAACACCTGTTACAAGGTCATTTGAGTTTCATAATTATATAGATATCTATAATATAAAGCTGAATGTCTCTGTGTGTGTGTCTGGTCACGAATAGGCTCCTATATGGTTGACTATTATAGAAAACTGATCACATATAATGATAGAAGATGTATCGAGACACAGGAATGGGTATGTTTGATCTGGCATAATGATGATTCATTAAAATTGTGGGGTCTGCGTACGTGCCTGGTCCACGAATAAAAAATTAAAAAAAAACGTTTACAAGTGATTTCGATATAGATGTACATAATAATACTTTGATAAGTATGTTTTAACTTAAATAGGGATGGTATAATAAAATTGTGGGGTCTGCGTTCGCACCTGGCCTCCATAGAATGGAAATAGGCACAAACTTTAATAAAGACTTTTTCTGCGTAAGTATACTTTGATAATTATGTTTCAGTTTGAAGAAATATGGTATAATAAAATTATGGGGTGTTCGTTCGCACATGACCTCTATAGAATGGAGATATGTCACAAAGTCTACCAAGGTTTTTTAATATAGATCCACAGAATATTGTGATAAGTGTTTCAGTGTGAACAGGTATGGTATAATAAATTATGGGGTTTATCTATTTTATTTTTACTTTCATCATATTTTGCTTTGGTTTTGATACCCCTAATTCCGAAGCTATCTCTTTACAACCCTTTCTTTTCATAACCTATCATCAGAGTCCATTTTCTGTAGGCTGTTTTTGAACCTAGTCAACGATGGGTACTTTTGCTAGTATATATATATATATATATATATATATATAACAACCAACTTTTGATTTGGTATTTAAACATCAAATTTTTCTAAAAGAATAAATTAGTTTAACTAATGAAAGAATCAAGATAAAATCATGATTGTAAAATCATGATGAGTTAAATATTAAGCATTCATTGTTCCGGTGGTATTAAGTTTTTATTTTCCCCATATTGGTTTATTAATGCTCAAATGTTAAGCATGCCAGAAATAGTTTTTATTTTTTAGAAAACTTAAAAATTTCTTTCATATAAAAACATCAAGTATTCATAAAGTTTGAAAAAGTTTTGTTTTTTTATTTAATTTAATTAATTTTAATTTAATTTAATTAATTATATTTTTTTTTACTCTAATGAAGCTGATTATTTATTTATTTTTGACAGTACATTGATAAAGTGTCTCTTTTTGTTATCTCTAATATTTTCAGAAGGGCACTTCTGATAGTCCTGTGAAGAGTCGGAAGAGACAGCATCATTTAGAAGCAGATAAATTTTCCAAGAAAAAGAAGTCTCAGGTATGTTTCTCCATTTTATACCATTGAAGTATTTTCTTCCTAAAGATCGTTTTAAACTTTTAGCAAATTCAGAAAGTGGAACTTTTTAGTATAGCAATTTTATGATTAAAAATTCCTGGATTTTACATGTTATGGACCAGTTAACACTTATAAATATTGCATCAAATATATAGTCGGAGCAGAAAATAAAATTTGTTTCATCTAGTCATATATATTTTTGGAGCTTAATGCAGAAACCATTTGCAATGTTTTTCTAGCAATATTAACCATTATAGAATATTTAAATGAAACTAAAAAAAAAAAAAAAAAAAAGGTACTTAAAAGGAAATATATCAAAGACCATGTTATGTAGTATACCGTTATATTCAGAGCCATATAATACTGGTATGTGTTACAACATAGGACTGCATTGCTCAATAATTCAATAAACTGTAATGATATCTACAGGGACTGTAAAAACTTTGGTTCTTCTTCATTATTGTAACGAAATTCGAAAATCAAAATATGTAATTTCAAGTTAAATTAATGATATCTACTGAATTGTCATGTCACAGTCATGAAAAGGTCCAAAAAAATAAATAAATAAAAAAAATAAGGGAACAAATTATTAATGAAAATGATTTTTAAAGACAATTAGCGAAAATTTAAAAACTAAAGAAACCAGAAATTCTAATTGTAACAAAAGGAAGGTAAATATTTTCGGATACCTGAAAATATTTAACCAATTCAGCAAAATTTAATTTTTGTTAATTGTTTTTGGAAACTTTTCATTAATAATTGATTTTCTACTTTATTGTTGTTCATAATTTTTTGATATGTTCATTACTGTGACGTGACAGTTTAGTAGATACTATTGGTTTCACTTGAAATTCAATATTTTGATTTTCGAATTTCTTTCCAATAATGAAGAAGCACTAAAACTTCATTGTTGCTGTTTTCATCTATCTATATAATTTACTCTTAATGATATTTTTTGAGTCTAAGTTTAATATTAAGAAAAAATGCTTCTTCCATATAAAGTCCTTGTCAGCTAAATATTCTTTAAATTAAACAAATTTCTCTTTTTTACTTAATTATTGAAACTTGTAATGATTTAAATCTTTTAAAATTAATATTTACTTTTAACCACAACAATAATTGTTAATTGTTAGCAAACTATTAAAAAAAAAAAAAAATGAATACATAGTTTTTAGCATCAGTTCTGCCAACTGTATAACAGGTTTAGAACAATACATTTTAAAATGAAGTTGGAATTTTTTTTTTACAATAATTTATTAGTTATTTGCATATTTCATCCTTTGTCAGAGGATCTCATTTTTAAAAATGAGTGTGAAAGGTGACAATATAGGTACACATGTACACAAGCATATTCTCATGCAAAGAAATAAAATTAATTTCTAATAAATAGAATAATGACATGTTTCTTAACTATCAAAAATTACTTATTGTAGTTTATACAAAGAATTTGCAATAAACTTAATTTTTGTAAATTGACTAAAATATGCTTTAGAAGTGTATATATATATATATATATATATATATATATATATATACACTTATAAAGTTGAGTTTTTTTTTTTTTTTTAGACCTACTTTTTCTATTTAATAATTATTAAAGCAAACTTCTATACTCAGTCATGGATATGCTAGCAACTATTTGAAGCTTAGTAATTTGCATATTCTTTTGAAAAACAAGTGTTAATTAATTACTTATTCATTTTTTATGGTTTCTTAATAGATGATTGGTTTCATTTCATTGTTACATTGAATTCTGTTTATGCATAGTTTCTACGTTCTGCATAATTATGTCTAATTTAAGATGAAGACATTGTAGCATATGGAAATATTTTTATATATATAAAAAGTGACCTTGTCATTGTGTGTGCAAAAAGTCTACCAAACTCCTATCTGAATATTTGGTCTATAGAGGTGGAATTTGATATATAGGGTATTGGGACCTGTAGTACACTTTTGATTTGGGTTTTAAGCAGTAAAATAGCTGCTAAGGGATCAAAATTGAAAAAAAAATAAATAAATAAATAGGCATTAACCTTCACCTGGCGTTAGTTGGTTACACACGTTTTTTTTTCTGTACATATGTTTATTAAAAAGTTATAGGTCAAATAACATTTTGCAGTTTTTGTATACATATAGATTTAGATTGTACGTTAACGGATAGGGCTGGAGAGCTATGTTTTGGTTTCCATTCTAACTGATGGTACACAAGTCATTTATTTTTTACTTTTGAAATCATTACTATATAATAGGTGCGATATAATAATCTATAGAGAATTGGCTCTATTATAATAAATACGAATGTTGCATTAATTAAAATATTTAAGCATATTTTTCGACTAAGTTATGCCGGGCTGCCTGAGAGAGATATATATATATATGTATTTGAGAATGCCAGATGCTGTATATGGGAGGGTAACGACCTCTCTCTGCAAAACCATAACGCCATTTTCTCTTACTGGGATATACATGCAGCTGGGGATTACTTGTGAATTTAAGTTTCCCTAGAAATTTCCTTCTTTGAAGAAAACCAGCTTATCACAAGTCAGCATGAATGCCATGCTAAAACTGATCATGTGTGGCATTATTCTTTTCATCTAAACACCATTATGCTCCCCCCTTTTAACTGAATATATAAAGTTTATTATGTTCAGCTATATTTCAACATTTTCTCATTTCTCTTGAATAATTATATATTTATTTTTAGCAACTAACCTGAAGATTGATAATTGGATTGATGACATGTTTATAAAGTCAATAGCTAATCTTGGGAATTGGGGTATAATATTAAATTTGGGAGGTGTACTAAGTAAAGTTAGTACAATAATAAAAAAAATGAAAGAATTTCCAATCATAAGTTGAAATTCTTGGCTAGTGAGAAGAATGGGTGTGATTAAGACTTTAAAAATAATTAACAGGATTGCTCTTAATTTATTTGATAAAGATTCCAAAAACTACATTTACCAAACAATTTCTTTTTTTTAACAAATTATATTGTTTCAAATAGTTCTCATTTTAAAAAATAAACTGGATGAATTCAGAAATAATGGCAAAAAAAATCAAATGTTCATGAAAATTTGAGGGTCTATCTGATGAAATGTTTAAGAGAATTTTGTGTATGTGTATATATATATATATATATATATATATATATATATATATATATATATATATATATATATATTCAGTGAGATTTTTAAAAATAAGTTAATTACAAGATGTACCCAAAGAGGCATAATAGATTTTTCGAAAATTGTCTTTGACAAATGTTGATTTTTAAACTTTATATATTTTTTTCTCTTTAGGATCCATCAGATTCGGAATCTGTGTCCGATAGCAGCAGTATATCTGGAAATGAAGAGAACGGCAATGAAGGAGATATTGAAAATAACCAGGCAAGTTAAATCTAAATATGCCATTTCAAAATGAATTCATGTAAAGAACACCTGAGAACTCTCCTGCAAACCGCAATTCTTCTGGCACTATGTAGCCATTATGTTATTTGGTATAAAATATCTAATGAATCTCACCCTTTTGATCTAATCTATTTTGTAGTAATTTGACTGTTTTACAAATGGGATAGGGTTTTTATTAGTATAATGGATGTGTCAGACTCTATGAAGATTTGCTATGGGCAAAAATAGCAACTTGTGTTCAATTAATGTTACTTCTATGAAAAAAATAAAAATAAAACGGTATATTGGAAAGCACAAATTGGAAGTGTAAAAAGTGAATTTAAGACCTGCCTCTTTCTGTCTACACTACCAACTGCATATATCTGTCAAAACAAAAAGGTAAACTCATCACTGTAGAAACTTTTAGAACTGGTGTTGAATAAGTGAGATTCACTATGAACTTCAGGGGAAAAAAACCTGTATCATTTTTGCTTTTTGTACTTGAAGTCAACATGTTTATTTGGAGTTATGCAAAAATCTCCATTTCACAAATAATTGGGATTACAGCAATGTCTTAAATATATTTTATCCTTTTAGAATCAAAATCGGTATGACCCAACATCAAGACTTGCAGGTTTATCATCTCTATCACCTGCTAGGATCAAGCTTAATCAACATCTTTTGTGTTAAATTATGTCTCAAGATTTCTAGCCGAGTCGGTCTGGTCAAGTCATTCACTGAAATGGAACAAACGCATTATGGAAAATCTAATAAGTTACAAATTAGTTTAGAAACATTTTATTCGTATTATTTGGGTTGGTTGAACTACTGTTCTAATCTCGAGTGTGATTTTCACAACGTTTTGGTTAATTTAACCTTCGACCTCCTTCAGGTATATCTTGTTGAACTTGAGAATTTGGACAGAATTTCAAGCGGAACTCTTGTTCCGTCAGCCATGACTGCATAGAGGTCCTAAGTAATTCACACTTGTATTTTTTGCTTGTCCACACTGAGGATTAAACCTCCAACCTTCAGGAGAATATCACTTATTACAATTGATTTTTCCAAGTATTCTAATCACTGCGCCACTGGTCCTTGCACAAGCCCCGATGGTGCAGTGGTTAGAGTACTTGGAAAAACCGATTGTAATAAGTGATATTCTCCTCAAGGTTGGAGGTTCAATCCTCAGTGTGGGCGACTGATCCAAATAATATGGATAACCAATCCTCATCTCAAATTCAGAAACCTTTTTTTTTTTTTTTCTATTACAATTAATGATGATATTGCTTTTCAATGTTGTCATTAATACCTTTTAGTAATCTTTATAATAAATAGTAAGTTTGGCAACTCTAAGTCATATTCTATGTTGCAATCCTGGTTGGTGTTTGTTGAGAAAGACTTAAACATGAATTATCTGCAAAATTACAAAAGTTTGTAAGAGTTTTGTGAGTTACAGTGCAACGGTTTGGAACTGAGTTTGTTTCAATCTTTTCATTTTCAAATTTAAAATAATTGTTCTCAAGAAGATCTGATTATCCTTTAATCTAATTGCCTATTCATATCATAGGTAACTAATTGTAATATCTATCATCATCTGTCTGTAGAAGTTAAAATACATAATCTGCAGATGGTTGATATGCAGTTTGAATCTGAGACCATAGCATGGTTGTATTATAACTCAATATTTGTTTCTTTCTACGTTTATAACATTGAAAATTTTTCCTTATTAAAACTAGTTAATCTTAAGTATGACTAAATTAATCCTTCCATCACTTTTGACTTGTAAAGAATTAGAAGAGAATGCATTTCTACCAAATTCTTTTCTTTATTATAATGCCATATTAGTTTGACGATTGATTTAATGTTTTCATTTCCTTCTCTTTGCCAGGATGATTTGAGTTCTAATTCACCACCAAGTACTCCAAGTCCGGCAGATACTTTAGTGTGCAAACCTCAACTAGCATCTCAGCTAGAGACCACACTTCCAGCTCCTTCATCTACTGATAGCCCCCGGGGGGATGCCCAGACAGTGCCTACTGAGTGCCCCATTCCTCCACCGCCAACAGCGGTGACACCCCCCTCTTCAATCACACAACGGGCCCCGTCACCTCCACAACAACCTCCCCCACTTCCACCGCCGCCGGCCCCTCAACAACAACAACAGCCCCCATCTCCACTTCAACCCCAGACCCAGTTACCCCCACAACAACCACCTGTGCCCCCAGTTTCAACAGTACCAAGTTCCCATCCTGCACCTGCCTTGCAGGACGAAGAGGAGTTTAATTCTCAGCGAAAACCAGTGTTGTCAGAGCAACCTCTGGTTGAAATTAAGCAGGAGCCAAGAGACATTGTTGAGAATACTCCCCCACCCCCGCCACCACCATGGCCACACTTGTCGCAGCAGCATCACCATCTTCCGCCATCAGGTGGTAGCTCGGGCCACATGCCTAGTGCCCTTCAGCACCCAACTCTTCATTCCCACTCTCTGCCGCCACCTCCGCTACAAATCAAGCAAGAGGTGCACTCCCCTGTACCCGGACCAGAACCGCCTACACAGCGATGGGAATATTCACACATGGACCGTTATCCATTTCCTCATCCATTGCAGCATCAACAACCGCTTTCATCACAAGGACCGCCTCCATCATCTGGCCACACGGCTCATTCATCACCACATTCACTACAGACTGCAGTTTCTGCACACCAAACCTCACAACAACAGCTACACCACCAGCAACAACAACACCATCATCAGCAACAACAACAGCAGCAGCAGCAACAACAACAGCAGCATTCACAACAACAGCAGCATTCACAACAACAGCAGCATTCACAACAGCAACAACAACAGCAGCAACAACAGCAACAACAACAGCAGCAACAACAGCAGCAACAGCAGTCATCTCTGCAACCCCCACTTCCTCCTTCCTCTCATCATATGTCAATGCATCAGTCTTTGCATCATCATCAACAGTCGATGCACATGGCGCAATCACAACTATCGCAGGGGCCTAACCAGCCACCACCGCAACCGCCACCACCGCTGCCACCACCGCCTCCACAGCATCCTCCACCACATCACCCATCATCTCGTCACCATCAGTCAACTCCTCCTCCCCCTCCTCCTCCGCTTCCTCCTCCTTCTCATCATCATCAGCATCCCTCTCAGGGTCAGCAAGGCCCACCACAACCGCCATTACCACCTCTTCCGCACCACCCACACCCTCTTGGCCCACACTCGCAGTCACATCATCCAGCATTGTCCCAAAAGCATCATCAGTCGTTACCTCCCCATTCGGTGCTGCCTCCCTTGCAGCAGCAGTGTATGCCACCACTTTCTCAGACTCATTCTTCGACTACCGTTGGCAGCGTGGAAATTAAGAAGGAGCCCGAGGAATACCAGCTGAAGCCGACACCTCCATCTCCCAAAACCACGGCGCAAGGATTGGCCCCCGAGTTGACCAATAAATGTTTGGACATTAAGGATGTGGTTACCTCTATGCCACTTCCGCCTCCTCAACCCCTGCTGCCTCATTCTCATCCTCTGGGGACAGACACCCCGAAGGATTCTCAATATGAAAGGGACTCTGATAGCAATGATGATGAGTGCCAGAGGCAACCTAGTCCAGAACCAGATCCGACACCATGCAATAAGGAATTCCATAAAAGCAAAAATGCGATGTAAGTATTGCATGTACATACACACACATAATTGGGAATATTTATTTGAAAAATATTATATTTATTAATTATTTCACGTTATAAGGAGATATGTTTTATGTATCAACTTTCAGTATTTACTTCAATAATGCTCAATACGTGAGTAGAGCTAGGTAGTAGGTAAGCTTAATTGCTACATATTTTCATAAACTTACTACACAAATGTATATAGGTTTTATTTTTATTTCATCTGGCTACAATCTATTAATTCTATACACTTTATTTTATACATCTGTATGTATGTAGATTTTGCTATTATTTTTATTCCATGTAATTTTTTAAGTGTATCCAAGAATTTTGTAAAGTTGCTTTGAAGGAAAGGATACCATTACACAAAAGAAAATATCTTAGATGAAGTATTTGTTAATTTGTATTTGAAGGTGTTATACATATCAGTAAACTGTAAGGAAAAAAAAAAGAGCTAATCCTGTTTGAACCAACATGAGTCCCCACCCCGATTATTTAAAGTGAACTTAATCTTGCAACATAATAAATCTGCTCCTTTTTTAGCTTATAGGACTGATACTTAATTCCTATTATATGCCACCAACTATAACAGATGGCCTGAACTACCAGCATGACATACCACTAGTCTGTCGCCGATTATGTTCTCAGCATGACTGGTACCCTTTCATTTACTTGGTTGAATTGTTTACTTACAGTGCTTAATATTCCTAAATCGTCACCCATCTAAGTGGTAACCAGAATCATTGCTTAACTTTAGTGATCTTAAAGAAATTGTGTGCCGACAGAATTTAAATCATTGCTCTATTTAAACAGTGTACTCTTACCCTTAATTATATATTTTTTTTATTTTGAATGTATTAATATTGAGTAAACTGAACTTTCAGATTATCACAAAAACGATTTAGAAGAATGTATTTTAAATGTTTTCGAGGGGTAGAAGTGAGGGGGGGGGCATCATTACATCATTCCGACTTATAGTGATCCCACCTGTGTTAACCTTTAGGAGTTTAAATTGAAAATTTATTTCATTTGTGAACAGTAACACCTAGTGTGCAAGAATGTAAAACTTGAAAATGTAACCGAGATTGTAAATATTCATATCCTTGCACATTGCATGGTAAAAAAACAGTGCAAACATAGAATGCTATTAAAAATGCAGTTGAATAAAGCATGTCAGGAATTATAAAATTAATTCAAGAATTAAATTTTGCAATTCATTACTGCATTGGTTTCAACATATACCAATCAAGTCTATGATCTTCAAATTTTTTCATTATTGTAGGCTACAACATTTGACTTATTGTAGAGGAGTTAATCTATATAAAATGTTTAGATATAAATACTAATCACTGTAAATGAAAAATGCTTTCATTTGAAGAGTGCCATTATACAGAAATGTCTATTTCATGCACTAAAAGTAGCACAGAAATGATTTAAAGCAGCAAAACATTGTCTATTTCTGTTTATCTTTCATTAATTATTGTCTTTTGTGCATCATTTGTTAATAATGTGTGAAATGTACAAATTAACAACACAGTAACCAAATCGCTACTATTACGGGCAACTGGAGACTGCCTGTGAGTTGAATATTTTCTTGACACTTCCTTCTTTGGAGGAAACGGGTTTAAATCACTTAGGGTGAATGCCATACCAACAACAACAAATCTATACTAGAAAATAAATGAAAATGTCAATTACCAAAACAAAACATTTTCAACATATTTGGATTCATCTTGAGTGTCATTTTCATAACATTTCAGTCAATGTAACTTCCAACCTTCTTCAGGTGTTTCTTGTCAAACTCAGGAATGTTTGTTGAATTTGGGAATCTGCACAGAATTTCAAACGGAACCCTTTATTTACTTCATGGGGGTAGCATGTTCTCGTTCTGTCAACCATGACTGGATAGAAGCCCTAAGTAATTCGCAATTGTATTTTTCGGTCACCCACGCTGAGGATTGAACCTTCAACCTTCAAAAGCATATCACTTTACAATTGAATTTTTCCAAGTACTCTAACCACTGTGCCACAGATCCTCGCAAGTAAAGCATTTTAAACTAAAAAAAACCCTCCTACATCCTTGTAAATATTAAGTCCACCTGGTTTTTTATTTTTAAAAGAACTAGATGCAAAATAAACATAATGTAGATCATTTATTTCATGTATATGCATGGATGAAATTTCTTGATACTAAAAGAAATAACATATAATAATATATAACTCATAATATATAACATATAACTCATTAGTTCTTGTATTTTTAAGAGTCAATAAAGTTTAATGGCATTCTAGATAATTCATTTTCCTTTCAAAATGTCTTTCAAAAATGCACAGGGCAAATAATTTTTTGTGCTGAAAAGCCTTTTTTTACTTGGATGCTAGTTACTATAATTCTAAGCAATGTTTATACATTCATCATATTATCATTATAGTCAGTTTAATGTCTGTTTTACATTTACATTAAGAAGTTGAATTAAAAAACTAACCTTATTTTTGGCCTTTATCCCACTTTCTCTCAAGTTAATTTTTATTATATCCTTCAATGTTTTGCTTGGTCTTCTCTTACCAATTAACCCTGCTATCTCAACTTTTCTACATCTAACTCCAGAATTCTCATCCATACTTTTCATGTGGCCATAACATCTCCCTATCCTGTCCAGGTTTATTATTGCTTCAAAATATTAGAATTGTTTGTAGACTTCAGTTGTTAATATCTTGATTTCTTCATTTTTTTTTATTGCACTAGTATGTCCATTTATGAATTTATAGTCAGCTTGGAAAGTAGATGAGACAGTAATAACACTTGTTTTTACTTTTCTTTTTATTTCATTTTCTGTTTTACTTGTGATGCCTATAAAATAATCTTCTATATAAGTGTTTAATATAATTTCTGAAAAGAATGGGTCCAGAGATCTTTAAACTTCCTTTTCTTGTGTAAATAACTCGGAGGAGTTATGGTTTTGGCATTTCTTCTCTTAATATACAGAAGTAAAAACCTTTTATGAAGAGCCAAAGGGTTGCAAACAATATTAAGTTTATCCATTAAAAGTTCTATAGAATATTCCGCTTGTCATATGTCCGTTTTGCTGATTATCATAAGAAAACTGGATTCAAAAGATTTTATAAAATCGTTTTTGAGCCTTTCTTCAAACCATGTAGATTACAGTTCAATTGTTAGTTATAATTGTTAGAATATTAGTAATTCTCTCTATGATACATCAGAAGCAAATCAGTATTATTGACATTTATCTACCCGCATACACATGTAGGATATGACATAATATTGTACACTTAGTAAAGAGTTCCAAGGGAATCTTAGTATTATGGAATAATTGCAATGTAGTAATTACAGTGTGATGTGTAAAAATAATGTTAAAAACAGAAATTTCCCCATAAGGCTAGATGAATGAGAAACACTAAAATAATTATTAAAATCCAATAATTTTCTTCTTACTGTCATCGTGACAACTGTTAATAACAAAAAAAAGAGTGGATGAACTACCATTGTGTCATCTACACAAGATTCCAGTTTATGTGAAGAGTTGCTGTCTACTGTAGTGCTAGACTAGGATAAGTATTCTAACTAGGAAAAAATAATGGTGTCTGAACTTGAAGATGTATCTAGCGAAATATTTAAGAGAATATGATTTGCATGCTGATACTGCATATCTGCTTTCTGAAGTTAAATGAATTAAGGATTATGAAAATCTTCAATAAAGCTACACAAGTTGTTATTTGATTCGGCGCTGATTATAGAATTGGTGATGCCAAGTTCAACCCTATATGATTGTTTAGCTTTGCACTAACAACATTGGAAAATGTATGAACTCGCAATATCCCTCCAACTTGTGGTAAAAGATCAACTTTGATCAATTAAGCATGTATCCACAGTGTATATTGTTTCAGCATTAGATAAGCTCCACCCACTCCTACTCCAAAAATATATGTTGATATGGTATACAACAAATAAAACCTATCAACTCAAATGGTACTACTCACTACCTCCTTCAGGGCATTTTGTGATTCAAAATCATCTTATATTTTTATTTGCTGATTCATGAGACATAAAAGAACATTTTGGTTTAATTTGTTAACAATATTAAGAGTAATTAAATTGAAATTTGTTTAGATTATTACTCATTATATAGAAGGTCTTACATTTAAAACAACAACTATTTATGTACAATATTCATATACAGTCATATTCCCTGTATCCATTGAATGACTATTTTTAGTTTTATGATTATAGCTGAAGCAATCAGAGGATTGCTATTTTTACTGAAAATGCTAAATCCTGTATATTTCAACAAGGAGATAGAAAGGGCAAAAATCTAACAATGAAACTAATGCAGATGTAGGAAACACACATGCATAAAGTAGTCACACAATTTTAACAATATTGAGACAATGTACTTCACCTACTGTAGCAATAAATACATTTTTTTTTACAATCATTATATCAAAATCACCTTTTACTATCAGTTGATATCCCCATACAATGTCAGATTCTTAGCTACATTGGAAAAACACTACAAAATTATCTAATCATTTTTTAGATAACTAATTATCAACTAATTTTACAAAATATGTTACAATGACTATTTATCATGATAGATCTTATTTCATACAAATTCCCAAATTGAACAAGATACACCTGAAGAAGGTCAAAGGTTACATAAGCCGATACATTTTTAGAATAATATATGACTGTGTTTTGCATTCAAACTGGTGTAATTCTTTACAAATAGAAACATTGAAATTTCATTTGGAAATTTTATTTCTTTTATTAGTAAAAAAATTGAGAGAATACGAAAAGCTAATGAAAAGAACTTTCTTTATCTTGCCTTATAAAACACATGTTTAAAGACATTAATATGTACATAATACATATATTAATTTAAATCTGTATATTTCTATTTCCTATAGAAAGAAAAGTTACAGAAACTATACAAAATCTAAAAATGTATTTTTATGTCAAATCTATCAGGGACAGCTATTTTTATGAGATTTAAATCATGTATACAATATTCTGGAAAAAATAATGGAAGTCGTCCTAGATCTTTGTTATTCATGATGTTCCAGATCTTTTTAGTTTAAAAATTTTTTTATTACATTTTCACCCCAAACAAGGCACATTGCCATTTTGATGTAGGGGGCTGCTACCAGGAACCTAAGTTGCAGGGATACTATGTAGAGAGTTTAACAGCAAGATGTCTGTTCATATTACACTTGAACTTCTGCATGTCAGTACAGTTAGGGAAGCAGGAAACTGGAAAGGATTCCAAAGTCTAGCAGTTCTGGAAAGAAGCTATTAGAGTAGAAGGCTTTCTTACAACTAAGAATCTCTACTGTGTAGGGGTGGAACTTCGCTGCTTGTCAGATTTGTTGGGGTATTTTTGTTGAGGAGGTTCAAGGGCTTGCAGTTCATGAGAGCATCCACCATTAAAATACTTGTAAAACAGGCAGAGAGATGCAACATTTCGTCGATGGGACAAGAGCTGAAGCTTAGATGACAGCTTGGGACCTATTAGGTTGGCAACCCTCTTTTGGACCCTGTCCAGGAGCGAGAGACTAATAGCAGATGCACCAGCCCAAATGTGACAGCAGTACTCCATGCATGAGCGAATGGTGGCTTTATAAAGATACAGGATACTTTCAGGCATATGTAACTTTCTAGCACGGCAGAGAGAGCCCACCTTCTTCGCAGCAACCTTGGCAATGATCTCGATGTATCTATTTCAACTTTTTTTTTTTACACTGTGGTCACCACTTATCCAGGCCCGGAAGCCACTCAGGGATAAGGGTTATTGCAAGTACAGTACATTAGTGTGGAGATTTGATGAAGTGTTTACTTAAGGGGGCGGTTCATTAGGAATTTGTTTACGTTGGACTTGAAGACATCCAAGTTGTAGTCAGGTGGGGAGCAGGCAGACGGAACTCATGTTTCCTGTGAACGTTAAGCCAAGGAGCTTCGTTATCTTTCAGTGACTCCTGTAGACAGAATCCTCTTAAAACAATTCAGAGTTTTTCATAATATTAGCTACTATTTCCTTTTTTTTTTTTTTTTTTTTTTTTTTTGTAGAGGGGCAAAAAGGAGGCTTAAGGCAGTAAAAATAAAGTAATATGGTATTATACATATAGTGAAAAAGTATATTATGATCCTCATCCCAAGCAACTCTCTCAATCTGAATAGAGGGAATGATTTTTTTTAAATTATAATTCTAAAGTTACAAATGTTAATTTAAATATAATAAAAGAAAATTGTCTGCTTCATCAAATTTTATATGAAAAAGATGTTTCATGATTTTAGTGTTTATGATAATCATGAGAAAAATTTTTTTTTTCTTCAGATTTATTAAACTGTTGAATCGAGGAATTAATTCCTGCTCCCGCTGTGATCTAGTTTTTAAACCCCAACCACATTCAGAACTTGCAAAGAAACGGGAAGAAAGAGAGAAGAAAATTTTACAAACGGCTGCTGCTGTTAAAGAAGAGAAAATTCAGCCGGTAAGTTGGAGATTTGCAAGGGGAAATTTCCGCTTCCACATTTTCCTTTTGTTTGCAATTTACTTTCAACATAACATTTATAAGCTAAACAATATTTGTATAATGTTCTTATGAGGTATTATTTAATTTCAATTTGATGTTCTGCTTTACTTACTGATGCATGTACAAACCGTTATACACTAGTCTTGAATTCAGATTCTGTACTGTCTAGGATGCCGACGTTTATTAAATAAAACAGAAGTCAAAGAAAAAAATCAGTGATGGGTTACTTGCTTGTGCATGAATGAGTAAAAAACAAACATGAATATTATGAATTGTCTTGCTATGGTTAGCTACATTGTACGCACCTGCTGTCCATTAGGCACAGTTCCTTGAAGTATTTCCAGAAAAACATAAAAATCTCCACCTGGTATTGATGACTTTTGTTTTGGGGATTACTTATGACCCATACATGTCACTCACTTTTCCATTCAAATAATGGCTTTCATTATGCTATATTAGATTTTGATTTTTAAAATCATTTAGCAAATTATGTCAACATTAAAATTCATAATTTTCCTATAGTGTTGTTTTTTTTATTGAACTTTGTCAAATTTTCATTCCATATTTATGTCATCTATATTGAATTTACTTCAGCAAAACAATTTAGAAGTATTTTCTTTGGATAAAGTTGCATCTGACTTGAAGATTTCCATGTTTTCTTTTCACTTTCAAACTAAAATGTGTCATTAGCTATTCTTAACATTTAAGTAATCACTTTATTTTATTCTATTTTTTATTTTAGCAAAAACGAATTGATACACCAGTCAAGTCCAGCTCGTCTGAGGCACAAGTTACCAGTACTCTATCATCTCAGCATGGGCCATATGGCAATGAAAGGATGACTCCGCGTCCCTATCCAAGCCACGATACTCCAGCATTAAGACAGCTCAGTGAATACGCTCGACCACATACATTAGGTGAGTAAAAAAAAAGAAAAATACAATCAATTTTTGTTATTTAAAAAATACTACAACTTCCTTCCTTTCAACAGAATTTGATATTTATCTGAGGTGTTATTTAAAATATTTGTTTTTAATTTAACTATTTTTCTTTAGATAGATTTTTTCATTTTAGTTAACATTTTTACATTTCTATAGTTATATAAAAAAAATCAGACCAAGCTCTAGTTATAAATAAGATATCCTACTGGGCACATGGCTTCATGAATAAAGACATTGATTACGAGATGAGTAAATGTTACCTTAATGCTAAGAATGAATCAGTTGAACTACTGTGATCATATGGAATGTTCGCCTTCTTGGATAAATTGTTGCAGAAGCATTGATATCTTGAATCGCAGGATGGTTAGCTTGCCAATGAGAAATTGAGAGCAAGTGACTAGACAAGACCATAGCGAGTGGAATGTAAATACAACTAACCTGCTGAGCAGAAGAATTGAAGAGTAAACTTGCAAAATATCAAAAGTAAATGTTTGACCTCTGAGCTATGGAAAAGTGATGTTCAATGAATAGAAAGTGGCTATGAAATCAATCATTTGTTAACAAAAATCGACTAATACAAAATATCCAAAATGCACCCAATGCAGAAGGACAGTAGTCTGCTCCAATAGATTTAAACTAAGAGTTTAGTTTGAAATTTACAAAAGAGTATTACAGTAAAGGACACCTGAGAAAGTTTGGAAAGTAATAACAAATGGTAATGAAGTTATGACAAAATCAATACATACAAATAATGTAAATGTTAGTAGGAATTTTCATAAGTTCAGTTTGAATACTATTTAAAAAATATATTGTTTAGGAAAGTTTTCAGGCTAAAAATTACATAAAGAAACAGATAAATGTTCAGATCATAATTGTTTTGTGAATGCAAGGAAATCTGAAGCTCAACATCAAATATTTATTTCTTGTCTAGAAATTTTACACTAAATAAAATCTTTCTAAATTAAATGAAGTCTTCATTACAGAAAACTATTTGATAATTTTTTACTTCAAACTTCTGTATCTATTTTCACTAAATTTTATCAAATATGCTGCATTTTGTAAGTTCCAAGCAAATATCAAACCAAATGTTTGTCTTAATAAAAAGAAAAAACATTTCCTTTGGCCATCTTCTATAGCAATAACTCTAAACCTTTTTTGAGGTCATGGAACTCTAAAGTCATCCCACTGAGTACTTTTCTTTTTTTTTTTTTTTTTTTTTTTTTTTTTTTTTTGCTTTGCTATAATGGATATTTTGTGCTTGTATGTACCAAAAACTCTGAATATTATTTAATGTCCTTACATGTTAAATAAATTACCAATTAAATATAATGACTAATGTTAGTTAACCTCCTGATTATTATTTTTACTTATTTATTTATTTTTTGTTAATAATATTCTGGTTTTTGGATAGAAACATGCATGAATTTCTATTGTATGAATTATTTTATTCATCTAAGCAATGAAGGATTTTCTAATAAACTATCTTATGATTAAAATTTTCACAAATTTGGAGAAATATGTTTATAAATTTGTAATTTGCTTATGATTTAAATCTCATTAAAATCAAAGATATAAAGAAATGGAATAAGTATAAGAGCAAGTTGTTTGTAAAAGTGTGTGCTTTCAGCGATGCCGGATATGATGTTTGTCAAACCCATTGCTAGCTAATCACAATGCCGAATCAGTCCTTTTTGCTTTTTAAAGAATATTTTTGACATGTTTAATAACTGAATATTTTTTTTAATTTACTTTATCACTTTTGATCCTCCATTCTATATTTCATGATATATTTTTGTTTGATGACAAAATTTTTTCGCTTTCCAGGTCAAGATTATGCAAGATCTGGACCATATGGATTATCTACCCTGCCTCCACACATGGATCCTATGCTACATTATAGATTAGCATCAGTTTATCCAAGTGGATCTCGAGAAAGGTATGTCATCTACTTTTTTTTATGTAGGCAGAGCAAACATTTTGTTTATGTCTGTAAAACCGGCACCAATGTGTGTGGGTGTTCCATCATAACTGTATTTACAGGATCTGAAAGATAGCAGCTGTTCTTAACACCAGACATTATAGTGCTTGAACGATGTTGCCTGTTGAGTGTTGAGAATGAATTATCCTTGCATTTTGTCTTCATTGGTTTTAACATATAATTGCAAGAAATGATCACTACATGTCCAAGCAAATACTTTACAAAGAAGTTACAACTGTTAGATATTGTCTAACCCTAATTAAGGTTTTACTGTCTCTAGTAAACTTATAGGAATACAGGCATCTATGTGAAGGACTGAGAAAAACTTGTTTCCAAGAGACTTGGCTGGTGAGCCACCATTAGTTTGAGTGCAACCAGATTAAAAACCAATAATTGAAATGTTTGAAAGGTTTCATTTGAGTCTGTTAACATCCAAACTAGAGAAAATCTGGAAGAGTGTTTCCCTAATCTGGCTGAGTAAGTTGTCTGAGAAGACTAAAAAAAACATAAGCAGACGTTACCAACCATTGTTTATATATGTCTGTGTATATTGTGTAACAAGGTCTTCAGAAGTCTCAGTAGATTGAAGAATCATATTTATGCTTGCAGCCTCTCTGGTGCTTGAAAATTAGTTTATTCCTGGAAATGCTTTTGCTCATGTGCAAGTTGACAACCAACATATATCAAATATATAAATTGGGTTAAAATTTAGACTTATTTTTGTGTTATATATAATTAATAATAGTAAATATCCTTAGGCAATTTAATTTACATCACCTGCATCATAATGCACATTTTGAGTCGATTTAAAATTAAAAAAAAATTATGTACTAATGTAAAACTAGTAGGCAAGTTGGTGTCTAGTATAATATATATATTTATAAGCATTGTGTTAGAATAACTTGGATATTGTGAATTCAGAGGAAGATTAAATCAATACAGTATAGAGAGATGTATACAGAAAGACTTTGATGGTATGGTTATGTTGAAAAAAAATGGTCAGTTATCCTGTTAAGGCCAAGAAAAACATGAAAAGGAAGTGATAAGGATGCAGTTGAGAGAACCTGTGGTAAATACTTGACCAGAGATTTGTTAGCTTGGAAGTCAATTTCTAAAAGCCGTTGAACACCTACCACCATGTAAAATGGATATAAAACTGAATATGATAAGTGTTATCATATTTATAAGAATAGTATTCAATATCTCTGATAGTGTATGTCTAATTTTGAATGGTGTAATAGCTATTGTTGCTTATGAGATTCAATTTTTATTGAATCTGTTGTGGTCATTTACATATAATGTTTGGAAAGGTATGAACACACAATCTCCCCAAAATTATTGATAAAAATACAAACTACGCATATACAATGATTCGTTCACACTAGGTAGTTTTTCAGCATTAAATAACCCCAAAACAACTATGACAAACAAAACATTCTAATACTAGATCAAATTCATAACTAGTAAATGTGATTTTGATTGAAAGATTTAGTACTAAGTTGTTTTTTTTATATAGGAGTCACCATTTATCAAGGCATGGAGGCCACTTAAGGATAAGGGTTAATGAGTGTACATTAGTCAATAGGATAATATCATAGTAATTGTTAGTAATGGAAATTTTTTGAATTGGATTACATCAAGAAATTGTAAGTTGGAAAGCAGGCAAATGGAACAGTTCCACAGGCAGGCAGTTCTAAGAAAGTTGTCCATGGAATCTACATTTAGGTTTAGCACATTGGGGCAAATTATTGATAGTGGTTTCAATCAGCTAGACGAGTGTTTTTCATGAAGGTTTGGCGAGGAGGGGACCATAGATTGGAGCTCAGATGATCACTTGCCATGGAAATAACGATAAACCAGAGACAGGCTTGCAACGTCTCTTCTGTGGGAAAAAGGTTGCAGGGAAGAGAAAAGGGCATCCCCCACTAGTCTATGAAGTCTATTTTGAACTCTGTCAAGGCAGGATAAGGTATTTCTAGTAGCTCCTGTCCAGATGTGGCAACAGTACTCCATCCTTGGACGTACCTGGCTTTTATATAGGTAGAGAATTGCATCAGCAGTGAGATATCTTCTGGAGTGGTAGGATTCCACCATTTTTCCAGCAACCTTGTCAACAGATTTGATGTACGTGTTCCATATCAGATCAGGAGTAAAGGTGAAGCCCAGAAGCTTGTCAAAACATAGTCTCCCCAATATGGGAGCCATTCATTTTAATTGATGCCAGACGGGGATCAGTGTTGATGATGTAAAGATAGAATCTTGGTTTTAGATGCATTAAAAGTAACTAGCCACCTCTTTCCCCATTGTACAACGTGCTCAAGATCAGACGAGAGAGAATCAGAGAGAACTTGGTCATTTATGGCCTTTGATGTGTTGTCATAGATGGTAGTGTCAGCATAAATATCTATGAATGATCTTGGGATGTGATATGTAGATCAGGAAGAGAGTTGGGTCTGCGAGACTATCATTTATACTGTGAGTTTGTTTAGAAAGGATTGATGTGGTTAAGAACAAAAGCAATTAAATTTCTTATTATTGCTTAAAAGAAATTTAACCATGCAAGGACTTTTGGAAGTTGTAGTACATGATTGTGCATTGAGAGTTTGAATTGTCAACTTCTCTAAATCATGGTGGCATGTCAGTTCTCATAGATATCTAAATGGGTACCAACCTTATGTCTCATTACAGACTGGTTCAAACCATCTGATCCACTAAATACTTTAAGCAACAATCCAATAAATCTTTATTCTGTGCAAATGTATCAAGGTACACAAATTTTTCGTAAGCATTCCAGAGGAATAAAATAACTGAAACCCTCAATTCTTTCATGTTTAGTTTTTACTGGAGATAAGTAGTCAAGCCCACCCATAACAAAAGCTGCCTACAAAGAAACGTGTTTATATCGCCATATCCATACCTCATGAAGAGTTACGTTTACAACTTGATATGCTATTTATGCTAAAACTATATCACATGTCTCAAACATTGACCAATTTTGGACTTAAATTGTATGTTTTATATTAACCTTATTTCTGGCATTTTATATTCTTTATGGCACTCTTAAATCAGCTGCTTGTTATTTAAAAAAGAAGAGGACAACTTAAGTAATTGACAATTTATATTAGTATTCTATTTTCAAACTATTTATTTTCCACCTTTTTGTAGTGTGGAAGCAAGGTTATATGCCTCAAGGTAATTATTCCATAACTCTTTGTTTTACATAAAAAAAAAAAAAAAACTTGGAGTGGCTATGAATTCTGTTAACTAGTTTGCAGCTTTCTTATTACTATAACCGTTTTCTTTAATATAATGAATACTTATGGTACTGCTTACCTCGATTAAAAAATATTGCTTCTTTATGGCCTGACATTCTTCCCACCCCATGTCTGCTAGTTCAATATGCAATCTGGAGCAGGGTTTTAGATGAGAGCGGGTTCAATTAAAATGAATATTTTTAATTAAAATATATATAATAATGATGATTCTTATAGCTTGTGCTTGGCTTTTTTTTTTCTTTTATCTTTTTTTTTTTTTTTTTTTTTTTTTTTTTTTTTTTTCCCACTAGCTCTCAGATTCAATTATTGTAAGCTATCTGAATTTCACACTATGTAAGTTGAGGACTTCATAATCATGGAACTTTTTGTATTTTTTGTTTTCAAATTTTATTGAACTTTCATGAGAAAAGTTGGATAGCATCTATTTTATATCTCTATCAAAGAGCTTCAAAGATATGACCCTTTGACCTTTGTCAAAAATATTAATTTTTCAAAGATGGAAGCAAAATTTAAAAATCAATATTTGTGCATCCACAAAATTTGTTTATATACCATTTTAAAGTATTTGAATAAATTTAAAATGTGATCTGTGTTTTTGTGTTGAGATCTTTAAATTATTAACTTAAAAAGATGGATTCCATTCATTTATGTAATTTCTGTAAGCAATACTTTAACATTCCTTTTTAAAGAAAATAATTAAATAACTCTTTGATTGATGAATAATGAGTGTTTCTTAATGTTACCCACTGAGTAAATGTTGTTCATTAGCTTTTTTTATCACCATTCATCTCGTTACATTATTAACTGCCTTAAGAAAACATATCTCTACTATTATATAAAACGAACTTTGTCTGTGTGTCTGTTACTTCAGTCCCTATGGACTTGATAGGTTTTGTGTCAGAATGTCTTCGAGAAGTATCGATACTTGATAACGAAATAATCCAATGAAAGAAGGACAGGCGATTTGACCAAACTTAGCATTTTAGACAGCCCAACATCACAAGTGCATTTGAGAAGTTTTATTACCACACAGTCCGAAACGCTCAACATATACAATCAGCAAGTTCTTTTTGATATGTAAAGGGTGCATTCGAAATGAATGTTTCTGTTTAAAGCACAATTTCACAATGATATTTGACTTTTTCATTTTGAACTTTAATTCAATCTATTATATATAAAAATAATTTTATAAAATTAACAGTAGGTTCTATACAGTGTAATGTAGACTACAATATATTGTGTGAACTAAGTCACTGTGGAAAGGCATGTGAAGCTTCCTCCAGGTGCATAACGATGGACTCTTAATTAGAGCAGGCAATCAATCAATTTGGTTGGAAAATGGGCTAGTTCATCAATTTCAATGACAAAAAAATATGGGAGTGTGAAATATTTGTTGATTATTACTCGATCCTGGGTAACTTCGGGTCATCCTGCTAGTATATATATATATATGTTGTTTTATCTGTTTGGTTACATATGTTTCAGATGTTGGACCATGTTTACTGTTAGATCATAAACATGGTCCAACATATGTAACCAAACAGATAAAACATAATAATAAAAAATACAAATAAAAAATAAAACACATATTTGCTCTGCAATAGTATTGAGCACTCTCTTTGGGTTTTTACTAATTACCAGTTTTACCAAATATATATATCTACATATAATTAAAACACATATGTATTCATAAAAAGTAATTAAACTTATTTGGCCTTTCTCCAATTTACACTCACTCCTTCTCACATAAGTGCCTGCTGCTTTTTCACCCCCTTTCTTTCACGATAAACATTAGACAGGTGAAGCTTTTGTGCATGACATTGTCTGAAAATCAAAAAGAAAATTGAACAACTTTACCTAAATAACGAGCATACAAATAGAGAGACCAAAAATTAAAAATAACTATTTGTTAGTTCTTAAATGAAAGAAAAAGGTGTATTTCCCCTGTTATTATTTTAGTAAAAACTAATTACTATTTCGTTATCTTCCTTATTAAAATATTTTATTTTTCTTACTAAAATGAAATGAAATTGTTAATTTTATTTTTTACAAGCATACCTGCTAATTATGTTATTTTTTTCATGCATACTTATTTTACCTTGTTATTATTTTAGTAAGAACGAATTACTATTTCATTATCTTTCTTACTAAAATGAAATAAAGCGAAAGTAAATATCTTTTTCTTAATAGACCAGCCATCTAGTAAAAATCACTTCGCTTCAAATTCTGTAGAAGTTATCCATATTTTAAAGTGCTTGACAAGTATTGCTTATTGAGTTGGAATTTGACAATACTAGTGGAATAATACATTATTTATTGATTTTCTTTTCGTTCTAACTCAATTGGCTTGACGTTCTTAGCCTTTGTAAGTGTAATATCTGTTCTTCAGATGCTACACTTTCAAGTTCTTGTTCTTTGTCAGTGGAGGAGAAATCCCTCACAACTAAGACAATTTTGATTTTTGTTTCTTTCTTCATGTTAAAAAAAAAAAAAAGACCCTGGTGTCTAACTCTGCCCTTGTGGAGTGGCGAAGTAAATTGGAACTCAACAGGCTTGAGACTACTTTTGTTAATTTGATTTTTATGAAAAGTAAATACAGAAAAACAAAACATTTCATGAGAAAAGGCAAAATACATTGAAAAATAGCATAAATGCAATGTAAGTAATTTATTTATATAAAATAAAATATTAACAGAAGTGTGTGAGTGCATAAAAGTCAGAAACTACACAAGATACAGTTACAAAATATGTATGAGACTCAGTGTGAACTTGGCCTTGTTATGGAAATATGGTAAATACTATGCAAAATAAAATAATATTCATTCTCATGTGATCACTATGGACCAAAATGTAGAAACTGAGCATCCCTTTTCAAATCTCCAGATATTGTTCTACTAGTATTGGCACATTACACCTCAACAAGCAATACTTGTCATGCACTTTAAAATAGTGATAACTTCTATAGAATTTGAACCAAAATGATTTTTGATGGGTGATCGGCCTATTGCGAAAAAGATATTTACTTTTGTTTTATTTCATTTTTGTAAGAAAGATAATGAAATAGTAATTCGTTCTTACTAAAATAATAACAAGGAAAATACATCTTTTCTGGTAATGATAAAAATAATTTTTTTGTTCATTTAGAGTTCCAGTTCGGTGTTTAAGTTTGATGGATACAGACAATTTTTTCAGTGTTGATTTGGCCAGGGTATTCAGATCGCGACATTTACCCCAAAGTGCAATATAAGAAGAGTATTATCAGCTCCAGACAGAATGTAAATAACGTTTAAAGCATCAACCAAAATACAAATGAACACAGAATGTCAACAAACCTGAACATGAAGAGAAACTTTAACTTATTGTTGCAGATAATGGATCTCCTAGAAATTTCTAATGTTCAAGCAGAAAAATGCAAGAATGATTCTGAAAGTGGAAACTCTATTATATAATAATTCAGATCACAATTAAATACAAATAGTATCAAAAATGCAGTTTAATTGATATTTCATTTTAATAATCTGAAAATACACAAAAATAACATCAACTGGTCAGAACATCAAACATTCACTTTTAATTTAGATTTCTGCCAATGTATTTTATTTTTGAGTAGATTTTTAAATTTCAAAGAACAAGGAAAAATTCCATGATGGTTTACCTTCTGTCTTCTCACAAAACTACTTATCTACGTTTTTAAAATAAAACTAATCTTCTCATTTTAATTTAAAAAAGAAAAGTTTCCTTACTATTAAAATATTTACATTCTATTTTCTTCTTACTATTAAATTATTTTCTTTAAATAAATGTCACTTTAGTCGATGCCAATGATGTTTTATTCAATTTTGAAGTAATTAATTTGGAAATCGGTAAACTTTAGCAAACTCTGCAACAATTTTTTTGCCCATTCCAATGTGGATTCTGCAATTGGCTGAATCAAGTTAAATAAAATCTATTGAGTTTTAGTTAGATTGCATATTAGTGAAAAAAATGATTATTCCTGCCTAGATATGTATAAAATGGCAAATTGTATGGGTGTTTTTCCATTATTAAATAGCACAAAACTTGTTCATACACTAAACCAAGCCAAAAAGATTTGCTCTGGTCTATTTAGAAAATGTTATAATTTTGAACTGAGATCTTTTGTAAAAGTGTGTGCATCATTCCTGGGTTGTTTTTTCTTTTTCTAACATCCTATGAATTGCTGCTATGCTTACTGAAACTCCTGCATGATATAATACTTCCAAATATAGTGCCCCCTTTTTTTGGTGGGGGATTATGTACTTCCTTTCATGCATTAGCTTAAGAATTTGTTCACTTTTTAATCATTTTTCTTATTTTATACATTTTTTCACTTTTAATTGTTACAAATCTGTCATCTGATTGGAAAGAGGGAGACATATTTACAACTGTTTTTGATATAGGATTTTGAAAGTTTAATTTTTAATCATCTTATTGGGTTGTTAAGTTAATGCAACCATACTGTTATAAAACTATAACTAATTTTGTTCTGATAATGTTTGAACGCCTATTCATACAATTATTGGATCCAAATAGCTTTCACAGCTTTCTATACATGAGGATGTGTTAAGAATTTTAGAATCAGAAACAACTTTCTATTCAACAGTTTAAATACTTTCTAAGTCCTTTCAAAGTTTAAAGGTTCCTTTATTCAAGTAAGTCATGTGTTTTTGTTTCAACTATTAATAAAATATTAAAACAACTGACATGTTTACAAAGAACCCAAAAGCCCTTTGAGTGAATTTAATTTTGTAATTATTTTTTCTTTAAATAGTTGATTCCTAATCAAAATAAATGTGTGGTGGTCACATAATTTTATTAGTATAGAGGTTTCAAGTTAATAGATTTACCTCCACATAATAGAAAATATTCTTCCTTTTTATAATTTATGTGTATGAAAAGATAAACGAAAGAAGTGGATAGACCAAATAATAGAATCAACTGATATGATTTTATATTTTCTTTTTATTATCAGAAATGAGTAAAGAAAATGAGTTGTTATAAAATTTTTACTCAAATGAAGGTAGGCAGAAAACAAAAAAGAGTATAATTGGATGTGAAATTTCATTACTTTCACATGTACAGAAGTGATTTAGGAGAGGAAGAAAAAAGACGATAAACAAGATGGGGGCAATCTTTGTCAAATAAAATTACATGAAGTGGGGGTATACATAAAAAAAGGAAAATAATGTTGTTGGCTTCAAGAAATAAAATGTGTTGAACATTTTTGTACCTAAAAATTGATTGAACAAAACGATTGTGTATGTGTATATACAGTGGCACCAAAAAGAAAGTCTGCGTTTGTCATTTTTTTTTTTTTTTCAAAACCGCAAATTTAAGTTAAATTGAATGTAACTGTTTAAACAACCTATACTTCATTAGATTCACTTTTTCTTCCTTTATAATTTTACCTGTTCCTATTTGACTTTTAATTGAAGTATCCTAGTGTTCATGTCAATTTAAAAAATTAACTTCAAATCAAGAAGACAAAAAGAAACTGTACAATGGAAAATGTAACTTTAGGACATTAATGCAACAAATACAACAGGAACACAATGAACTAGTTATTATTTAGTAGCATACTCTTTCTGCAATTTTTTGAGCATTCCTTGAATTAGTCTGGTGACAGGGTATCCCACTTCTCTAATTTTTGTCCAAAGTTCTTCCAGATTTGAAATTTTGCTTGATATAATGCCATACGTTTTTGATAGGATTGAGGTCTGGAGATTGTGCAGACCAATTAAAACACAGAATCTCATGCTCTTCAAGAAACCTCTTGACATTACCAGCTGTGTGAATGAGAGCATTATCCTGCATGAAGATGGGATTATCATCCAAATTCCAGCCAAAGTAGGGTAGAAAATGCTCAATCAACATTAATGTACTTGGTCAAATTAATTAGACCTTGCAAGCGAATAATATGCCTTGGACCATTGGCATTAATGAGGCTGCCTCACCAAAACTGAACCTCTACCACCTTGCAGGCTTGAAACTCTTCACTTAGGATTAAATTCTTTGTCCTTCTTTCAATGAACATACTGCCTACCGTCACTGCCTAGCCTATTGAACTTGTGTTCGTCACTAAAAATCATTTTTGACCAATATGAAGTCATGATCTTCAATGCATCTGACAAAATCGTAAGTCTTTCCTGTTCTTTACAAAAATCATTGACTTGGGTCTTGCAGCACAGCCTAGCAAATTAAATTCCTTCAGTCTATTCTTAACTGTAGAAAGAGGGCACTTATTAACAAGATTACACTGTTGTTGGATTTGGGGAGTCATTTCAAATCTGTTTCTGAGGCTGCGGATCTTTATAGCATTATCTTCCCTGTAAGAAGTAACTTGAGGATGACCAGATTTAGGGGCATCACGAACACTGCCTGTGTTTTGGTGCTTTTGCATAGTCATTCGTACCGTTTTCTCATCACATTTCAATCTACAGCTGACTTCTCCATTGGATAAACCAGAAAGGTGGAGATTAATGAGTTCCTGACGATCACTAAGATAAAGTCAAAGCATATTGACTAAATGTTACGTTGTATAACCTGAACCAACAAACAATTACGATTAGAGATGCTTTGTTGCCTAAAAAGTGGATATTTTAAGCTAGCTTTAAGCTCATTTGTTGCTGCGGAGTTTCTTTTTGCCTTCTTGATTTGAAGTTAATTTTTTAAATTGATGTGAACACTAGAATACTTAAATCAAATATATATACATACACACACACAATATTATATTTTTTTTTTAAATTGAAAACAAATGTGAAGTGTTGCAGGTTTTGGCATGGAAGGAAAGAATTCTTTTAACTTGCAATTTTTATTTTCAACTTTATTTTATTTTATTTTTTCATTTTATTTCTTTAGAATTATTTGATTACGGTGTTATGTACAGGTGAGTATTTGATACCCTGGAGCCATTACATTTTGGGATTATATTTTTCCTTAGTCTCTTGATGTGCCTTTTGAAGAAATGGGCTTGGAGTTAAATCTAGAGCTATGGTAAACAAATGATTTTTTTTTTTTCACAAAAAAGGTGAAGTTTGAGAATGTTTGCTCAAAACAAAATCTCAAATTTGAATTTTTGTTTTTTATTTCAGGCTGGAGTTGGAACTGGAACGAGACAAACGAGAGCGTGATGCTCGGGAAAGAGAGCTGCGAGAAAGAGAATTGCGTGAAATGGAGATGAGGGAAAAGTTCAAAGCTGAATTGGAAATGAAACCACCCGGTACTCCTGGTTCAAAAATACGTGAGTTTATTCTTTGCTCTATTTATGGGAGGGGGTGGGGGAATGATTTTTATGGAGTTAATCAAGGGTCTTAAAATGATCAAATTTGTTTCAATTTTGTGAATCAGTTTAATTATGTCATTTATCTCTATATACGGCATAATCACGTTGACACACCGATTCCCATCAGATCACTGAAGTTAAGCAATGTTGAGCCTGATCATTACTAAAATGGATAACCAATTTGGGAATTCCAGGTGCTGTATGTAGGAAGACGCCGACACCTGCCTACAAGAGTTGCAAAAAAAACGTAACGCCGTCATCTTCCTTGACAGGGATATACATGTGACTGGGGATTGTTTGTGAATTTTATACTTCCATGAAACTCCCTCCTTTGGAGGAAGCTGGTTAAACCCAAATATAGGGTTAGTGCTGATGCACACACATTTATCTCTTTTCAATCTTGTTAAAATTAAAGATAAAAACAATTTTTTTTAAGTTGGTTTATTTTTCTGTATGCATAAATAAGAAATTGTTCCTACTAAATTTTGTATTCCTATGTCTAATTGCCTAAAAGATAACCCTTCTACTTAAATAGGAAACTGATCACACTAAATTTCACATTTGTATATCTAATTGCATAAAAGAGGACATGCAAACATATCTTCATATTTGCTAATAAGCAATTTCTTGAACTAACAATAGAACCAAAACATTTTAAAACGCAGATAAATTATGAAATTACTTTACTTAGTTAATCATATTGCATGAGTAATTTTGTAACTACCTTTTTTTTTTTTTTTAATTCTCTTCTTTTACTCTTTTTTAGACTGGAATGGAAAAAATTAAGAATAAAAAATCTTTAAAATGTTTTCGTTTACTAGTATTAAAATTTTTAAATTAAGATTTATTTTAAAAATCTAACATAAAATGTAACATTTTAATGAACCTTTTTCATTAATTTTATTCCAAAAAGAAATTAGTATGAACTTTATATTTTGTAAGAAACCATTTTGCTGATATCATTCAAAATGAGATGCTATTTTTCCGCTAGTATCTAATAGTGAAGATATCAACAATTCTTTTCTGTTCACCATTTCCATGCTTCAGCGTAGATATTTCCTAAAAATATTATTTTTAGATGCCTCATTACATTTATTTGGAAGATTTTTTCAGTTGATCACAATCCAATGTTTTTCAAGAGTTATGACATGATTAAAACGCAAGATTCTGGCAGTCCAAAACCTGCAAGCATGTGAAACAGATGTTAAACATAAGATGATTATGAAGTTTAATACTAATTTCGAAATTAGTTCCTAAACATAAGAAAACCAGATTATCAATCAGAAAACCTAATATTTACTAAATGTAATATAGACAAAGAAATTGTCTTTAAAAAAAAATACTAATTAGCCAAAAGATTGAATAATATTTTCTTAAAATGTCCAGATAATTTCAATTTTATGGTACAAATATTTTCCATGTTATGTATAGATTAGAGGGGACATCTAAAGACCAATATTTCCTTTAATTTTATAAAATAAATTGACTATTAAAGAATCGTTCAACATTTAAAAAAGATCACATAGAAAAATTTTAATTTTATTATTCTTAATAAGAAACTTATGTTTTGTGCAGACCAGTTTTAAATTTTAGACAGAAATTACACAAAATGTTATGAATAATTTCACAATTTTTTTTTTAATTTTTTTTATTAAATGATCATTTGACCCTTTAATTTCTTTTAGGCGGAAACACATTGGATGCCCCTCATTGGCTTGACATGAGACGTTTTAGTTACCCTCCCACTGCCACTGCTGGCCCGCTGGTTCAGCAGCCTGCAGGTAACAGCTCTAGCACTAATACACCTCATATACCTGGGGTTTATCCACCCAGTAGTTTAGCTAATGACCTTTTGGCGCGAGAAAGAGAACGTTTGGAACGGTTAGGTAAGTCACAAATCTTTTGGAATTTTTCTTTTCTTTCTAAATAGAGAATGAAACTTTCATCTTCAAATGTAATTTAATATTAAATTATTACAGTTGTTTCAGTTTTTAAATAATTTGATTAATAGTCATGTCTACATTATTAGTTTTTACAAATATTTTTTGTCGTTTAGTTTTCAACTAGTTTTATTTTAAAGATGATTTGAAACCCATGTGTTAAACAAAATTTCTGTATGTATTTTGCATTGAAGATTATTAAAGTTATAGGTAGGATTTCTTGATGTGGAAGTTAAGGCATCAAACAGAAGAAAATGGTGAGACATTTCATTCATGAGACAAAAGGCATTTCAAAAATCAGAAAGTGTCACATAACTGTTTTCTATAGTCCTCATGTTTAGAAATCTGATATATTCTGGTACCACCTACAGTAGTAATATCTTGTTTGAAGAAAAAAATGAACATATACTCAAGTTGAGCAACAAATTTATTTAAGCTAATTTTTTTAATTCTATGAAAAAAAGAAATGAAAAATTTGATTCATTTATAATTTTGTTAATTTAGCCTTTTTAGTTATAGGCAATCTGCATTATTGCTTTGTTGGTCCAGATGATTTCTTCATTTTGTTTTAATTGACAAGAGAAGTGAATCCTAACTAATATAAGAACATTCTTGCAAATGGTATAATGACATCTAAATGGATAAACATAGATATTTTTATCCTGTTCAATGCTGATTTCAATCAAATATTCATAAAGGGGTGCCTTCATACTTTTTTGATATGTATGTTCTGTTTGTAATATTGGCAATAAATTATTAGTGTACACCAAACTTTTAATGTCCAAAACCAAGATTTTATTACATACTTTGAATGGGAATGCCTGGCCCAGGCTAAAGAGGCAAGAAAAAGCAGTAACTGTGATAATATATCCTACTAGTATGGGTGCCCGGCATTGCCCGGGTATTTTGAGGTGTATGCTGAGCAAAACAAAAAACAAAAAAGCAAAAAAAAGGCAAAAAAAAACCCGGTCAAATTTATAACTTTGACCCCTATTATAACCCCTTAACATTTATTGTTTAGGGCTCTAATCAAGTTATTCAGTTAGATCCATGTCCAATGAACTTATATCTAAAATTTCAAATGTTTAGACCCAAAATTGTCAGGAGTTTTGTAGAGTTCTCAAAGGTCAAATCGTTGAACTTTGACACCTTAACAGCCAAATTTCTGGCCAAAAACCGATCACATAGATTTTCCGAAATCTCAGTACCCTGTATATCAAATTTCGAGTCTGTAGACTTAAAATTGACATTTATTGCGTAGGGAAATGTAGACACACACACACACGTTCACTTTTAGATATACTAGCATGGGTGCCCGGCGTTGCCAGGGTATTTTGAGGTGTATGTTGAGCAAAAAAAAATAACAAAAAAAACGGTCAATTCGTTTTAACTTTGACCCCTCTTATGACACCTTAAAATTTGTTGTTTTGGGCTCAAATCAAGTTATTAAGTTAGATCCATGTCCAAGGAACCTATATCTAAAATTTCAAGTGTTTAAACGCAAAATTGTCGGAGGAGTTTGGTAGAGTTCTCAAAGGTCAAATTGTTAAACTTTGACCCCTTAATCGCCAAATTTCTGTCCGAAAACCGATCACATCGATTTCCCCAAATCTCAGTACCCTGTATATAAAATTTCGAGTCTGTGGACTTAAAATTGACAGTTATTGCGTAGGGAAATGTAGACACAGACATATACACAGATAGACCGATACAGACACGTTCACTTTTATAGATATATAGATTCATGCCTATCTTCAGCAAAAATTTGTCTAGAAGAGTCAAGACCAACACTGGATCACAAATGTCTCATGATCTGTTTTCATGTTATACACTAAAGAGTTTAGATACAACACTGACCTTAAAAAAACTGATTGTTTTTAAGATACTAACAAAGTTTAAAAAATTAAGGTTAATATTTTTTGTTAGTGCTAACAAAGTATAACAATAGAGGCAAAGTTAAAACGCCAGTACAAAACACGTCTTGGATTCAGTTAATTCAGTTTAAGAACAGTAAAACAAAATAAAAATAATAGAATAAGCAATTGTGTCAATTTATTAACCTTGTCACGCATCAAGAAGGTTTAAATGAACACCATTTTTGTGGTATTTTATAAAGATGTGCTTCAGAGATTGTTACTTCTTAGTAAGGGTAATGAGACTCTTGAACAACCCTGTATTTTTATAAATTTAGAATGTGATCTATGTACTTGATGTTTAGAAATTATCATTATCTTAAAAATGACACTAATTTCATTTTAAAGATATGACATAATATTTTAAGTTTTAGCTAAAAAAGCCATGAAGAATTTATGAAAGAAAATATAACAGAAATGAGTACAAAAAAATTCAAGAATTGAAGCATAAAAAAGTAACTAATGTAATTGAGATGTAGCATTTAATTTTTTTTATTTGTTTTGTATTCCGTAATATTTAAATGTACACAAGAGATGAATTAAGTTTGAATTTTAAAAGGATATATAGTTTTAATAGATTTTATATCATTTTTGTGTGATTGATTACTGGACGTATATAACATCAAAAAGTTTATCAGGATGATTGTTGAGAATCTTTTATCAGTTATTTAAATATTTCCAAAAGATTTTCATATCAAGCAACTTAGGACAAGTAGGTCCAGCTCCTTGTCTTCTAGTAGAAATGTTTGGAAGAAAACATAAGGGGTGAAAGATTGGTTACTGGTGCCTTAAAATCAGTTTGTTTTGGGCTGACAAAGCTTGTCTTGGATGACTGTCTATTTAGAATAAAGAATTACTTTCATTTAAAATCTGAGATAGGTTGGGCTCTTCAGCTAGATCTATGGCAACCCACTGAAGACAAAACTTTGTGAAACTGTCAACCAAATTGACTGACTGAGAAAGAAGAATTTACCAAAATGCAACTATGTCAAACCAAGTAAGAATAAGATACATCCTGTTAGAATGCAAAATCTTTAAGATGAGACAAAAATAATTCAACAGAAGAAACCGAAGAGAAATCTATGAACAGATAATTATCAATGAAATGTGTGAATTATTTGCAGAAATCTTCAACAAACTATAATGCTTGCTCACAAAATAAAGATGCATAAATCACAAATATAAAATGAAATATCTAAAGGAAAAAAATCCACCTATAAAATGATTATGCAAATGAAACAACTATCCAATCAACACAACCCGTCTTCTACAGACAATTTCACTTAAAAAGAAATTAAAAAATTTTTTTTTATCAAGCAGTTATCAAACAGTCTAACCATGTACACAGATTCAACATAAAATGATCAATCAGAGGTTGACATTCCATGAAACACAACAATCAATCATTTCACTAGCGTGAAATCAAGATTGACTGGAATGTGATTAGAATGTGTGATGATCAGATTCCAAAACATCTTACATACAAAAAGTTAACTGAAGGAAAGTGTTCACCACACAAACTTGAAATAAGGCATAAAGAATGAATTGATGGAAGCAAATGTTAATGGTTAGAAGACATTAACTCATGATCATTCTTTGTTGGAGAAGTGAAAGCAAAATAGCAAGACATTATTAGAAAGAAATTGCATCATGAGAAACCCAAGAGATGCACGCAAGAAGTTTGGCATCATTTATCAGAATCTGGGATCTCAAACTGATTCTTACCTCTAATGAATGTGAAAGGGTCTGTCACAGTAATGATTGTCTTAGAAGTCAGCAAAGACATGGATGTTTTTGACTATGGCTTAATGGTGCTTCTACATACTGAGTATGTGGAAATGAATGTATGTCCATTTGAAGACCCAAACATATGAGAATTGACCAGAACAATGTTTCATTTTCAAAGCATTATGCGTACTTGTACGAGAGAATTTAGATCCTTAGCTGGGCTAAATAGCCACATTCATTCTACATGTTTAATAAATAGATTTAGGGCACCTATCATATCATATATATGTCTTTAATAATTAAATATATTTTTTTTAACTAAATTCATCTCTTTTGTTTTAATCATTTTGTGTGCATTGGTTTATTTATTTTTTTTAACCTCTTACATTGAAGAGTCAGACTCTGGTTGTGAATTTCACTTTTGTTTGTTTACGCATTTTTTTTCTACACACCATGTCATTATTTGTTTATATCCTTGTCCCGTCCTCTTCCTTTTTAAAATTGTATATGTAGTTATTGACTCGGCATGTTTATCCAGGTTTTTCGACTGGCATCTCTCATTTGCTGGGTGAGCAGGGTTACGTGACGGCGGCATCAGCAGCAGCAGCTATGGACAGGATGTCTGCCGAGCGGTTGCAGGCTGAGCGACTGGCACTCAGTACGGATCCAATGGTCCGCCTACAGATGGCCAGCCTTTCGGCCTCGGCTGCTGCCTCGGCAGCGTCCACCCATGCACACACCCACACTCATGCCCATGCTCACACGCACCTGCACGTGCATCAACAGGACCCTGTCGCAACGCCAGTCCATCCCTCATATGTACCAGCTTCTAACCCCGCATCTCAGCATTTGCTCCAAGCAATCTGTCAAGGTAAGCCGGCCCACCCCTTCCCCTCCGAATGTGGGGTGGCCAGATGTCACCGCTACCACTACCACCTGCAGTGGACCCACTCGTATTAATCTGCACTTTCAAATTGTCGTTACAGATATTCTTCATAGCGATCACATGACAGGACGAATGATTTATGAAATTTACTCTCAACGACTAACAAATGAACAACACATCTACTTGCAAAGAGTAACTAACGAGTGTTACCTACGTTCAAAGCATGATAGAAGTTTGGTAGATCCCTCACATTTGGTGTATCAATTTTCTCGTAAGTTCATTATTGTAGATCATAATATATATATACATGTGTATATATTTAATATAAATAAATATATATACATCTGTATGCATATGTCTCTTGGTATTGCTTTTTACTGTACCAAAGGTTACTGCTGTTTTTCAGCTGACCTTCAAAGCCTGAGTTGTGGTATATATACATATATATACATTTATACATATTTGAGAACAGTGAATTCCTTTATCTTTATAGTTTGAGGATTTATTGTTATTTGGTGGGAGATAAAGAGGTCCTTTATTTATTATCGTGTTTATTATCATGAAACGTGTGGTGGTTGAGAAATTCTAGGAATTTATAAAAATACTTTTCCTTATTTTATATAAGCAACCTCATTACACAATATCAACTGTTTTTTTTATCTTTTTTGTTATTGGTAAAGTTATTTTATTTTTAAATAAAAGGAAGTTGGTTTGAGGTGGAGAGTTTTTAAGTCTTTATCCTATAAAGCTGGCAATTCCAATGTTGCACTTAAGTTTAGAAGAGTATTTGTTTTTTTTTTTGTTTTTTTGTTTGTTTTTTTTTTGTTTTTTTTTTTGCTCTGTCAAACATTTATTTAAGATAGAATTTTTTAAGGGCCAACTATTTTAAGATTATTTTCTTTTAAAATGAACTTAGTTTCAAATATTGTTATAAATCTGATGTTTACTCTACAGATCTTCAAACCCACTTCATGATTTTGGAAATCCCCCCCCCCCCAACCCTTTTCATATGACTAAATTTTTACGTTATTATTGGTTATCCTTTTGCTCTTGTCATCTGTAGTTCATTTTGTTATGTTTTAATTTCAATGCTCTTTCCATCATGTGCAAAGATGAATCTGTTATTATTAATAGCACTTTCCACAATAGACTAATCACACCTGCAATTTAATATGAACGTGACTCCAGAACTCAATATGAGCTTCCCGCAGTTTATCTTTGAATTTCTCTAAAATTATTTGCCTTAAGAAATTTTCATTTAGAATTATTTTCTTTATTTTGTTTTTTGTTGCCTAACTTTTACAAATTGTGGACAAGTTTATGATTTTCTCAGTTTTTGAACATAAGTTTCTGCTGGTTATTTTAAGGCAGTATTTTCTTCTTTAATCATCCAGAGTATTTTTTTTTTATATATATTTTTGTTTAGTATTGCTGTTCATGAACATTATTCATTATTCAATAAAAGTGCGGCTGTTTTTGATGTGAAATGACTTTACTTAACAATAGGTTTAAAATTTGGGAAACTTGTCTTAATAATTTCATTTAAATTTTTATGTAAAAAAAAATCAATTTGAAGATGTAAATCCCTAAAATATCTATGATCTCAGAATAAATAGAAACCTACTAATCAAATTATTTTTTTATTAAATAAACACCATTTGCGCTTAATTCATCCAATTTATTTGAAACATTTTCTATATTAGTACTATTTTTAACCTGATTTAATCTGATTGGGTAATTTGTTCTCTAAAATATATTAGTTTATCAGAAAAAAAACTATCCAACCTTGATTTAGTCTTTGAAATCTTCTGGCATACAATTTTCCAATATGAGGAGAGATTTTCAAAAACAGCATTTTATATAAAATTATTGTTAAATGATACGTATTTATCACAATCAACTGATAAAAAGAAAATTGTTTAACATTACTATTGTTACGTTTTATGTCTTTCATTTGACGTTTTTCATGTTTGTTTTTACTGTTTCCTTTCAAAGGAATGAACACTTTCATTCTACACTTCTCTCACATTTAAGTTATTACTCTAAAAGAAAAAAAAAAGTGTTGGTCATTTATTATTTCTTGCTTCTCGCAATATCCTCATCCCTAGTGGTCGTTCAAAGTTATTTTTTCATTTTCTAATTTTTAGAAGCAGACATCTGATCTCTATTATTGGCCATGTATGACAGGTGGTCTGTCCTCCTTAAGAGATCTGTTAAGTTATTGCTTATCTTTTTTTCTGTTGCTAATACAACTGAGTTTAGTTTTTGTAAGGAGGTTTTATTTTCATCAACTTTTTTTAAAATTTAATGTAAACAAATCTTTTTTCACTATACAAGAAAAATATTTTTAAAGAATTAAATGATTAAAACATAATCTATTAATTTTGAGTAATTTATTTATTTTATTTATTTTTTTAAATAAAAGCTTTTTCAGCAAACATTTTTGTTAAAGACAAAATGAATTTTTTTTTTTCAATTATGATTGAACCACTATTACTATGAATTGGGTTTACTTTAATATTTTGATTATATTTTTTTTTCATTTTTACATTAGATTTTTCATTCGACTTTCTGAATGGATACGTCTTTATTAGTGTTATGAGATTGTTTTTACTTTTATTCTAGTCTAAGCAAAAACTGTATGGGAGAAAATGTTTTGGCAATAGATTTTCCCTTAATTTGTATATCTTATTACCGTATTTTTTTCATAAAGTTTTACTAGATTACGTTTTATATTCCTTTAAAATCATCTTTATAGTTATGTAGTATTCAAGTCTCGCATAACAAAATTCTACTAAACCCTTCCCCCTTTTTTCATGTCATTTCGTTATTGTCTGTGTGGATGGACCTGAAGATTTCTTTTAATTTATCCCTATATTCAACAATATTAAAATTTGAACAAATTGTAAGAAATTTAAGCTTATACCTTTCGTCCTTCTTCATTTTTGATATATTTCAAATGTTTTGTTTTTTTCTTTTTAATATCTTATCTCTGTATATGTTATTAGTCTTTTGCTAATCTGCTACAGTTTTGTTTGTGTTGCACTCTTCGCTCTCTGTACTTGCGCGGCGCGTGTGTCAGTGCATATCTTTATCTTTCTTGCTATTGTTTTTGTATAGAATTAGGATGTCCATTGTGTGTGTGTGTGTTGTATGTTGTTTGTTCTAATTTCTGTATTTTTTAGCAGATATTACTTTATAGTTTAGGAGAAATAAATAGAGAGGCTCAATTATGAGTATAAGAGTGATGTATATCCTTGGCAATACTATGCAACATTCAAATGAGCAACCAACATAAAGAGAACACGTTTCAGCCTTGTGTTCTTCTTAGTCAAATGGTAACCGCAATAATCATTTGACTCAGAAAGGTACAATACTGAAATTTTCGTCATCAGGCGGACTTTTTAAATAATTCCTCAATATTTTGAAACTCATAGGCATCACATAGCTATTAACTTAGACTTCATATAGTATTGTATGTATATATATATATATATATATATATATCTTTTGATTTTATTAATAGGCAACAAATGAGTGGTTCATATTTCTCAGTGATTTTTGTTCGGAAGGTTTAACAGATTATTGCATATTTTTAGATCTTTCCTATGAAAATAACTTCTCTATAAAATAATAAATATGGGAATTTATCAGATAATAATTTTTTTCAATCTATTATTTTTTTAACTTATTTTTGTTTTATTCTTGTAGTTTTTCCGTATATTTCACACATGCAAACTTCACAATTTCTAGAAGGCAAATATTTAAAAGAATAACTTTTTACCCCTCTTACTTTTTTTTCTTTCATAAATTAGGAATAGATATTAAAACAATCTTCCTCAAATGGTTAAGGCTTTTCTTTTGTTTTTTCATAGCTAAATATTAAAATTTCAAGTGAACATTTCTTTATTTGTGTAGCATTTTGCAGTTGACTAATTACGCTGTTCAGAAATTTCACATTGTATTACACTTTCTGTTAAATTTAAACAATTTAGTATAAATTATAAAATTTATGCTTAACCTTTTGGAGGTTAGGGTATAAACATTTCTCTTATCTCACCGAATAATCCCTATTTTTTCTTGGAAATTTTTTTTTAATAGTATAAAGTTTTTAAATTGCCTTTATATGAATAAGAGTTAAACATTTTTAAATTAAATAATAGACGAAATGTGTTTTAAAATTGCTATTTTCACCTCAAGTTTTCAAAAAATTATTTAATAATAATTTAAAAAATGAAATAGAAATGTTTAAGTGACATTAAAAATAATTAGCATGCTTGCTGAATAATTTCAAATTAAAAATACATTAATTTTACATAATTTATTTGACATATTTTGTTTCAAAGAAAAAATGGCTATCCAGAAATACATTTAAGTATTTCTTTTATTTTAAATTTAAAACATTTTATTAAACTCTTTTGATGTTTCTTCATAAAAAGGCAGTTTATAATATATATAGTTTTATTTTTGCTGTAGTTTGTTTTGTTTTTTTTTTAAATAAAATTTTAGCCTTCCTAGTTTTCCTCAAATACCTAATTCAGTTTGAAGGTCAGTTTTAAAAATGGTTCACAAATTTATTTACAAAGGAGACAGTTTTAAATTTAATAACTTGTTTTAATTTGTTATTTTTTTAATGCATTTTTTTTTTAATTAAATACCAATTTTTTGGCTGTCTCGTCTGAATTTTGCATTTAAATATATTTTTATATAATTTTTTTTTAATAAATTAAATGCTGGCACCATAAAATTGTGAGTGAATTACCAACTAAGCTAACATGCTCAAAGTCTAACAAAAAAAAAAAAAGAAAAGAATATCAACACTCATCATCATTTGATAAATGCAGCCCTCTCTCCCTACAAGCATATATGCTGTTGGGGTTTGGCACATTTTCTTTATGACTAACTTTCTTTTTCAAGATTTGACCAAATTAACACTATATTCAAATCCTTAGTCCTGGCATAACCTGATGCATTAATTTTATATATAATGTGTGTGTGTGTGTTATTTAGGCCCTTTTATTTTTTAAAATAGATGTAAACTTCTATTGCCCTTAATTTTGGGGATACTTTTGTTTAGGAGGCATTAAAATGGTTGCCATGCTCTTTTGTGTTTCTTTGTTCTCTCAAGGAGCCTTCATATAATAATTATTCCCAGACAGCATGACAACTCCCACCCACACTTCATTATTAAGTAGTTTTCTTTCCTTGAGACAATGTTTCTCATTAAGTCTCAAACATACATTCGTATGCAATCCACAAAATATAAGGTGATGATTTTAACAAATGTTATTACATCTTAACAATCTTAATAAACGGAAATCTTTAGTATTAGATTACCTCAGCTTATTTTATGCCTAACACTGATGTATGGGGAGGAGGGGTGATAATATTTATTTTCAACTGCTTTATGTATTGCCATGCATGTTGCATTTTTTAAAAACTGATAAAAGGTTTATATATTTTTGAGGGTTTTCATTAAGTTTAGAGGTTTTTATTTAAAAGCTGCAGGTGGTTGTGTGTCCATACCACAAAACATCTTTTTTCTCTCTTCTCTCAATAATTATATTTATTTTGATACTTTTGTCTTCAAATTATAATTTCAGTTGTCATTTAATATGCATTATTATTATGATGATGATGATGATTATTATTAACTCTGCTCGATCGATTCATAACATTTGCATGTATCAATATGAGGCCTCAGTAATGTTATCTTCGTGTCACAAAGTGTTTTCGGTTTTCAACATCACAGCTCTTCAACCAATTTATCCAGCTTGAATTGACCAAAAACAAACTTTCATCTCTATAGCTAAATGCTATAATTCTTTCAGACATAATTTTACATTCAATTTTTGACACTTTTTGGTTTGACCATTATGTACTCTGCTGATGATTCTCTTTCTATCCAAATGCTTTTTAAGATGTTTTCCTTTTTCATAAATCTATTTTTTTTGTTCTTATAATTGTTTAGCTGCTATAACTTGAATTCTCACCACACAAAATATACAATTAATTTTTCTTTTTTTTTTCCCCACTTATTGTAATGCTAAATTGTTTAAATGAAAATAGATTGGCATTGTTTTTTATACCTTTATTTACAATATTTTTCCTTTTAAATTTTATTTTAGTTGTAAAATTTCTTTATCATCAATTGTTTAAAAAGATTTGATCTATTCCTAAAATCTATTTTAGTTATCAAGTGACATTTTTTATTTAATCGACATAAAAAAAGAACTTCCTTCCAGTTTCAAACAATAATGTAAGGCTGCCTGCTATAATGAAGAAAGGATTATGCAATCCCCAACCAAATCCTTTCTGAATTAGTATTATTAAATTATAGTGGCAAGTGGAAGTACAGGAGGAGTGGAAACAATGTCAGAATAAACACAAAGACTGGTGTCATTTTCCTTCCCTTAGACTGATTGCCCAACCAATATATACTTTACTATTTAATCCATAGTTGGAGGAAAAAATGTATGAATTCATATCTCTGCCAAGAATGTTAATGAAACTAATGTAGTAGCTGAAACAAAACTTGAACTTGGCACGCTGAGCCCACAGTCTGCACCTGTAACACCATACTACTTCCACAATTAGTGTTGCAAGTTGCTTAAAGCATTGTGCATAGAATTCACAAAGAAGGTGAGCTAAAAGTCTAATTATCCATTAACAAGTAGAGTGCAAAAATATCAACGATATAACAGAAATCGAAAATGTCAACATCAGTTATGGATAGCTTCCATTCCAAAGTGCTTGTATTATGATTCAATTTGGATATGAATTATTATAAAAAAATAAATTTTGAAATATTGTAAAGAGGAAGATATGTTAAGGGTTTGATCTAGGTGTATTTGAATTTTGATGAGAGATATAACATTATTTAAATTATTTAATTAATAATGCATCACTTTTAAATAGCATGGAACAGATCAAATCTTTGAAAACCTGAAAAACAAATATTTTCAATTAATCAGAATATTGTCTAATTCTTATTTTTTCAATTTTAATCTCAACCCAGGCTTTGAGAGTCTAGAATGCATGTTGAAATGTTACTTTTTATGATCAAAATAGTTTTTACAGTCTTTTTTTATTTTTTTTATTCATTCACCCTAATTGCTGAAACCAAAACTTCATACATGTAAAAGTTTTGCATATCATCAATTCTTTTTTATTGTCAACATTGTTTATATTTCATATTTATATTGTTTAAACAAGACTACGATAAAGGCAAGTTGATTATTTGTTTAACAAGAAATTGATCCAGTTATTTGCTATTTGTGTAAAGCTGTTACTACTTAATCAATGTGTTAGCATTGATTCAAGGTTTTTAAAGATAAAGCAGATTCTCTTTCCATTGTAAGAGAGTTGGATGGAGGAACGTCTTGTGTGTGTGTGTATAATGTTTAGTTCATAATCAGAAAAGAAATAGTGTTATAAAAATCAATGAAATGGTATTGATTTAAACATCATTTTATACATTGCTCCATGTTAAAAATTAAAAATATATAACAAATCTGATGTTTCTTCTGTTGTGGCTTAGTTCTTTTTTATTATTATTTGAAATAAAAAAAAAAGCAACATTTGAGGATCATGACTTAGGAGCATGAGTACCTGGTGTAATATTAGGATCTAAGGGGGCAGTGCATTGTAAGTTTTAAAATAATATATGTAAACATGGACGAAGAAATACTCAGCATTATATTTGGATTAAAAAAAAAACATGACGAAAATATAGGCAATTTTTCTTTGTTTATATATAATGAAAATATATAATGAAAATAATGCAAAATGAGTATCGGACATTTCTATTTATGCGAGTGACCTAAAGACCAAACTTTAAATAATATTAGAGAGAGGCTGTACAATAAAGGGGCTATGAATGCATTTTGTTATTTTGCATTTAGCTTTCAGGTTGAAAGTTGTATGCACAGTCAATGTAAATGTAAATATACATACATACCTGTTGTCGAGGTTTCATTAAAATGTGTATATTTACATGTGTAAATATATATAACGTGTTATTTACATACATCTAACAGCATCATCTTTCTGTAGTTGGCAGTTAATTGAGTAGAACACATTATAATCACATAGACACAGTGGTTCCTATTATATCACCAAAGTGAAGTTCAACCTGGTCAGTACTAAACTGGTTGACCATTTGGGAATATTATATGCTGTATGTGTTCTCCATTTATATCAGCATTGTATCCAGTGGTGCTAGATTTTATCCTTGCCGCTTGCATCAAACATTACCAATTCAGGAGAGTTGTGGTTGGTATTGCACAACCCTTTTATTACGATTACACATGCAGTCACCTGTACAAGTGGTGATTGAACAGAGGCCATTGAATGAGTATTATTATTTATCATTATTAACATAATTCTTTGGAGATGACTAATGAAATATTAGGACAAATGGAAATAAAGAACATTAAAATTGAAATCTCATTTATTCTATCGGTATAAAAATTAGTACTTATGAGACAATATGAAATCCTATTGAGAGAAAAGAAAATTCATTTTGGTATAATACAACAAAGCATATCTAAAAGAAGGTTTGCTACATGCATATATATATATATATATATATATATATATATATAACTAGATATTTTTCGACTTGTCTTTGATACAGTGCTCGAGATGAGACAAGGTACTACTATCACAGAAGAAAATTACCTGTTATAAATGTTTTGGAATTAAGTTTATAATATGAACACTATAATAAAAAAACTAACTTATCAAAGTGGTGGGAGTGACTGGCATTTTCATATTATTTTTATTTTATTTTTTTCCTTCAGATAAATTATTTTTGGATGATTTTAAGAATATACGTATCCTAACAGGCCACCTAGCATTAGTTGTTGTCATTGTGGCTTCCTCCAGTCTTGACAGACTATGGATACCCACTGTAAGGGTGCCTGTGCAGTAAATTTGTGTGGCAAGTCCTGAGTCAACATTATTGCATACCAGTGGCAAGTGGAGATACAGGACGACTGGAAACAATGCCGAGATGAGCGAAGAGCACATGCAGCACCTAGAATTCCCAAATGGTCACCCATCTGATACTAGCCAGGCTCAATGTTGCTTAACTTTGGTGATCTGGCGAGAACCGATGTGTCAACATGATTATGCTGCATAGCATTAGTTGTAGCATACACTTAAATATGATATTTTAAGTTATGCAATTTATTTTAGAGCCAATTCTTTATTGATTATTATATTGTACTCAATGTATAGTAGCAAATCCTCAGTGTAGCCCAATCGTAAAATATGCTTAAATATATTTTAGTTTGTGCAGATTTCATACTTATTATTATAGAGTTAATTCTCTATTGAATATTATATTACATCCAATATATAGTAGTGATTTCAAAAGTAAAAAAAAATAAAACTTGGGTGCCATCAGCTAGAATCGAAACCAAAACCTATAGCTCTCCAGTTTTATTCATTATTCTCTGAGCCATGTCCTAATGCATAAAAAAACTTATAAAAAATAACATCATAAAAGATATAAATGTATATTTGTGTAGAAGTACATTTTCAGATGACTTCGCGCCTGCTAAATCCATTTTTTTTTTTTGTTCAAGTTAGACCTATTAGCAGTTATTTTTACCGACTGAAAACCAAATCTCCGACTATCAAATTTCAAGTCTGTGCACAAAAATTTAATAGAATAGTTTGGTAGAGACTGGATCACTTTATAGGTGCTGTTTTACAATTTGTCATTGTGCAGAGGGAGACAACTCTCTTTTACTAAGAAATTCATTTTTTTCATCTGATAATTTAAGACACTTGATGCAGCAATATTTTTTATTAAATCAAAACATTCAAAAAAAGAAAGCTGCGACAAATTTTTTTGATGTAACAAAGTTAATAACAGTAATAATACAAAATGTAGTCTGTATGCGCCTATTAAGAGTAGCATTACAAGTTGATATTTTTCTTTTTAGATTATTGTTATTTTATCAACTTGCATGAAAAGAGCTGTGTAAAAGATGCTTAATATCATTTGAATTATGCAAATACCCTCAGTAGTTAAAAAATTATGAGAATTTTAAGTGCCAAAATTTAGGCTTTTCCGTGGACATTTTTCTTTAGAAAAAATGGGCTAAATTATGTCCCTCAACATTTCAAGAAATTCGGTAATTTCGCCACCATTTATTTATTTTTCAAGCTATTCTCATGAAACTTGGCACTCTCATGTAAAGTTGTTCTCTTTTTGATTATGCAGTCAAATTTGATGTATCTTTTTAACCATAAGCCATGAATTATAAATTCAAATCTACAAATTTCAATTTTCTTTAAACTGGCGCATGGTATCATAAAGTGGGTGTCTATTCATGAACAAAACTAAGTATTATAGTGATATTTAAATAGCTTTATTGAGAGCAAGCATTTTCCTGCCTTCTCACCAAAGGAGAGCTTAATCTGGGTGTAGCCATTGAATGCCTAAATAGCATACATGGTTGGTATTTACTACTCCCTTCAAAGAAAAAAAAATTGAGTAGATATGAATTAATCTCAGAAATAAATCGAAGAAAATTTTTCATATGGATTTTGGATTTCTGTAAAAGATGGAAATTCCCATAGTCGACCAGAACTTATGCATTTTGGGACCAGTCGAATTCTCAATTTTGTAAATCCTCTCTATCTGGCCCAAAATATACCCCTATTTTCTGAGATGCAACCATAAATCGTACTCTACATGAATCCTTGATGTAGCATTCACAGTACCAGGATACCAGGAATCCTGATGAGCAACAACTGTATATTCACTAGTTGATGGTAATTTTTTTCATTTCTATTCTGTTGTTTTACTGAAAATTCAACTATGTAAACAAAGAAATTGTAATTTTTTACCTTGCTTCCACCTTAACATTTAAAATGATTACTTCTATTGGTTTTAGGGTATGCTGAAAACAAATGTCGCATTTAAATTTTCTGCAAATAAATAGTTTTCCGGATATTAAGCAATGTCATTTCTTATGTTATCGCTGGTGGCCATTTTAGTACGCAAAGTGCGCAAATATAACCCCAAGAAACTATGCGCAAACACACGTACCAAGATAGCCACCAGCCATAACATAAGAAATGACATTGCTTAATATCCGGAAAGCTACTTATTTGCGGAAAATTTAAATGTGATATTCGTTTTCAGCATACCCGAAAATCTTAAAAGATAATCATTTTAAAGAAAAATGTTAAGGTGAAAACAAGGTAAAAATTTACAAAATGCATCACAATGAAATTTTTTATCGAACCACCTAATTATTATTATTAATATTTAGATATCTTCAGTTACAAAAAAAACAAAAAAAAATGGTTTGTTTTACAGATTTGAAAAAATGGTCTTGACAATGAGTTACAAATAAATTCAAGTTCAACGATATATTTTATTTAATTGTTAGATGAAAGTACAGAATAGTTAACAAAACACCCTCTCTTCCCTCATTTAAGAGAATACAAACTCGTTAATACGCTGACAGCGATGGTTAGCGCATCACTGACCATCCCTGTCATTGTTTCCCTTTAAATGATTTCAATTTCTATAAAAGATAACATTTTAAAGAAATTTCCGCACAATAATTATCAAATATTTACATATTATACATGAAAATAATTCTGAAAACTATCAATGAAAATGGATGATGTATACCGATTTATCTTATCAATTTTGAAATATTCTTTGTCAACTTTGTTTGGTCGCAACTTTGCTTCCTGTGGTCGTAAAAATAAAAATCAAACACTAGTAGAGATGGACTTCTTTGTTTATATAGCCTGTAAAATTTCAGCCATGTCCAATCAAATTTAACCCCGCGCATATGTATCCAAACGTAACGTATGAAATGTAAACATTGAAAAAACTGTTTCCCTTTTTGCTGTCATAGTTTTTTACTGTTTTTTTTTTTTATTTTAACTTGGAGTATAAAAATATTGAACACATAAAAGAAAAATAAATTAACATTATTGGAATGCTTATTCTATTCTATTTTCATCAGTGTAATTCTTTTAAAAATTGATCAACAAATAAAAAAGATATGACTTGTTGAAGCACATTAAGTATGTAATATTGCCGATGTCCACGAAAATACAACATACGCTTGCAATGCTATTAAGAGAAAACCAATATTTTCATTAGATGAAAACGTTTTTTAAAAAAAATAACTGAGGCAACTTTTCTTTTATTTAATTATTTTTTTAATTAAGAAGTAAAGATTATGGTAAGGTTTAAAAAAAAAAAAAGTCTTTAACCTTAAAAATACAAAGAATAAACTTTTTGATAAAATAAGAATGAAATTTTCACAGCTGCAGCGATTTTTGTTTTTACTGTAACAAAGCTTATAATATTAATAACACCATCATGTAGTTTTTAACATTAAAAAAATGGAAATGTGACGATAGTTGTAGAGGAATTGTAATGTTTTTTAAACAAAACTACGATTTATTTTATATGCTCTACAACTATCGTCACATTTTTATTTTTTTATTATGTTAAACTAGATGTTGTGTTGATGATATTATAAGCTTTGTTACAGTAAAAAAAAAAAAGAAGGTCACCACAGCTTTACGTTTCATCTTTGTTCTATTAAAGAGTTTCGTTCTTTGTATTTTTTAATGTTAAAGACTAATTTTTAAAAAACCGTACCATAACATTTACTTTTTATAAATAGTTGCTGCAGCTTCTTTTTTAAATGTTTTCATCTTATGAAAATATTATTGGTTTTCTCTTAATAATAGTTGTGTAAAGACTACGTTTATTATTAACGTTATCAACTGTGTTACATTAAAAAAAAAATTTATTGCTGCTTTCTTTTTTTAATGTTTGAATTAAATAAAAAAAATATCGCTGCATCTAGTATCCTAAATTCTGAGATGAAAAAATTAACAAATCTCTAAGTAAACAAGTTGTCTCCTTCTGCATAGTGAACGATTATAAAACAGTACCCACTTTATATATATATATATATATATATATATATATATATATATATATATATATATATATATATATAGTAATAAATAAAGGGGCTTATCCTAACCCTATATAATTTCCCTCCCTCTAAAAATACTTAATTCTTACTTAATAGAATTCAATAAAATTGTTAACTATCTATTTTATAAGCACATTTTATCTTATGCTTTAAAAAAAAAAAAGCAAAACAAAAGTTTTTGTTTTTGGAGAATGTTTTTTCTTGTAAAGTGTTTTCCATGCTTCGATTTGTTTTTGTGTTTCAGGAGCTGATCCAATGTCTGGTGTAACTCCAGGTTCTACAAATCCTAGCGGGCACCATTTAACAGGGTTGCCGCATTCATATCCCTCCCACCCTCTATTGGCTAATCGAGATCGGGAGTATCTCCACCCTGATTTGATCAGGGCATATGGTGATCAAGCCTTAGCACATCAGGTAAGTAGCCAAATGATTATGAGAGAGGGAGAGTTAAGTAAAAATGGATCTTTATAGACTTCAAGGTGAGCAAATATGACAAGCATGTGGGAGACTTTGAATTTGTTTGAAAGGATGCAGTTATATAATTGGCTGATGTTTGTCATCAATACAGGCAACCCATAAGTCACTTTACATTTTAACAATTAACTTTTTTTCTATTAATATATTTTAATTTTTCTTTTCAGAATTATAAAATAGAATCTTTGGAAATTTTTGGTATGGATAAGTTTACAAAAGAACGAGTGAAGATAATTGAATTTTACTTTGAAAATAGACAGTCAATTGTTGCAACACAAAGATCTTATATGCGTCATTTCAATGTTCAATATCGTCCTAGTAGGCCTGCAATAATGAACTTCGGAACTTTTTCAAGGGCAGGGTTCTGTAAATGACAGGTCTAGACATGGACAAGGTGAGGTGTAGCATTGAAGAGAACTTGACCACATTCACTCAAAGGCTTTCTCAAGAACTTGCAATCTCACAGAGTTCTCTACAGCACATTCAAAGAGACTTGCACATGAATTCAATTAGTGCAATCTTTACAACCACCAGACTTTCAGAAATGACTAAATTATGCTGTTAAGTTTTAGGAAACTGCAAGAAATGAAGTGAGTTTATTCACAAGTTGATCATGGGAGATGAGGCTCATTTCAATTTGAATGGGTATTTCAGTAAGCAGAATACCAGATTCTGGGGCACCGAAAATCCATGCCAAGTTCATGTGAGCCAATGCACCCAGTTAAAATCACAGTATGGTGTTGAGTAACCTCTGAAAGGGTTATTGGGCCGTTCTTCTTTGAAGATGCGAATGAAAATGCTGTGACTGTAACTGCTAAGAGATATAACTAGTGAATTTTGTTCAACTTCAGTTAACAAACATGTCAGGGTATTGACGGTAACAAGATGGAGCAAATGCACATACAATTAGACCCATAATGTCGTTGTTAACTGATGTTTCAGGATCAAAAAATCTCTCGAAATTCCGATTTTGAATGGCCTCCAAGTTTACCTGATTTGACAGCACCAGACTTTTGGCTTTGGGGATATTTTAAAGACAAAGTGTATGCAAACCATCCAAGAACTTATGACAAACATACAACAGGAAATGCGTTCCCTACAACCTCTGATGTTAAGAACTATCATGGAAAATAGCTTCGAAAGAGCAACTTTGCGAAGCTAAAAATGGAGATTACTTAAGGGACATTATCTTTCGTAATTAAGTCAGAACAAATTTTTACACTCTAATGTCATGAAATAAAAAAGAATTTAATACAATCATTTAAGAACAAGCTGTTTCATTTTCAAACTGTAAAGTGACATATGGGCCAACCCTGTATTTAGTTTGTTTGATACTATATATAAAAAAGAAAAATATTTCCAAAACTCAAATTTGTTTTCTATAAATTCGTTTTATAAGCATGCACACAAGTAAACTTAAACTGGACATGAAATTGGCCAGGTGTACATCTTAAAACTCAAATAGGGATACCTGTGTATTTTGTTCCCAAAATTAACTTGGTCAGTGAGTATGACAGAATGGTTAAAATTATTGCATTCTAATAAATCCATGGTTTGAAAATTTTTGTAAATCAAACATTGATTTTTCACATGTAATGGTATGTAGGTCTGATGTCAGGAATCTGTTGATACAATTCAAATTTTGTTTCATTATTTGTTTATCTTAATTTGCAATTCTGGGAGTATGTATGATGCTAATTGTTTTCTTCAATAAAAATTGAACTCAGTCTAAAATAATGAAATTGATTTTTTTTTTTTTGTTTGGTTCTTATTTTAGATCTCGGCACAGGCAGCACACCAAGAAGCTATGCAACGGCAGTTAGCCATGGAACGTGAACGATATGGAGCAGCTGGCCACATGCCTCATTAAAACAATAACAGATTCATAACATGCAAACAATCTCTAAACAGGGGGAGGTGGAGGAGAGGGGAGCAGAGGGGGATTCTTTAACTTTACACTGCTGGTCAGCGAATGGGGAACAACCACTACTACTTTTACTACTATTACTACAAAATTAATACTGAATTACCAAATGAACCATCCATCAACTTATCATCTGTCTTGAATTATGGTGTGTGGGTGTGCGAATAAATTAGTAAGTCTTACCAATAATACCGCTCAATCCCCTACCACTCAACAGAAAAAATTATTTTTTGACCACTACCGACAGGCTGTGACCACCTTGTTCTTAAGCCTACCAAATGTATAACCAAGGTTGTGGACTCCTCCCACTCCTCCTCCTTCCCCCATCTAAATGATGTCATGTGACAACAAGCCATTAACATCAATCAGTGCCAGTCACTTTTTGCCTGTGCCTTTTTATAAAGAAAAACAATTTAATCTATTGTGATGATTTATTAGAATGGTTTCTTTCATCTGCAGTCATATATATATATATGTGTGTGTGTGTGTGGTCAATCACTGTCATTTGTTATATTGGAGGGAGTCACATGTTGCTGCTTTAAGGTAAAAACTAGAACAAAAAGGAATCCCAATATCTCTCCCAATTATGCGTGCTACCTCCCCTATCTTGATGAATTGGAAACGTACTCCTACAAAAGAAAGTGAAAGCAAAAAAAAAAAAACAAAAAAAAAACACAGAGGATGCCAATGATAAATTGGAGAGAAAGAAAGGAAAGAAGAAATGAAAAAGTTAATATTTTTAGGGAGATTGTTGGGGATCGTTTCTGAATGTTTTCTTGATGATATCAGTTGTATCCAGATTTAGGAAATGCAGCTTCCATTGTCAAATGTTGTCTATCCATCACCCTCATTGACCACACACATACATGAATACATATACATATATACACACAAACTCAAATGTGTGTATATATGTATTTAATATGAATACACACAGACATAATGTGGGCCCACTGATCCAACCTTAATTTATGTATGTAGATCTGATGAATGGTGTGATTTGAAGAATTAGGGAGATTTTTTTTTTTTTCATTTGTTAGCGTGAGTGCTGGGAGTAAATGTCTCTGCGGTTAATCTGTTTTATTTAATCTTGAGATTTATATATGTTGGATTTTTTTATTCTTTATTTTGTCCGTTAAATTTGAAATAAATATCTTTTGTTCCGAATGATGATGATCGGTGGGAGGAACTTTTGGAGAGTATGTTCTTTTAGTTCATAAAAAAACTGCTTATTTCTGTCTTCATCTTTGCCTCTCAATTCCAAGTATAATAATGAAGTTGAGATGATGGAAGGAGTAAAGTAGGTAATGGCATTTTCTTGTTAGTATTTAATTTAGTTATGTGAAAGATGTAGATATTTAACTTTAAGATGGAGATACTCTTTACAAAATTTGTCCATTTGTACTCTTTTCAGAAATAGGATGAATGTTAATTATATCTTTTGATCTGAGTTTTTTTTTTTTAATAGGTTTTCTTATGTATTCCTTGCCACACAGTATGATTGTCAAATGATAACAAAGGAAACCTTTTTAAGATGTATCAGAAATGGTTGGATTCTGCTGGCCCCCATTATTACCCCTTGCTGGCAATTTAACATCTGTTGCTGTCTATATACAAAGCAAGATGATTTATTCCAGCAATGCAAACATTGTCATTTATTTTGCATATTTACAAACATTAATTCCTGGGTTTATTATTTGTTTATCAACAGAGGAGGATGGTATTTATTTGAAATTCCTTTTATTTATTCAGATTTTATTTTTCCTTTTCCATTTCTCCCCCTCTTTGAGCTCTACACAATTTGAAGTTCAATTTTACAGTAATTGTGCGGTCAAAAAAAAAAAAAAGAATCCTGTTTTTCTTCTGTTTAGTAGCAAAGAAAAATGTTTTGGCTGCAACAGTATTGTAGAATTGAACCCAACTGACCCGTGTAATTCTAATAATGGCTGTTGAGTTTCATAATCAGAAGAATAAAAAAAAAAGATGGGTGTTTTGGCTGTAAATTGTCATCTCCCTCCAAAGACTGCAGATTGAAATAAAACAAAAAAATATAAAGCCTCCCGTGAAAGTCGTTTGAAAGCCAATCGGATGTAAGACATTGGATTGCAAGTGGGTGTCTTACACGTTTTGGTTCAGGATTGAGATCATTTATGAAATGCTGAAGCAGCATGTATTAAAAAAATTTCTTCTTTCCTTATCAGAGAAAAAAAAAACTCTCATCCTCTGGAAAAAAAAAATCTGTTCCGGAGTTGCTTTATGGAGTTTTTCTTTTGTGTAAAGTGTGCGTATTGTGTCTATCACTGTAACTATTGAATGGAAAATCCTCAAAAATATTTAAATTTTAAAATATTTACAGTATTCTTTACCTTTTCATTGCTTTATTTTATATAGTTTCATACAATGATTGAATGAATATCACCATCGCTTCCAACAAAACTTCCATCTTTCACCAAAAGATGATCTGAGGTTCAAGCATATAGTACACCCCAATACGATAAGGTTTTATGTGTTTGGTGTCATTCATGTGGCAGTATATATTTTTATGGATTAATACGCTTATTTGATGAATCATTCTTAAAGTGAATACATTCTATTTAACAGGAAGGCCATTCTTATTCATTTATACATTTATATTAATCGCATATATGACTGGCAACTAGTTTTCATTATGTTGCATTATTTATATCATGCATGCCATGAAGAGAATGCATGGATTCAATTTTTTCTACTATAATTATTAACCCAGGCTTTTTGAAAGCCTTTTTATAAAAGTAAAAATTAAATGTGTTTATTTCTAAATTCTTCTGTCAGATTATACTTTGTTTTTCAAACCCTTCCTGTGGTTGCTATATATTCTCAAGAGGATAAAGAGCCTCTTGTAATGATGTCCCTTAGCAAGCATTGGGGACTGATACAAGATAAGCTTATGTTCTATCCTCCCTTTTGAATGGATGATGTTCTTTAGCAAGTAGTCTCATCATGGAATAATATTGACAAAAAGAAACCCATTCAAATCCTGTTCCAGGGGTCTGAGGTGAACTTTGTCATCAAAGGAAAAGCTATGATGAATCTGATTTTATAAGCATTCTCTCTCATTGGTTGATATATTGACACCTTCCCCTCCTCTTATAAAAAAAAATTCTTGTTCTTAATTTGCCACAAGAGTGAAAGATTGAGGAAGCACTTGAGCAAAATAATTTCTCAAAGAATGGTGATTAAAACTGAAATAAACAAAAAAGGTTGCAGTTATCATTATTAGCTGACCAGTCAATTAACTTTTTACTTATTAGCTCATTATGCCTTTAAACAGTTATCTTCTATAATGTTTTCTGTTTCTATTTCAATGTCTACAAGCATAAATAGTTATTCCTTTGTATGTAACACTAAGAGAAGTATTTCATTTTACTAGGTTTATAAGTACTTTAATGAAATGTGCTCTGGCAAACTAGTAGCACTCTTACTCCCTTGATGTAAATATTCTGATAAGCAATAAAATCTCACACGTTCACTGTAGAAGTCTCTAGATACTGGAAAATTCTATTCTGTTTCTTCCTTTAGACTGTTAGATTTTGGGATTCACTATTTTCTTGCTTCTTCAGCTGTACTAGCGTGCAGAAATTTAAATGTAATGCAGTCAGTTATCGTGCTGCTCAATTTCCTACATAGTACCACTGCAGAAATGGCCTCACATATACCTCGTTTAGAGTGAATAAGAGTTTAATATATATATATATATATATATATATATATATATATATATATATTATTCAAGCAAACACAAGCAGCAGCTGACTGAAGTAGTAGTATTACATGTAATATAAACAAGACATGTTTCCATTTTAATTATGAATTCTACAAGTTATAGTTAAGTTGGGAGGTAACAGGAATGTATTCCTGTTCCACAATGTTTACAAAATATATTTTTATGTAAGTATAGGGAATTCTCTATTTCAATAGGTAGTGGCAAAATATTTTTGTGTTATGTGTATGTTTGCCAAGTGACTTGATGCTAAGTATCAGTAGCAGCTTATTTGAAATATTATTATAAGGAAAAAACTATTTCTTTTTGAGTGACATATTATAAAAGTTGTACATAAGTTGGAAACAATTTCTTACGTCATGGTTACACCAATTCTAAGTAATCAATTTTATATTCATTCGTTTGATTCTGATCTGTCGTTGAACAATTCAGTAACCATAACAATTTTATTTTCTTTTGATACTTTTACTATAATTTTGACTGATGTACTCTTTGACCTTTCCCACTTGATTACAAAGTGTTTCCCATTTGTAAGTATGATATATGTTTCTATCTACTAAAATTTCATGAATCATTACCAAAGAATCATCAGTGTATACAAATAATCAACTTACTCAAATGATAAATAGGCAGAAATATGATAACATCACTGTTCGCTGGAAGAAGGCCGAAGAACATATTGGCTAAAACTAATATAAATAGTACTGGAAAAATAATGTAAAGAAACTGTAATTGAAATTTTTTTTAAAATATCACAATGCTCAAGTGCTGTCTTTCTTTCTCTAACTCTTGTATGAAAAGGATGAAATATTAAATTTTAAGATCTTCTGTTTTGTAATGAATAGCACACTACAACTGATGATGTCAGCTTGGCAGAAGCGTTGGTGCTTTCCAGTTTAATTGGTGTTGGACATTTGCGTGCACTTTATACAAATGAAACTTTTGCAATTAAAATGCTTTGCAGATTTCCGTTCACAGATGGATAGTATTATTATATCCGTCTGTCTTAATTTCAACAGAAATAATTTAAAACAAAGTGATCTCCCTTGGCCGAAAATGATTGGAAGTTCTGTCATATTAGTATCCGCATATCACAAATGAATTAAAAAAAAAAAAAAAAGGAATGATTTTCCACTACCATTTCTACCAAAATTGTAATCGACTAACAACCTTTTTTCTTCTACATCCATTTGATGTAGATTCAAATTAACAGCGTTAATCACTGATGCTAAAAGAAAAGAAAAAAAATCTCTTCCTCCATGCAGTTGCCTCCCTTCACGCCCCTCTCTCCCCCCAGGTTTTGCCCTCTTGTGGCAGGGCTCCTAACTGCATCAAGGGCTGTGTCCATTTCATGACAGCCATTAATTTGGAGGCAGTGACAAAATTCAATAATATGTACATATAAAACAAAATAAAAGATACATAAATTAAGTTGCCCCTTTTTATAATTCTAATTAATTATGAAAAAAAGATTTTTAAAATGTGCTCTTTCCAGGGCTTGAGCACTTCAAAGAAAAGACTTCAATGAGCACAATATTTTTCTTTCTCTCTTTCTCTCTCTCTCCCTCCCTCCCCTTCCTTTGCCCTTCCTTTTCCATCGATTCATACCATTTGCTAAATCAGTAGACTGAAGTATTTCTGAAGAAACGGTGAAATGAATGACCTCTCACCTCCCAAATATAAAAGAGGTCTGCTTAGATATAGCATTATTATTATTTTATGATAACATCTCCACTCACCCATCATGTTGCTTGTATTCTCTCTTTCTCGTTCACTCTTTTTTCTTAATCACAACCTCTCCCTAATCGTCCTTTAAATAATCTTATTAATTTTTTTTTATATACAAAAATAAAAAAATACAAAGTACCGGGGTTCATATTTTTTTAAAAAATAATTAATAAATGAAAAAAAAATGAAAAAAAAAAAAAATGCAGCATGAGGGATTTTTGTGTGTCTCTATTTTCCGTGCTGTAATTTTACTTTATATGGACTCTACATTTTTTTTTGTTTCTTTTCATTTTCTTGTCTCAGGTTCAATTTCTGGCCTCAACCTGAAAAATAAACACATGCATACACACACACACAGACACACACACACACACACACACACAAAACGAAAACTGATTTCTTGCTAGCCATTTCATAAAGTGCTTTGTGAGGCACACGTTTGTTGCTTGATTTCTCTTTCTGCCAATTTTTGCTTTTTTTTTTTTTTTTTTTTTTGTAACTTGTTTCTTTATTTAGATTTTAGCTCATCAATTAAATATTCCAGTTAGAAATGTTTTCTTTTCGAGCACAGATTGACTTTTTGCCTTCAAACTTTAATGCAAGTCAGAAATGACATTTTAAGTCAGTTTAAGGATTCAAAATAAATTTTGAATTTCAAGCACTCAAACTTAAAAGATGATAACATGTTTACTTTATTAAGATAATATCTGATATATTTACTATATCATGAGTATTTAAAAGTCAAAAATAATTTTGAAGATCTCAAAGACGAAAGTCAAGTACTATGGTTCATTTGTGCTCATCAAACAAAAGAAAATTCAAATGAGAGGTATGTGCGGCATGGTAGTAACTAGTGCAGACTAAAGAACTGGCAAGCAGAGTTCAAATCCTGTCCTATCTCTCACGTTTCCTTGTGTCGTAATACTTAGAAATAACAGAAAAATACGAACCCTCTTTTTTTCAGCCATGATTTAATAAAACAAAGGAGCAGTCCATCTTTAGCACATCTTTCACAATCATAACAGTTCTGGCATTAAAATAAAAAAACATCTAAGCCGATGGGTTGTTATTCCATACAGTAGAGCAACCATCTGAATAACTTAATCTTGGTTGTCTGATGATGACGACAATCCAGCATCTTCCATCATGAGTTCTCGTATAAGATTACTGGTCTTACCTAGACTGATATCTACATGCGATTTTTCATATTGCTGCTAGGGTGCACATGTGCCCCCAGTGTCACTTCATTTAACGTTGAATGAAAATCAATGGGACACTTCTATAACTGTAACTCTATCAGAACTTCAGTTCATCCTTTGATGAACTATCATGCATCACCTCCAAGCAGGTTGATATTCTAGGTGCTAAATGGCTCTTGTTTCTACAAATAGAGCCATACGCTCTTAGTTCAGGTTTTGTTATTTTTCCTGTGAGCTGACTAGCCAACCTCCTTACAAGTCAAGTTTAATAGGAGAATTGGTTTAGTTACTGAGAAGATTGTATTGGATTATGTGATGTCAGTAAATCATACACGCATGAAAGATGCCCCCTCTTTTCTCTCTCCCTCTCTCTGTAATTTTTAATTTTCTTTTGCCACTCTTTGCAGTCTCTTTTCTAATTCTTCTTCTGCAAACCAAAAAATAATGCAACACATTTTCATTTCAAAGAAACCATTCCTCTTAAAATGAAAACCAAAAAGCCAAAACTTCATTTCCTTTTCCTTCATTGTCATTAATGTACATAGTTCGAGCCGGTGTGTACACTGTTATTAGTCATTATTATTATTACAATTCAAATTGACTATAACAACTATTAATACTACTATTATTATTCCTACATCACTGCAGCTTTTTCTATTAGTAGAATCAAGTGAAAAAAGGATCACCAACATATTTACTTTGATATATCGTTATTAGGGTGTTCTTTGATTTTAACAATAGCTGGTCACATCTTCTCATCAATTTTTTTTTTTTATCATAGCTGACTCTCTTTTTTTAACTACTCTATTTACCCTTATGTAACAAGTTTCTCAGAGAACTGCAGTCTCACTACTACATCAATACCAATGCAATAGTCACGCTTCATCAGTCCACTTTATGAGAGTAGCAGAACTAATCAACCAGAGAACATAAAAAAAAACAACTTTGAATTTTCTTAGTTCCAACAGCCTTGAATTTCAGATAATTTCTATTAAAACAAATTTATATATTAAAAAAAAAAAATGGTGGTTAATTTGTGCTTCTTGAGTAAAATAATTTTTAATTTATTTTTTTAATTTAATTTTTTATTTAGAAAAAAAATGATTACGAAAAACAATCGACTTCATCAGAAGTCAAAAGTCCTTTTTCTTTCACCATATGAGAGTTTGTGTGTTTTCTCTTGCTCGCTCGCTCTCTTGCCTCTAGATTTGATGTACACCTATGTCTACTGCTACTCTACGACGCCCCCTCCTTCCGTTCCCTTTCCTCTTTGATCATTCCCTTAATCTCCTTTCCACCCGACCCAGTCTAGTGGGGTGCTGGAGGGGTAACACCTCTCTTTTGAGCCTCCATCGCAGAGAAGAAAAAAAAAAAATTTTTTTTTTTTTTTTTTTTTTTACCACATATGTAATATAATGTACATGATTTTAGAAGAATATCTCTATCCTTGTTTTTACGGAAAAAAAAAAATGGGAAAAAAAAATTAAAATGAAAAGAAAAAACTTGAATTAACTATTTGAAAGAAGATATAAAGAAAAAAAAAAGGGAAATGGAACAGAATAATTATTTGTTATGTTTATTACCAACAGGAGTATAAAATATTTGAGACGGGAGGGAAAAACGATAATAAAAATGGACAGTTTTTTTTCTCCCTCTCTTCTTTCATTTATCAGATCTGAATAAAAATGAAAAGAAATTATTGCAACCAATTCAATGACTTCTTTTTTTTTTTTTTTTTTTTTTTTTTTTGTACATATTAATAAAAATTTAATGTTTCCTTTTTCTTAGTGGATGACACAGACTTAGGGATTACAAGTGAATTTCAAATCCTCTCACAGTAATTCACTGAAAAAACATGACAATATCCCCCAATACCAATTTCCATTCCAAACAAGGATAAAATAGTTTGTATCTGATGTATTTTGTAAGAGTTGATGAGTTTTTGCCCTTGTACTCTTTGGTCTTTTTTAGGAGCTATTTGTCATAATTAACTATAGTAACTAAAGTTTGGAAAATTCAAAAGAATTTGAAGTATTATACACATGATCACAACCAAGATAACGAAAAGTATATAAAAACATGCAAATACAGTGAAACAGCTGGAGTCAATGAACTGTTAAAATAGGTAAATCAGCTTGACTCTATAGTAAACAGAACCTATTGCCAAGTGGCTGTTGTTGCAACAGAATTCATTTTTGTTAAGTTGAACTTCCTTGGCCTCCATCACATTCTGCACACTGATCCTGAGCAAAATTACATAAGATGGCCAACCAATTGCGATTCCATTGTCAAAGATCAATTACCTGTTTACATAACGTGGCCAAATTTTCATTCATGGTTATTTTTCAAGCTTTTGCTTGTTCATTGATAAACTTGTGCCATCCAGGCAGAGGCGTAGTGAGGATCATATCATGAATTAATTCTCACCCTGGGCTAATTTCTGCATGCCTAAAACATTGATGTTGGTACAAGATACATGACAAACTTTGCAGCAGAAGCAATCGTTGTCAAAGAGTTCAGTTCTCTGCTGATCGATCAGCTTCATTGGCCAAATCTCCAAGCCATAGAAGAGCATCAACCGATTGATATTGGAATCTTCTGACAACCGCACAATGATTGTTGGAGATATAGACAGACTAGTAGAACCAACTTGATGATCGACCTCTGTCGCACCTTCTTTGAACAGATTAACATTGGACCAAAGATACATAAATGGATCCACTTCCTTCAAAATAGCATCATTCAGAGATGATGGTTTCCAGGCCTCTGCAATTATCGGGGAAGAGAGAACCTTATTCTTCAAACTTCTGAGACATATTCATACTGAGCCTAGCCTCCTGAAGCTATCCAGTTTAATCAACACTCTATTTCCATCAATGCGATGTCAGCTTAAGCCTGGTTATATATGCTCACCTCCTGTCTCACTGATAATCCTGGAGAGCTTGATTAAGGGTGGAGTTGAAAGTTTGGGAGAGGGGACGTTCTGCATAACAATAAGGCTTTCACTGAGCATAGGATTACTGATGAAGTATAAAAAGTCACGCCTGTGGTATTTGCCACATGTATGCGTTGTGGTACATGAGGTTATCCCTGATAAAATGAGCAAAAGAATCCTTAAAAATACATATATCTCAAGTTTACTACGGATTTTGTAACTGTTTTCAAGAAAATTCCACTTAGCAATTAGTTTTAAACAGTTTATTTTGTAATAAAATGTTGAGTTAATTAATGTCTATCAGCAGTTGAAGAAATCACTATCTGATGTAAGAAGTCCACAAGGTTAAAGATAAATGCATGGTAGGTTTTTAATTTTGAGAAAATATAGCTCCTGAAAAGAAATCCTTGGGATTGGGACAAAAATAAAGATCAATTCAAACTAAAAGGATGTCTACTTAACTAACCGATCCATTTTGTTTGGTACTAATTATTAAAGTGCATGTGAAATATAGCAATTTAAACAGGAAAAATTATGAATATATTTAGATATCAGTGAAAAATATTAGGGTAAATGAAAAGTAAGCAAGTAGAACTTTAATAAAAAATAACATTAATTTATGGAGTCCATGAACTCCAAACGATATTTGTATCAAGCCAGCATATTATAGATTATCTCCATTTTTAAAGATATGCTGATTTGTTATTCAGAGTTTGACTCCAAATTATAAAATAATTTTATTAAAATTCTACTTATTTTTTTCGCAATTTTTTAGTGTTCACTAAAACTTTTAAAGTGATAAATTTATTCATAAGTTTTTCTATTTTTATTTTATTTTGAAATACCATATTTCATTTAAACATCATAAAAATAAACACTTTGTAACTAGCCAAGGGATCAATCACACTTATAAACATGTTGCAACATCACAGCCTAAACAAATAAAGTATTTAGTATTTTGAACTTGACTGTGTGTCCTAATGTGGAGACAAGTGAATGTTACTATTCGAATGAGTAACCTATTGCTTTTTTTTGTTTGAATTTCTTTTCAGATTTACATGTGTTATCTGTGATATGACAATCCATTGCAATCATTGAGAAAGAGACATTAATGTCTACACAGAACCTTTGTCTTTGATGTGTCCATGTGCATATCCAAAACAAAAACAATTTCTTTACTCCTATTTATGAATCAGATGTTTTTGACCTATAATTTTTGTTTCCAGTTCTCCTGAACACTAGCCAAGTCTAATAGTACTCCACCAGCACTAACAATCTCTATCTATATACAGTTAGGTATGTTTATATATTTGTATAGGATTTACTTATAAACTAATTAACTGATCGTTATGAATTTTAGAACACAGCTGCTAAGTGGTAGGGAAGATAATGTGGGCTATATCTACTTTTTTTCAGTTTTATAAAAATTAAATGAAAGCCCTTTATGAAATTTTAACAATAAGTATTAGACATCCATTAATAAATAATCCTCAGATTCCAATTTCTTAGAAGTATTTTAAAGGGATTTTAGTGGGTATAACATGGGAACAAAGTCCTATTTTAAAATTCAAATATTTCAGATTTGCATTAAATTGGATTTATAGTCATTAAACTGCAATTAAGCAGAATTCCTTAATTTCAATATCTTAAGATCCTTTAATCGTAAACCTTACATTTTCGACATTTCTAAAATCAGTCATGTAATGGATTTTAATCAAACTTGAAACCAGGGTTCTAGTCATAAGGTTTAGTATCATTTATCTTGATTTTAATCTTTGCAAGGGACATGAATGCAAATGGTGCAGAACTGTTGGGGGACTACTTTTACCTTTCCTAAGACAGGTATTCTTCAGGCAATCATATAAGTGAAGAATGTGAAATATATATTTAAGTAAATAATGCTAACATAGTAAATGTGTTGGATAGTAAAACAAAAGAAACTGAGTCTGAAGATAAAACCAGAACGAAATAAAACTAGAGAAAAAAAATAGGATACTGAGAGCATATAGTATCATCAAACTTTTTTGGTGTTCAGGAGAGCTGGATAAATTAACAAAATTTTAGTTATAAAGCATTTTTCAGTAATTAGTTTGATAATAATAAAAAATTGCTGGTAAAGTTTGAAATACGAAACAATAGTTTCAGCTTCACACAAATTGGTTATTTTTGTTTGCGTCTTATTTGCTGGCTGTCGATCATTCTGACGTATATAACAAGTTAGTGAGATTTTTTAACTATTCAATTTTAATATTTTTTCATCTGTTAACTTTTGCATTTATCATTATTAAATTTAAACCTTCATAAAATAGATCTCTTGCCCTAATTCACCATTGCCCAAATTGGGTGTATCTCACCTGAATCGTTTAAGTATTACTAACCAGAGAATTTGCTTAGGTTACACAAGTTATGCACTTTTATACTTACACTAGCATGGGTACCCGGCGTTTCCTGGGTTGACATGAAGTTCTGTTTGAAACACGCCTGCTATACTAATCATTTTCATCATGGATAACGTGGATACCTCCACAACAATTTAAAAAAAAAAAAAAACGGATAAAAACATGTAAATGTAATTGCCCCCAAAAAGAAGTATCTGATCCTCTCTTGACCAGATATTTCAGCAGAAGGGATCACTGTCCTAAGAAAACTCACGATTTTGTGAACTTAAAAAAAAAACGTTTATAAACATTAATGCATGCGTTTATTTTTTATTTTGGTAAATGTGTAGTTTAGCGGCATTAATTATTTGCCAGACAAAATTTAAAAAAGTTTTTATTTTTATATAAAACAAATTGTTAGACCCAAAGGCTGAAATAAAACCAGAAAAAAATTTCATTTTTATTATTTTACCATTTATATTTATTATTCGAGGCCGCTATATTGCTTTTAACATTTGGCCTTTTTAAGCTCTTTCATGAACTATGTTTTTGGCCACCATATTTTTTTTTTTGTAATGAAAGAGCATAAAAAAGGCCAAATTTGGCCTTAAAAAAGCCAATCTGTCAAACCTAAAAAAGGCCAAATTTTAACCATCTAAGGCCGGGGTGGGCAAACATTTCAGTGCAAGGGCCACATTAAAAATTTCTAAATTTTACTGGGCTGCATAGTATATTTTCCAATATAATTGATATTTAAAAAAGACAAAATAAAAGGATTTCAGAGAAAAAATATAATTAATTTTCATTTTTTAGCATTTTCAGAAACAAGAATTATAAACAAAAAATTATATATATAAGAAACAAACATTTTTGGGGTTTGTATTACTGTACATATAGATTCGAAAAAGTTGTCAAAAAAAAACAAATATATAACAAATAAATGTTATCAAAGGCAAGGTAAGTTACTTGTCTACCGAACTGGATATGTTTTTAGTGTTTTTATTTAATGTAACACATTTATTCATCTCGAAAAACAGTGTTTACCAATGTATTGGAAAATTAAAAATGGCGCCCGACTCTCTCTTTGACACGGTAAGTTTGGGAAAAGGAGTTAAAAATAAAAAATTAAACAAAATACTGTTAAAAACCCACGGTGTCAAAGAGAGAATCGGGCGCCATTTTTAATTTTCCAATACATCGGTAAACACTGTTTTTCGAGATGAATAAACATGTTACATTAAATAAAAACACTAAAAGAATATCCAGTTAGGTAGAAAAGTAACTTATCTTATATTTGATAACATTTATTTGTTATATATTTGTTTTTTGACAACTTTTTCGAATCTATGTGTACAGTAATACAAACCCCAAAAATGTTTGTTTCCTATATATATAATTTTTTATTTATAATTCTTTATAATACAACCCCTATTTTTTTAACGAAAAAAATAAAATGTTTTTAATTTTAACTGGAATAATATTTTTTTTATTGTTATTAACATGAAAATGGAATTTATAAATTTATTTTAAATCATTGATATTTGTTAAATTAACGGGAAATGAAGCCATTTTTGATTGGTATTAACATGAAACGCTAGAATTTATAAATTTATTTTAAATTATTTGTTTATATTTTTCTTTTCGATAAATTATTTTTTCACTGAATTTGTTTTTTCTATTAAAATTGACTTATTTCATGCATTCGTAGTTTTTAACAAAAAATCAGTAAACCAGAACAAAATTAGAAGTTCCGTTCCATTTTTGTGACAACCGAAAAACATAGCGTGCTTATCCATATTTACCATAATGTTGATACAATTTACGAAAATATTAAAAAAAGAAGTAAAATGAGTACTTGAAAATATAGTTATCAAAAACATAACAAAAAAATTAGAAACTGCATGAAACAAATCGAAGATTCGATTGGTATTCACACATTTTTGCAATTTTTTTTAAACACCCACAAAATGTTACCTTTTATAAACTTTTTGCATATATTGAATTAATTTTTGGTCATTTATAGAAAAATGGAAAACAAGATTAAAAGTGTGTTTTAATAAATATTTTATAAATCAATTAATTTATTTTAATCAGTAATAAATGTACAAAATTCACTAATATATATATATGTAGGCGTCCTGTAAAATTTTAAATTTTAGATATTATTTCAATCAAGATATTTGGAACAAGTAAATATTTGACAAAACGGGTCAATATTGATTACATATTTTTAATATTTTGCTTGAATTTGCATAAAACCCTCTTACTGATATTCTAAAAAGTTTGACTTACAAAATTACATAATGGGAATTTAAATTTACTAAATTTTTGTAACAAATTAGCATAATTACAGATGTAAACAAAATAATTAGTCAATATTTTAACTTACTAAAATGCTTGGCAATGAATTTATAAGATGTCCTTTCTTTGGAAATTCTAAATATCATATGAAAATTTTAGTGTCTTTTAGGAGTAACGGAGATGGGAGAGAGAGTTCGCTAAGACTTGACCAGTTGGTCGGCTGGACCCCAGACTACAAGCGCCAGATTTTATGGTCCCCACAATATTTTTAGTATATCAAAATAATTTATTGCCTGTTTTCGGCCAAGCAAAAGTTTGGGCACGGCAAATCAAAAAGGATCCAATAAAGCTACGCCTGGCAGTCCAACTTGGAACCAAGTGTAAACTTACCAGTCCCCATAAAACAGTCATTTTTTAATGTGTAATTCGTAAGGTTTCTTCGTTTTCTTTTACTTTATTTGTTATTCTTTCTTCAGAAATTTAGTTAGATTATTAACGAAGGTATTCTTTCATATCCAAATTTTCATTTTTTGCAAGGATCTGTCTGTACTTGTGTCCGGCAGTCCGCACAGCTATGAGAAAACCACAATTCAATATTCAGTACTTGGAGGGCTGCATGAATTCCTTTGGCGGGCCGCAGTTTGCCCACCCCTAGTCTAAGGCATGCACATTTAGTCTAATAAATAATGATAAAAGATATAAAAAGGAATTTTTTTTTTTTTATTTCAGCCATTAGGTCTAATAATGTTTCATATAAAAATAAATAGTTTTTATAATTTTTTTTGTCTGTCAAATAATTTACTCCGATAAAATACACATTTACCTTTATTTTTTGTAAGGGCACTTTTTTTACTGGCTTCATTTGTAAAAGAAATTTTCGATTTGCTTTTTTTTTTTTTTAGAGATGGGGGCTTTTCGATTTGCTTTTTATTTGTTGTTTTATGTTTCTAACGTAACCCCCCCCTCCCCAAAAAAATGAGTTTGTCATATTTTGGGGTTTATTTTGTTTATTATATTGTTAGGTGAAAGTAGAGAATGGTCTCATAAAATTGAAAAAATAATTAAATTTATCGTTATTTTATGTTTCCAATGTAATTCCTACCCCACCCCCACCAGAAAAAAACAAATTGTTTTTGTCAGATTTTGTTCTCTCTCTCAATCGCCAAACTTGAAAAAATGCTGGAGGTGACATGTCTCGTTGAACGCTTGATGGCCAAAAAGTGGGTGCTCATTTTACGTTGAGTTTATCTAGAAAAGTGATCCCCCACTCTAACATGGTATTTTTTTTTTTTCAAAATTTCTTCTCATAATATTTATAAAGGCTATTTAAATGTATTAGGCAGAAAAAGTAGATTTCCATTTGTTTTAGAGGTAAAAGTTAAGCCACTAAAAAAATGGAGGTCATCACCCAGTGGCATTTAACCGTTAAACGCCGCTGGGTCATGTCGTATAAAATTATGTTTTTAATTAGAAAATTAAGTTAATAAAATTAACGCAAAAAAAGAAAAAAGTGTAAATTGTGAAATTTAGAGGGGGGGGGCAGTAGATCTTCATTTTTTTAGATATTAAACAACGCTCCGTTTAAGGAATAAAACAAACAAATGAAATCTTTTCAGTTTTTTTCATGAGTTTTTTTTTTTTTGAATATTTAAAAAAACAAAAAAAAACAATAAAAGGCAAACATTTTTCTATCTACACAGAATTATTTTTCCAGCTAGAAACAATGAAATTACCAAATGATATTTGGTGAACGTTTGTTTTTTATGGATAGCATCTAGGGGCAAATAACTCTAAAAAAAAAAAAGTTATAAAAAAAGGTCGCTGTTGGAAATATTAATTCCACAATGAATTAAATTAAATATATTATCAATATAATTGTTGTTTAAAATTCATTGAATAACAATTTTAAATAGAATACTTAAAATAATTCTCTCGCTAAAAACATTTACTAATCGATTTTTCTTAATGTCATATGCAAATAAGGTGATCTCTTAATTGTATATTTTTGCAAGTATAATACTAATAAATGAAATAATAATAGAAATAAATGAAAGATTAAAGTAAGACACGTTTTGTATATGTTAAGCAAATTGTGAACAAACAGACAGGAATACGAATTTATATATATAGATAAGTGGTTATGAAAAATGCTTAAATATATTTTAATTCATGCAGATTTCATATTTATTATCACAGAGCCAATTCTCTATTGAATATTATATATTATATAGTACCTATTTCAAGTTTAAAAAGAAAATGACTTGGGTAGCATCAGCTAGAATTGAAACCAAAACATTTAGTGCTTCAACTGCATTCTCTACTGTTTGAGCTATTGACATACAGGTAAGAAAGCTTTTAAATTAAACTGCTTTAAACTGTGAATCCATTTGCGTATGTGCAAAAATAATGGAAATATGTTGACAAGTTGAAATGAACATTTTGCATTTCCACTCGCCGACATGTTTGTGTTAGGCATCAATCCAAACAAAGATTTCACTTGTTATAAACCATCTTTGGTGCATGATTACTATTCCCTGTTAATTTCAGTGTTGTATGAACAGTAGTTTTATTGGCTACATATTTTCATACACACACTGTTTTATTTATATATATATATATATATATATATTAAAAACGAATAACAACAAAAGTTTTATGCATGTTATCAAACATGTTTGTGGCAAGTGCATTGATCTTTCTTGTACAGAGAACAGATTTTACAGCATAAACAATATTGAAGAATGTTAACAAATTGAATTAGATGTTATAATCCTTCTTAAAAGAATTTAATCTAATTGGAAAAATCTAAAAGAAATGAGAAATTGAACAATAGAAACAAGTCGATAAATAAAAATTTATATTTGAAAATGACTGAAATAAAATAGAAATTTACTTCATGAATAAAATATTTGAAGATAATAAAAACTTTATTCAAAATGATTAGATTCGTTAGTGAATCATCTAAAATGATTTATGCCTTAAACTGACCTATTTAATGACATTAGTTGAGGCAGGAGCTGGGAGGTTTTGTGAAAAATAGTGATGGGATGATTCCAATATTTTTCCCAATTCTGATAGAATTACCGATTCCGATTCTTTATAAATCTCTAAATATTTAACCATAAGTGTTATTTTATCCTGATTACCATAAAAACACATCTTAAATGTGCCTATATATTCTAAAACGTAAAAACACATTTGTGAGGGGATGATCTAAAGATTTTAGTCTTATTGGAAGTTTAAATCAATAAATATTTATTATTTTATTATTACTAAAAGCAGTGGAAGAGGTTTCTTAATCCAAAATCAAATAAACAAAGATGATTTAACGAATCAGTTTTAGCATTAGAAAATAGGCTAAAGAAAACTTTCAATACAGATTCCGAGACCCCAATAGCTGCAATAATTCCGATTCCAATTAATCGTCCCAACACTAGTGGAAAATCATGGAAAATGAATAATTTACAAGTTTCGAAAGTTGGCTTTGTTAACTATTTGTATCGTGAAGACTATACATTTTCCTATTTAGTGCTGTATCAGATTTATGTTGGAATACATTCAGTCTATTTGTATAAATTTGTAAGATTTTTTTTTAAATAATGATTAACACATTTAATAAAAACAATGTCTTTTTTTATGATTCACACGATAAATTTGATATTTTGTTTATATTTTATTTCAGAACTATTTAAATAATTTAATAGCAATCAACTTTAAAAGATAACTGTTTTTGTGTATTATGCTTGAGTTTGAGAACTGTAGATGAAGGATAGTTGGAACGCACCAAATTATTGAATCTTGCATCCTGATTTGCACTGGAATCAAATTTGGGAATTTTAGATGCAGCTTGGTGTTCTTTAAAGACTGTCTAATATGAGCCAAAGAATTATGACAGATGTGGAAGCAGTGACTTGCAGGAAAGACCATAGCAGGTGTTCTGTCTGCACAGTAACATTTTGTCAAGGAGAAAGTGCTGAATGAGAATCTTTGTTAATCCTTGTACAAGAATTGCAAGAGACAGTTGCTAAATCTCAAGAGAACCACCTTAAAAAAAAGTCAAGAAGCTTCTCAACAAAATCAAACACTTTGTTGAGTCAAAAATGCTCTGGTTCTTTGATGAAAAGAGCTTCTGCCAGGATCAGTTACACATATGCAGAACAATAGGTGGCTTCATACAAAGTCCAAATTCACTCAAACTATGATCTTTGGATGCGTTTCCAGTGAAGGGCATTTCATGCCACTCCACATTTCAAAGAAAAGACTGACTCAATTCAAATGTATATTGAGTTCCTGCTTACTGTTGTCAAGTGCTTAGCGCCTTTCTAGAAAGTGTGGCAGCAGAACTCTGTTCCATGTCATGCATCCAAGAAAACCCAGAAGAAACCCTGATAACTTCCACAACTTTATCATTCTACACATTTAACCTCCCTCTGCTTGCAACTCTATTGACTATTCTGTGTAGAGTGCAGCTGTGGAAGACACTATCTGCAACAGCATAAAGGAACTGGTTGGCAGGATCAAATTAGTATCCAAGAGTATGTTAAGACTCCATTATGATCATGTGCTCCATGTTCACATTCTGTCTGGATGCCAGGGTGGAGGCAGAAGACAGCTTTGAGTTATTCAACGATTATCTGAGAAATGAACTTTGAATTTAGTCCAATTGAAGATTGCCAATTTTGTAAGAATGGGTTCTGACCAATCTTGTAGTACAGGAATTCAAATAATATCAGTTTCAAATTTAAGTAAACTACAGAATATTTTTTTTCCAAGTCTTCATTCTCAATCTATTATATCCCCAAGGTGAGAGTAAATGTCGTTTTTGATCCCAGGACTGAAATTATACTTGTAACGGGACCTGTGGTAATCATACACTTGTATCCTTCATATGTGGTATACTGCTGCTGTGTAATCTATGAATATCATTGTATCACATATGTTCAATCTAAGACATACTTATCTAATTACTTTAGGTACTGTCATTTCAGAATATATTTGTTTAGGGGGGGGGGGGCATCTATCTCCAAATGTTTTGTAAGATTTTATAACATATTTTCATTCAATGAACCTCCAGTTCAGTCTCATGATATTATTGAATCTTTTTTTTTTTATGGAACAGATTCTAGACTTTGATTCTAGCTTGAAGTATGAGAAAGTGTTTCACATTTGACATAGCAGCAATATCCAATAAAAAATTTTTTCATTGCACTTTTGAAAATTGGCTGATGGGTGAAGGTATGTACAATCAGGAAATTGACTGAATACATAGATGAGTGTGTGTGACTGAATATATTGCAGCTTCATACATTGTATAAAATAGAGCTAGGAGTATTATAAATTATCATTTGATAACAAATTAGAATTGAGTTTGAAAACATATGAATAAGGTGAGGTTTTTTTTTTTTACAGATCTTTTGAATTTAAACTTTACTTTTTCCTACACTTTTCTGCATTTAATCTTAAAAACCTTAAACAGGAACTGATGTTTGAGAGATGTGTTAAATTAATCTAATTACTTCTGTCAGAGCATTACCATTGTCGATTAAGAGAGAAAATTCTATGAGGTAGGGGTAGTGTAATATGGCTGGTGAACGTTGGCGAAATGTACTACATGGACAAATTATGATGGGTGTGTAATACGAGTGCTAAGGAAGATTAAATCTGAACAATAAAAAGATGTCGGTATATTGTACATTAAAAGAATGGATAGGTTCTTGGTTTAGTAGATGTAGGACATTTGAGATGGCAGAATAAAAGATAGAAGTGATCAGGATGGATTTGAGAGAAAGGTTGGAAATATATTTATAAAAGCCGTCCAACACATGCCAGTATATAAAATGATATATATAGAACATATAGATGATCTGAATACGTTGATGATGCTTACAATGAATATGTTATTTTAAACATAAGTGAGGTTGACAAATGGTAATATGATTACAAATTCCTGTGACCTACGGTTGGAAGCATCTTATAATGCTTTGTTCAAATTATCAACTACACCTGACAAGTATGTGTTCATGACAGATTTTTTATTTGTTACGGTTGTTGTCATCATCAAGTCATGCTAGTTTCATCAATCTTGTTGACTCTCATGTTATCGCACTCTATTCTCCATCAGACCAGATAAGCATGTATAAGTGCAGTGTGAACCATCTCTTAGTTGCTTGATGTAAATTCTGTGCAGTAATTGAATTAGATCCCTGTTTTAGCATCCACTAAAGAGCATTTTCAGTTATAAATGATCATAATAATCTATATGATCTTGTACATTTCTCCATTTCTCCAAAATACTATCCCAATCTAATAATGTAAAACCACTAGTGACCATAAATGTCTTTTTTTGTACTTATTTTCTTTGAGCTTTTTTTTCTTCTGCTGTTATTCAGTTTATTATTATTGTCTTTGCTTCATTGGTTTTAATCTGGTTAATTTGGTTTAGCAGTATTAGACATGATTAACGTTTGAGAGAAATTATAGGCTAATAAACATGTTGAACTAATTAACTATTATTAAACTTAATGAACTAAAATTTAGTTATGTTATACATATATAGATATTTGTGTTATTCATTTTTTATGTACTCAATTTATTCACCATTGCCATCGTGTCAAATATGTTCAAACAATTCGTTACGTTATTGTAGTGCTTGTGGAGTCTGCATTAAAATATTTTTTTTTTTAATTTTATTCCTAAAGAAATTGTTATATTTTGTTTAGGATCTTTGCACATATGTTTTTGTTATCATATTAAACTTCAATATTATTGGTTTTCATGTAGATTGTAAAACTTCAGTTATGTTGAACTTTGACATTTGGGAATAACAGGCACTGTTTGGGGAAGATTGTGACTCCTCCCTACAAAAAAAAAAAAAAAATAATAATAATAAATGCAAAAACTAATGTCATCTCTTCTGACTGAAATATACAAGCGACCGAAGACTGCTTGTAAATTTGATATTCTATAGAAACTTCCTCCCTTGCTCAATTCAGTCAGAGTGAATGCTGCACTAGACCAGGCAAGGTGATCTACATTTCCTGGAACATGCACTCCCTTATATCAATGTGGCCGTAACATATTAAGTAAAATACTAGAATATTACTATTTAATTGGCTTGTTTAAGTAGTTTAGAGTCCAATTGTTCAGAAGGATATGAGATGTTTTGAAATGGATCATGCAGTCGCTAGTCACTTTCCTTACTAAGTAGCTTGCACTAACCATGCTGCTGGATGAAATTCAGCATATCAGTAGTGGAAACCAAAGAACTAAACATCATGTTTATTGTATGAAGGTCGAATTTTCTGAAGATGATCCTTGTAATTTAGATAGAACTGACCTGCATATAGTGCATGCTCTTAGAATTCACTTTGGTCACTGCCTACATCCTCATCTACATCACAATTCTGTAGTTGGTCAGCTGAGAAAATTATGGTTTAACATACAAATACACAAACATCATTTCATTTATTTATTTAAGCTAGAGTAATGATAGAAAACTCAAAGAACATTTAGAAAACTCACATAAAATGAAGAAGTCAATGCCACAAACACCAACTACTAAAGAGTTTACTTGCTGTATAAACATATTATTTGAATTCTGATCTTGCTGTTCTTATATTGAGTGCCATTTTCACAATTTAGTTGATGTAACCGCTGACTTTCTTCAGATGAATCTTGTCAAACTCTGGAATGTTTCTGTTGAACTTAGAAATTTGGGCAGAATTTCGAATGAAACCCTTTATTTACTTTACGTTTCATGACTGGATAGAAGTTCTAAGTATTTCGCAATTATATTTTTCAGTCTATTACACTGAGAATTGAATCTTCAACTTTCAGGAGAATATCACTTTGCAATTAATTTTTCCAAGTACTTTAACTGCTGTATGAATTTTTATTTTTAGTTTTAAATATCACTAATTATTATTATTACTATAATATATACATATATGTGTGTGTGTGTACATACACACATTATTGTTATTGTTTACTGTATATATTATCTATTATTTATAATTAACTAACCTGCGTGCCTGGCATTGCCCAGGTGTTTGAAGGTGTGTGTTGAGCAAAAAAAAACAGTGGTAGTAGGTAGGCAGGCAGGCTCGAACCCGTACCACGAAGGAGGAAAAAAACATTAAAAAAAAAACGTGGTGTCTTTGCTGTTGTGTTCATCGCCAAACTGGAAATGGGGAAGATTTAAATTAAGGCTAGTCAATCAAAAATAGGGGATGACTTTTAAAAATATTGGTGAAAAAAGTGATCCCTTCCCTGTAGAAAAGTGCCCAGTTGAGAGTGAAAGAATTAATGATTTTAGCTAATTTTTCGATATTTATCGTTCGAAGGGTTGGGTTTCAAAATGATATTTTGTGAAAATGATATCTCGTGAAAATCCATCACTTCTGTCGAAAGTTTTAGGCAGATATACAAACATACATACATACATACATTTAAACAGACAGGTAAGATTTATATTATAGATGATTCTCATATTATGTTAAATTCTATACTAGGTCTACTTAATAATGGATTGTCTCCCAGCATATGTGCTGCTTCTTTGAGTTGTCTTACTCTCTGTTTAGTTCGCCTCATAATGGTAGATGGTTTCCATTTTCTCTCCAGATATGGTCAGCTATACCCAACTTTTTAATCTCTCCATGTATAAGGGCTTTTCAATGTTCTTCTAAGCATACTTTTAGTAGATGACAAGTCTCACCTTTGTATAATTTTTCTATATTTACATGGGGTCTCATATACATAGTTCTTGATCATGATTTTTTACTGTAAGGGGCTTGACTCTCACAAGCTGTTTCTGGAGAGTTGAATCGCTCCTGAATACTGTCTTGATGTCATATGGATTCGCTGAAGTTTTTCAGACGAGCCTTTCATATATGGTGTACAAACTGTGGTGAGTTTCTGAGTTGTGTCCTTTTGTGTGTGGTCCAGATTTCTTGGAGCTGATGTCATGCTCTGTGGATAGTTGTTTTGGTGGAGGGTTTCTTTTAAACTGTCCATCTCCTCTTGATATGCACTGATGTTACTACATATTGCTTTTGTTTGGTGTTGTAAGTAATGGAAAATTTATTTCTTTACATTATATGGATACTGGGAATTGAAGTTTAGGTACTGTCTACTGAAAGTTGGCTTTCGGTATACAGATGACATAAACTTCTGACCAGTGCAGATTATCAGCACATCTAGGAACGATAACTCATGTTCTTTTTCCATCATAAACTGTATAGGTGGCCAGATAGTTTACATGGTCAACTAATATTTGAACATCTTCCTGATGGGTCATCCATATATTGCAGTCACATTGTTGGCTTTAGTAGTGTTGATCCTAACACCATTTCCTCAAAGTATCCCATGAATGAATTAACCAGTGTTGGGGACAATGTGAAAATGACACACAAGATGAAAACAGCAGTCCGAGGAATCTAAATAATATGAATAACCAATCCTCATCTCAAAAATTAGAAATGTAATATTGCTGTATGAAGTTTGAAAAAAAATGTCTGAAGATGTTTCGATTGTCTTGGATTGAACTGAACATAGTATACTGCATGTTCTTCTCACACTGCACACCAATTATTGCCAATGTTTCCATTTACTGCATTTCGTGCACTTAATTGAGATGAATCTGTTAAGCAAGTTTCAACTCTGTAGCTGTTAAAGTAATGAATGTAGAAAATGCATCAATACAGCCTAACATTGCAATACAAAATAAAGCCAGAAGATTAGCAACTTTGGTTGAGATTACTCTAGCAGTCATAAATATTTATATCTTTTTCTTCATGTGGAGAGCAGTTAAATGCTTGGTTCACATTAACCGATCAGCATTCACAGTGTATTCATTTAAATTGAAACTTTTAAGGACTACTTTCAGACTCTTCAGGAATTGCAGATAACAATCGATTTCCCATCTCTCTCTCTCTCTCTCAGCTAAGATAAGCTTTTATAATCCTTCCTAACAACAGTGATCTGAACAGAGCCTGGTATATCTACATTTGCAAGTAGTTATTATATTATTTGAGGCAATCATATAGGTAAAATAATGCTGTCTTACTGTGTAGTAAGATCATGTATATTAAGAGATTTGAGATGAGATGGTGATGTCTTGTAAGAGTAAACAGCTGCAGAGATAAAGAATAGGAATATTTGATACATGTGTTTATTCACAAAGAAGCCATTGTAAGGAGCACCCGGGAGACCGGAAATTACTGATAGCTAATCTGCAGTAAATGTTTTTTTTTTTTTTTTTTTTTTTTCCCCACAGAAAGGGAGATGGTCATAAAGTACCAGAGACATCGTGAGAAATTGGAACTTAAAAAAATATCATCATCATCCCAGTTATAATAAGAGCTAAAGACCTCTTGGAAAATTTTAAAAAGTATCTAAAAATTATTCCTGTAAAACTAAGTGCGAAATAAAAATAATCACACTGAATGGGAATGGATAGAATTTAAAAAAAAAAACACAAAAAAAAAAACACTCAGTTGGAGCCTATAAATGTTTTTTGTGGATGGGTTGGTGCTACATCCCAATTTTAATGAAAAAAATAAATAATAAAGTGAATTATTTAACAGAATTTCTGTATAGTGAGACTATTGTTAGTGTAAAACCTATGTTCATTGTAGAATGAGATTGAAAAGATAATTACAAGGGAGCCATCCATCCAACAAATAGTCAATTGTGATTTCTAACACGACTGATATCAAAGTCGGTCTTAAAAGCTAGAAAACTAATCACATTCGTTTAACTAAGATTTGGCAAGATGTTGGTGTTGGGGCAGTAGCTCCTTTTTTTGGGAGATAAGTTCAAGTCTTCAACAAGAATCTCGGTTGGCTTCTTTAAAATAATTTCTAATTGTTTGTTCTGAGGGAGATAAATTCAAGGGAGATAAACAAGTTATTTGGAAGTTATCTTGATTTTTTTTTTGTTTTTTTTTTATGAAGCTACCTATAAGGTTGATTATATTTAGGGAAAAATATTTTACGAGCATAAAATAGAACTGATAAATTTTTAATGTACGTTCATTTAAGTCGTGTGTTTAGCAACGAAAATGCTATTTCAAAGTTAACCCTGACAAATCGACGGAAATGCTATGTTTGTCGTTTGCACTAAGCGCCCGTATGAAGTTATTGGTCCAGGGGAAGTAAATCTGAGTGTAACAGTATTATTTGCCCTTCTCGTCTGCTTATTTTGCAACGATCAGGTTTACATTTTGCTGGTTTGTACACTCGGGAATAAAGTCTATTCGTACCTTCAAACAGTTTCGTGTAATAAATCTTTATTTACTGATAGTGCTGTATGTTTTTAAAATAACATTTAAAGTATATGTCCTATACTCTAGTCAGAAATATATTTAAAACGTTATTTAAAAAAAAAAAAAAGATTTTTCTCTGGGGAAGTTCTATGAATAATCCAATGGTTTATTTGCCTTGCATTAAGGTGTTTTACAATGATTTTGTAGAAGTCTGCATTCGCGTGAGATATCCATAAAGGGCTGGGGCAACGTTTTAGTTTATTCATAACAAATCTCTGTAACAAAATTTTAAATCTTTGCTAGTTAAAGATTTTAAGAGGAATCCGATGATGGTAATTATTATTCAATTTGAGCACTTAATTTTCGGGACCTTGTGAAAAAATTGACAATAAGAATAATGGGAGTAAACAGTTTTTAAAATTGTGTGCTTTAAACTATTTAAAATAACATGTAGTGTCAATGAGTACCAACTAAAGATTTTAAAAGTTGAGTTTTAGAGGGTATTCCAGTGTTTTGAGTGAATATCGCATTTAAAATTGTTGCTGACAAGTAGTCTTTTACGATATTGAAAAGTTTAGTATCTAATGTTTTCACTAATGGTTTTCTCTGGTCGCCATTTTGTTTGCTGTAAAAAAGAAATGAATGTGTGTGCTCAATTTTTGTGCATATGCTCAATGAGCATGTTTATTTTAGTTTGTATCTCCAAGAACAACTTTTTAAAGAAAATTTTTAGTTAGTACTCATCGCTACTTTGGCCATATTTTTATGTGTTTTGCTTTTGTCATTTTAATATATGAGGAACACTTTAATTTTTAAACAACTCTGAGTGCCTCTTCTAGTGTCAGAAAAAAATATGAAATAGAAAAAAGTAAATGAAAAAATATATATTTATATTCTACTATGCAAACTTCATTATTGATTATAAGTTTAATTTCAAACTAAACTCTACCTAAATAAATAAAGTTAGATATGTCATAATAATACGTCAGAATATGCTTTTTCTCATGGCAGAATTCATAATCGACTAATCTAGTGGGTCGTATTCTTTACAGTCCATTTTCTGATAGAAGAGACGTTGCTATTTTTTCTTTACTCTATTATTTTCATGGAAACAGCTTGACTTGAAATGTAATCTTTTGTTGTTGCTTTGTAAAACATTTTTAGCAAGAACTCCTCTCTCTCCTATAGCTGCAAAGAACTTACTTCCTGAAAGTGCTTAACATCAGATTGATAAATTTCACTTTCTTTTTCTAAGAACTCCTCATCTGTGGAATATGTTGCTACAAGATTTCTTCCTGGGGACTATAACATAGTGGCCTTTAAGTTTAACCTGAATAAATACTTGTTATAATACTTTTTTTAAGTTGTAACATTTTATTAATTCATTATGATATTCATCATAGTTCCAATAATAATATCCATTAACCTTTGACGTAGTGTTTAGCCAAGATTAGTGAATGATAAAGAAATTATAAATAGATGACTGAAAGATGTCAATCGATTCATGATTATTTTTATAACGCTTCACTTTAAATCCATTAGTAGCATCAACATGATGTTAAGCTTCATGAAAATAATCTTAGAGTTTATAACATTTAAGAAGATTCAAAATTTCTTTCTTGTTTGAAAGCAAAGTTGAGATAAGATGTTGAGATGGAAGAAATTTTCGGGGAACTTTTCAAGGAATGAGAAAAAACTTGAGTATAAATGTCTCTTAGTGCAGTTGATTCAACTAAAAAATGTGTTGATCTGTTTCAGCTTTTGGTGACAAATAATGGCAAATTAATCTACAGGGGATCAAAATTTTTGCAAATGTAGAGAAAAGCGAAGGTAAGTGTTTCTGAAATAGTTATAAAAATTTTTATTTGTATTCATAAAGAATGCATTATGAGAAGATAACGTAATAATTACCACATGCATTTGATTAAAAATTCAGAAAATATAGATAAATGTTTGATAAAAAAAATTCTCTATTTTAATACTGTTACCATTATATGTGTTACATTTTATTATCACATGTTACCACATATAGTTATACTTACATAATCACATACCAATGGATTTTGATACTCTCAATTCTACCAAACATTTCATGTGTAAGAACACAATAGAAAGACATGAATAAAACTGTCATTGTCAATTTTTGATTGAAATGCAATTTGCCATAATAACTAATCAAATCCAAACAATTTTTTTTAGTCGATTTTGCTTTGGCAATTTTTATTATCTCAAGAATCATATTCTAAATATGAATATATTTTTTATTATTGGAAACCTGTTATATAAAAAAAATCTGTTTAAACTTCATATGTAATATTTGAAATTAATATCATTTAAAACTTTTTAAAAATAATTATTTTTTAGAATTCTTATGTCCAATTTGATTTACAACTTTAAGGTAAATGAAAAAAATAACAGGATTTTATATATAACTATTTTTTTTTTTAATTTTGTGATCTTTTCAGCTTTAAAAAATGTTGAAATTTTTATCGACCTACATTTATTTTGTTAAATTTTCGTAACATGAAATATGGGGGGGGAGGGGGTAGAACACGTAAAAAATTATATTTCCTCTAATATATTTAATGAAACCTACTTTTATTATTTAAGTTTATTTAATAATGAATAAACATTGAAAATTTCAGGAAAATATGACAATTGTTTGATTTTTGCTAGATTTGTAAACATGGGTGTCTACGGTTTAAAGAACGTCACTACATAGGGACGTTGTTTTAAAGCATCGATGATGTAAACACGATTTTTGTATCGCATTTTCATTATTTTTGTATGCTGTAAAAAATTAAAAAAAAATATTAGCAGTTTATTTGAAGCTTCTTTTGAATGGTAAAAAAGTTAGGATGATAATATTAAATTTTAGGGTAATCGTGAAGAAAGAGAGAGCCTGTTTCCTCCGTTTGACTATAGGTGGCGTTACTGTCTGTCCACCCTGTTATGGAAGCACAAAATGTATATAATGGCACCCTTGAAATAAAAATAAATGTTTTTGTTATATTTTAATTTTAAACGTTTTTTTTTTTTGTTTTTGCAAACATATTTAAGTTTTATTTTTCCAAACATTTACGTTTTGTTACTTGTTTATTTTCAAACATTTAGGTTTTTTAGGGGTTTTTTTTTTTGCAAGCATAACTAAATATTTTTGAAATATTTTTCTTTTTGAAAAGTTTGCTTATGCACTTATTGTACCGCGCTATTTTTTAATAGTAGTTTCAAGTAAGATTCAGGTTTTATAATATCATTTTTAAATACTCACGGAAAAGGTAAAATAAGTGCAGAAAAATTAAGGAAAAAAGGAGTCCGTAAAAAAAAAAAAAAGATAAAAGAAAAAAACGTTGATTTTTTTTTTTTTTTTGTTATTATTATAAGAGTGTAAAAATACTCGCGGGAAAACGGTTGTACCCATAAATATGTTTAAAGGAAAAATATAGGAAAAAACATTTAGCTTATGCTTGAAAAAAAAAAACGTAAATGTTTGAAAATAAACAAGCAACAACACGTAAATGTTTGGAAAAATAAAACTTAAATATGTTTGCAAAAAAAAAAAAAAAAAAAAGCGTAAATATGTTTGAAAAAAAAAAAACCCCAAAAAACATGTTTAAAATTAAAATATAACAAAAACATTTATTTTTATTTCAAGGGTTCCATTATATACATTTTGTGCTTCCGTAACTGGGTGGACAGACAGTAACGCCACCTATAGTCAAACGGAGGAAACAGGCTCTCTCTTTCTTCACGATTACCTAAATTAGTTGCATCGTGTTACATACGGGGGGGGGGTGTTAAAACTGTGGTGCGCGTTGGAGGTATCTATAGACCTCGATACCCTCACAGAAGAAAGAACTTCAACGAAATATGAAACCGTTGACACAAAATTGAAATCGTCAAATTTTATGTAATAAAATGATTGATTTTATCAGTTTCATTTACTCAATGGAGTTAAGAATATCTTTGGCAAAAGTATAGAATAGTTAAAAATAAGAAAATATAAACAAAAATAACAATTAGCTTGTACATAACGCAGTAGAATATAATAATCAGCCGATTTTCAACGTGCTGAAACTGTTAGATTTTTATTTAATTTTATTTTTACGAAAATTGACTTATATGTTACATGCGATACTAAAATGGTCGACAGGGTGTCGCTTAACTAAGGTGTATTAAACACAAAAATAACTTATCCTACCACTAATCCTAAGTATGAGTGGCAAACTCTCTCTCTTCAACTTAATATGTGGAATTTTTTTTTTTTTTCATCTTTTCAACATGAATGAAACTATAGGCGTTGTGCGTCTCAAAGACAGGTTTGTAAAAAAATCAAATTTTAAAACAAACAGAACTTAAAATCAGTTAAAAATAAATGGCGACATAATTAAATAATATTATGTTTGGTAAAAAATTAGTTGTTTATTATATCCCCCCCCCCCAAAAAAAATAAATTAATATTTTGGGGAATTTAATCATATGCTAAAAAAAAAAAAAAAAAAAATACTAAAATCAAATTTCAGTTAATGAACGTCATCATTTACGAACAAAAATTTTACGAAAATGCATCTCTTTACGTCTTTAAATTTCGGTGAACAAACAAATGAAAATGATAAACAAATGTTAAATTTCAAAAAGTTACTTGCCATTCATTGTCCAATCTGTTGGCGTCCAACGTCAATCTTGTAACTCCAATAAATAAGAAATATTGCAAATTACTAGATTTAAATGTTTGTTGAAATTAAGGAAAGTTTAAGGGTTTTAATGCTTTTAGGGCACAACCTAATAAAATAAAGAATTCAATACAAGCTTCTGGAATGACGAACGCAACAACTTCATAAAAGATAACACAGAAAATGTTTATTAAGGAGAATGTGATATGTTCCTGGTCAAAGGCTGGACTCCGGATACCTGGTGCTATCGCGGTAGTTATTCCCCGTGGAATCGTCGATACCGGTAGGAATAACACCGAGGTGGAGAGAGCGAAGAAAAGAACGTCCGTCACGTTTTTTGTGTCTCTCTCCGTAAGGACGAGTAAGAGTTCTTATTCCTCAAACCGGATACTGGCCGAATTCCTTAGGGGATAGGAAGGTGCGCCATACCCCTGATTGGTCAGTATGTGGCCAAATAGCACAGGGGAGAGGCATTGATTCATTAAAAGAAAAAAAGTTCCATTTGTTTCTGCTACAAAGGTCTAAGTAGACGACAGTTCTAATCAAACAAAATTCATAAAATAAATAGCATTATTCATAATTTTTGTTAAGTAATTTGACATATTGTATTGTAAAACATTTTATGCAGTAAATACTTTTATAAAATGCAAAAATAAAACTTGCTTATGGTCAAACACAACTTTTATGTAAAAAGCAAAATATCACCGTTTAAAAGTAATGTAAAATCATCAAGGGAGGTAATTTGTGTGTTAAAAAATGGAGTTATCTCCTCTGCTTGCATTTTTCTTTAAAAAATTAAAGATTGCACATTTCTTGGAAAATTACACACACATTTAGTAAGTAAGATTCGGCGTTGTGCGAGATTGAATAAGAGACTCTAATCAATGCAACTAAATTTGACTAAGGGATTCATCTTTATTGAAAATAACCATATGCATTTTCAATTTAAAAACAACTCCATTAAATGAAGGTATAACATCTTTTTTATCTCCAACAATTTGTGCCTGTGTCTTTCATTTTAAAATGAAAAGGCTGATATTGTTTATTTTATTTAAACCTAAATATATTGGACACTGGTCATACTTAATTTTGGTAATTTGAATTTTAACGTTAATTATTTGTAAACGTATTAAAGAAAAACAGCCGACCAAAACGTTAAATGTAAAAAAAAAAAAAAAAAAAAGTACGTAAACTTTTGGGCAATCTCCAAAAATACCGTTAGGGCTTACAACATGGCCGCCAGAAGAGTCACGTGATCCGGTTGATCCAAAACATGAATCGCCGTATTACGAAACCGGAAAACGCAAATGTAAAGCAAACTTTGACAAATAATTAAGTACAAAAACAGTTTTTCAATATCATAATAATAAATAATTTATTTAGAACGGTCATTTAATTTTTTGTTGAGAAACAATCACAGTTTGTTTGTTTTTTAAAACAGTGTTTATAAAAAATATTTTATTCAGAGTTTTTCATAAAAATGGTATTTAAAACAAGGTGTTCATTTTTTTAAAGATGTAATGTTATAAAAATATGATGTAAAAAAAAACAGTTTATATTTTTAATTTTCATTTTATAAATTTAGACAGAATAGATGGAGGCGATGCAACAAATTAGCTCACAAAATTTATTTGGGCCGACTCTTTCACGCCACATAAATTCATTTAAATATGAAGTGAAGAGAGCCATTGATGTACCGAATTGACGACGAAGTTTTTTCTTCGCTCGCATCCACGTATTTTCAATAAGTTGAGTATTTATAGTCGCGTCGTTAGGCTCCACAAAATTTCTTTCGTGGACAACAACATCGTGGCTGTAAATACCAAAGTCAATGTCTGCTACGGTTGCATAAGCGCTCCACCCATCGCTTATTATACGAGTCCCGGGTAAGATCCATTGGCGAATTATAGGGACCAGAGTTTCACGTTTTCTGTCTGGAACCTCGATCAAAAGGCAATTCTTAGAGCCTCGTTTGATGGCGCCGAACACCCAATGGCTACGTCAGACAGTTCCTCTGTGATATTTCCGAGGGTAAAAATGGCTTTCATCAATTTCAACCTCTTTTGGGGTCCAGGTCTCATCTACACCCCCCAATTGAATTGGGTTTTGTTCAATGTACTGAGTGCACAATTCCCTCAAAAAGTTGCACCAGTCGCTCACTGTGTTGGCACTCACCTCACTTTCTGTTGCCATAGTTTTTTGTGGAAAATCCATGCTCCACATATACATAATTATTACAATGGTTCTTAGATTGAGGTTGCTTCTTTGAAAAAAAGAGTTCGTTCTAATTGTATTACGATATCTATCGTTTCGGCAACGCCATCTCCAACCATCCTTGGATTCGGAATATCGAGCCAACACGCATGGTGACCCACAAATTTGACAATTGCATGAATTGGCTATCAGACGTCTCTGTGCAAGCCATGTCAATATGTGCACGTCATCTGGCATTGCTAACATTAGCCAAGACAATGTCATAGTTTCGCCAAGTATAGCGTTATTGTCATGAACACGAGGAACGAGGGTGATACGTTAAGGGCCATTGATATTTTTGTAATTCTCTGAGGTAGGTAGCAGTTCCAATTTCAGGAATCGTCGTGGTTCAATTTCAGGAATTGTCATGGTTCAATTGCGTTCCGTCGACCGCGACCACTTGTTTGTTCTGAATAAAATACTTTTTATAAACACTGTTTTTACTAAAAACAACCTAAGATTGTTTCTCAAAGTTTGCCTATTTTTATAACATTATATCAACAAAAAATTAAATACAAACAAATTGTGATTGTTTGTCAAAGTTTGCCTTCAAGGCTGCGTTTTCCATTTGCACGATTCATGTTTTGGATCAACCGGATCACGTGACTCTTCTGGCGGCCATGTTGTAAGCCCTAACGGTATTTTTGGAGATTACCAACTTTTGTTCATAAAAATGTAATTACCTGTTAAACTTTACAAGAAGAAGAAAAAAGACCCGGCAACTAATTTATTTGTTTAAAAACATTCCGTATCATTTTTTTTTAAATTAAAAATGCAAATTACAAACTGGTCGAACAATTGTAATAAAAATGAAGTTAATTAACATGTCTTGCCCTTATTTAAAACTAGCCTGGGTGCCCGGATGTTTGGAGGTATGTGTGGAGCCTCCACACATACCTCCAAACATCCGGGCACTGTGGAGGTAAAGAAAAAAAAAAGTGGTAGTAGGCAGGCAGGCTCAAACCCGTACCGTGAAGGAGGAAACGAACGTTTAAAAAAAAGAAAGTGACGTCTTTGCTGTTGCGTTCATCGCCAAACCGGAAGTGGGGAAGGTTTAAATTAAGGTTAGTCAATCGAAAAGAGGGGATAACTTTCGAAAATATCAGTGAAAAAAGCGGCCACTCACTGTAGAAAAGTGAGTTGAGGGTGAAGGAATTAATGTTTTTAGTCATTTTTTCGACATTTGTCATTCAAAGGGTCGAGCTTCTATACAATACCAATCTTATGAAAATCCGTCTCCTCTGTCGAAAGTTTTAGGCAAACATACATACATACATACATTTAAACAGACTGGTGAGATTTATATTATAGACTAGCCTAGGTGCCCGGTGTTGCCTGGGTGTTTGTAGGTGTGTGTTAAGCAAAAAAAAAGAAAAGTTTTAGCAGGCAGGTAAGCTCAATCCAGTGATGTGAACGCAGAAAAGAAAGTTAAGGTGTGTAAGGTTGAGCAAAACAAAAAAAAACAAACAATGGTAGTAGGCAGGTAGGCTCGAACCTGTACCGCAAAGGAGAAAAAGAAAGTGAAAAAAAAAAAATGTGACGCATTAGCTGTAGCGTCCATCGCCAAACCGGAAGTGATATGAGGTGATGACTTTCGAAAATATTGGTGAAAAAAAGCGACCCCTCCCTATAGAAAAGTGCCCAGTTGAGGGTGAAGGAATTAATGTTTTAGGCCAATTTTTTAATATTTGTCGCCCAAAGCGTTGAGCTGCAAAATGATACCGATCTTGTGAAAACCAGTCATCTCTGTTGGAAGTTTTTGCAATACATACATATATACATTTAAACAGACTGGTGAGATTTATATTATAGAAAAATGGATGTAAGAAACTCTTATGAAGTACTTACTTGTGTGGGGAATTAAATATTGTTCACCAAGATTTACGAAAATTCATCCAGAAGTTTTGTTTTCATAATTTCAACTTGTAGTCATATGCAGAATATTGCAGATATTATTGCCATTATTATGGAAGTTGAGGGTGGTAATTCAAACTTTTAGTAGTAAAATCGCCATTTTTTTTTTTTTTTTTTAATGCAAAAAAATAAATAAATTTTGAGCCCAGATCACAGTGTAGTATATGTTCTGATGCTACACTTTATATTTTTTGTCCTTGGTCAGTGGAGAGGAAATCCTTCATGACTGAGACAATTTTTATTTTTTGTCCTATCCAGAGTGCCCCTTTTTACCATATTAAAATCCGACCTTGAGTCTAGTTCTACCTTCGTGGGGAGGCCAGTAAATAGGATCATAATACCGACAATATTCGTATATAGTTAAAAGTCGAATTTATTTCATGAAAACAAAACTACTGGCTGAATTTCTGTAAATTGTTTTGTGAACCATATTTATTTTCACTCAGGAATAATTAAGGTTTATTGTATTTTGTTGTTTTTTTTTTTCTAATGACATCCATATTCGATGTAGGTGTACGCATGGAGAAACACAGAAATATCAAGTCTGAACTTATTAAAGGACCCATTATCATGATCAATGTGTTCTTGAATAACTGTTCCATATAATTTCCATGTAAAACCTTTCTTGGATTATATATAAAAAAAGTAATAGTGACAATATTTTAAATTAGCAGGGAGATTCGACGTTGTCCAGGATTAAATGATGATCAACAAATCATTGAAATCTTACATTTTTCAATCAATGGATTGATTGCCTTTTTTAGTTAGGGGTCCTCCTCTCACAGTGGCTTAGTCTACAATACATTATTGTCTATATTGCACTGTTGAGAATCTACTGTTGATTTCATAAAATTATTAGTAAATTATGACTTCACTTAAAGTTTAAAATGCAGAAGTCAAGTATCATGGTTCAATTGTGCTCTAAAAAGAATCATTCATTTCGGACGCAACCTTGTCTTATAAAAGAACCTACTGTTGATTTTATAGGATGGGCCATTCTGCTTGTGCGGTGATAAAACTTCTCAAATGCACACGTGATGTTAGATTAGTTAATATTGGACGTCCTTCTTTGATTGGATATTTTTATTATCGATTTTCAACACTTATCAGATGCAGTTTGATACAAAATTATGTAAGAACAGCCCCAGACATATCAAGTATGTTCATGTAAAATGCAAAAAAAAAAAAAATCGGCCAACCATTTCCGAATCTATAAGGAACTCACACACACACACACACACACACACACTTCCTTTTATGTAATAGTAGATAGATAGATAGATTATTGTATGAATTTAACATTTTTAGATTTTGAGGAATGAAATTTATTGTGTAGTTTTTGTCGTATTTTAATAAGTAAGACAAGCATAAATTTAAATAGAATTTCTTAGTGCATTTTACACCTGGCAATAATGTTCAATTTGCAGTATATATCTGGACAATAATTCTGAATAATATGTGATGTATTTTAGAAGTGTCACGTAATTTCGTTTACAGAACAAAGCTTCTTTTCTAGAATTGCCTGCCTGTAGAACTCGTTTTTCCAGTTGACTATAATGTGGTAGTCTTCAAATCTAATGTTAACAAGTTCTTGTCGAGCTGTCCCCTTAAATAATCAAATTATGCTCGATTTCTACGACTAACGATTAATATACTGATGACAGCTGTTAGGTACGTGCATTTTAATGGTAAAAACTGATAGGGGGACAAAAAATATAGTTTAATTAGCTTCCCAAAGAGAGTTTAGTAACCGATCTAGCTTCACATAATCCAAATAAAGGAAAAGGCATCACGCATAAGTTCTACAGAAACACAAAATGTCAGAAAGTCAATTTTATTTTAAGTTATACAGGAATTGAAATATTATATCTTAATTTCTGTATTTTTTTTAAATTATCAAAAAAATTCATTAGATAATCGTATTTGTTGTAATAAAAAAGAAATGCTTATTTAATTAGAATATTTACTTTTTTTACATGATGCCTCCATTTATTCTGAAACGGGTTGTAATGATAAATTAATCATTTTTTAATTAAAGTAAAAGTGCATTTTAAATATGAAAAAATGTCAATTAAAATCACTGATTACACTGACAAAATAAGCAAAACCAATTTATTAATAATTAGCAGGACCCATGTACCAGCATTGCTCTGTGGAGACATATCACAAAGTCAGAACAGACTCGGTAAAGGACTGCCCCCCCCCTTCCCCAAATTAAACTAAGGTTGTTACTGGGGGCCACAGTAGTGCTATTTTGGGAGCAATTACTTGCATTTACTGGTGGGTATTGGCTGCCTTTGCAACTGGAAGTCACTGGACCTTGACTGTTGAGACAACTGTAAGTCTCAGATCCTGGCGTACAATCTCGGTTATTGGGGGTCATGAGCGGTATCAACCTTCAGTTGATGATCACTGGCAATGAATGCTGTATTGCGACGTTTACCAGTGTTTACTTGGATATTTGTGCAGCTGTCATAGACAGTTCTCAGCATAAAGTGTCAGTCACTAGTTGCTATGAGTGTTTTCTGTTTCCATTGGACTGCATTTGTTGGTGAAAGTGCTTGTCTTCAAATGTTGATCACCATCATATGGTGGTGAGTACTTTGATCTGTGGTGGTCAGTGTTCTTTTAAAGTAGTCACTTCCTGGTGTGGGTGGTGCGTTCCAATTAGATGTAACTGTATGTTAATAGTAAGATTAAAGAAATAGCACTCTTAATAATATTAATCATAATGATAAAATTTATCCATATTTTCGCAGAATTATTATTATTATTATAAGTCATAGAAATTGTAGTGAATTTTCCATATTAGCACGGATAGAATAACATTTGACTGTGTATTTTTATTATATTAATTAATGCTGTAGTAAGTCGCTTACTAGTGGATCTTGGTTGTCTGGAAAAACTGTCACAGATACTTCTTGGCAGTGTTGGTCAGTAGTGTCCATAACTGTTATCTGCTTCCATTGGACCGCTCTTAAATTAAGTTGTGGTGGCTAATTGCGTTTCCACCAGGTTCCTTTATAAATCTTGATTATGACCAGTGTCGGGTTTTAGTGAACTGTAACGAAATCGACTGTGATTACTGTCACTTCATGGCACTAGCGTGCACTGTTGGGCCAACTAGTAGTCTTTAAATGTATGTCATCCATGGTGGCTATTGTGCTTCTAAGATAGATTTTGTCAATTCATGGTATGGTTGGTGTGTTTAAATTAATTGTATGCATTATAATAGTAAATTAATGATAAAGATAATAAGAATAAAAATAATTCTCATAGGCATTAATGGAAGTTTTGTAAACATAATCAGTATCAGTTGAAAATCGATTACTAATGCAAAATTGTTCCACTTACCAGACCATAATTGCTGGTTTAGTTTCATTTTGCTTGCAGCTATGTTTAAGTTTAGTTATATACTAAAAATATTAATCTCTACTCCTCTCCCCCCCCCCAAAAAAAAAAGAAAAAAAAAAGAAAACAATAATAAAAAAAGAAGCAATCAAATTTAAACCATATTAAAACATTAACTTTTTAGTTTAGTTACACCAAAAATATTATCCCTTTTTTAAAAAAAAAAAAAAAACAATAATAAAAAAGAAACAGAACGCAGCCTGTTAAAAAAATAATAATATCAAAGTAAAAACAGTGCATTATTTTTTTTCTAATAAACAAAGAAATCAAGAAATATTCAATGCTAAGATTTCTAGCGCCGTGAGATAATTGTTACAGAAAGAAAACAAAAACGAGGAGGGGGATGAACAAACAGTGTACGTTTTTAGTGTCCCAAATTGTTTTAAACAAAACAGAAGCAACTGTAAATGCAACATGTTTTGTTGTATAAGATGTAGTGATTGATGCAGTAATCAAGCCATAATCGGAATTTATCAGGTTATAGGACTGAGGTTGCGTGTTGCTGTTTTTATTGAAATTGGGAGTTAGCAATTGTGGAAGTGTATTCACGGGATCACTGATTAATAGAAAGGTTTCACCAATCCACATCATTACATTAAGAAATAAAAATGAAATCCGGAAAATAACGGTACTCTACAAACAACACAAAATCGCAGTATTAACATGAAATAAACATTTATTTATGTGTTAGGAATATTAGTTTAAATTGTTCCAACATAAGTGTTTTCTTGTGTTGAATGTTCATAATGGAGGATTAGTGAAGTTAGGATTTTGTGAGAATAACACATGGCTTGATATTACTAATTTTTTTATGGTAAGTGTTGCACGCGGGCTTAAAGTCCATGTGGCTATTTTTGAGAAGAAGTCCATAAATCACATAAGTGGATACGTGTGTGTGCGTCCATATCATAAGGAGAGTAGTTGGAAATAAGATTGTTTAAAAGGACATTAATTAGAAAAGTACGTGCAAAATCAATATTAACTGTAAAGGAGTTTGAATGATAGACTCTCAGGTAACGTGAAACATGACTATTAGTGGTTGAACAGGATTTTTTATAGTTGTTTTATGAGAGGAACTTTGCCTTCATAGCATTCAATGTTACTATTCATTTACGTCTTGTTCAACTACAGATTGGAGGTCATTTTATAAGGATTCAGCCATTGTCTTTGTGGGTGTGTGTTTTCTTTTCCTATATGTTGACAATAGAGTAGTGTCATCAGCAAATATACCCATATTGTACACAATTGTATCAGAGAGATGGTTTATAAATATCAAAAACAAAAATGGTTGGTAGACCAACTCCTGGGGTACATCCACATTAATGCCATGTTTGGATGTATGGCCATCTAGGACAACCTGGATATTTTTCTTGTATAAGAAGGATCTGATTATCTTAAATATTTGTTTTATTTTGAATCATGACATTCATGCCAAAACCTTGCTAAATGCTTTGGATATATGAAGAGCTACCACCCAGCTTCTCCTGCATATGCATTAAAAGACAACTTTTAGGATGTCTGTAGGAGAATAGGCTTGCGTACATCCATCCTGTTGATCAGAAAAAAAAGTTTAGCATTTGTGAGGTGGTGGAATAGAAGATTTTATTAATGGGGTAATTATTGAGTGAGTCAGTTCTTTCAGCAGAATTCTTGAATTCTGGTAAGAAATAGACTGAAAAACTTGGTAAAAAACGCCTTGCTCCCCCTGAAAAAAAAAAAAGAAGCTCTCCCTTAACCATACTACTGTGAGTGGTAACGACTTCCTATGCTTTAACTCTAATTTCATAAAAAGAAAAAACAAAATAAGAATATAGTGGCATGTTAGATTTAATTAAAATGGTTTTATCTTGTCCAAAAGTGAGGAATCATTTACGTTTATGTGAAAATGATCTGCATTTTAAATTCTATTTGTTTTAATTTTAACTTTGATATTTCCAAATGTATGAGCTAACAAAAGTAGAATCTTATTTGGTGGGTGGAGTGCATTTACTTACAATACTGCTAGCTGAGATAAATACTCTTTCAGTTTTAACAAAAGAGCTACAATAATATCAGGGCGTTTCCATTTACGCCGAACACCCATAGAACGTCAACATCAATATATTACATATGAAAGAGTCCACTGTGGAATTTCCACAAGTTTCGCTAGTTACTTATTAAATTTAGTTTATATTCTATTCATAAATCCCAATTGTCACTGCATTAGAACATTAAAGTATTTAGATAATGAATTACAATCTACAATCTGTTTTGTGTCCATTAACAACTTAAAGGTTTCTCTGCCTGTGAACTTGAAATTGGTAGAAATAATTCTCATGTAGACAGTTTGTTGTAAGTTTAACTTTTATCAGATTAAAGAACTTGCTGACTGAAATTTTGATATTGGAGCCTATAAAAGTTTGTTGTTTATAAATAAATGTTTGTAAGGATTCTTATTAGATAGGATTAGTGTTGAGGAGAGAAGGCTATTTCGGTGAGTCGTAACAATAAGTTTAATTTTCATAAACAAATGCTTATGAGTATATTTTTTAAATTTTTATTTTAGTTATAAATTATCATAAAATAAGAAAACCAACAGAAAAAACATTTTGGCATTGGGAGTGATGTTGACATCAGTTCCTTTCGTTATCTAGTTGACTCTCTGACCTCCTACACTATATATACAATATATCAGTATCTGATGGAACACATGTGATGATTCTCATCCCAGTTTTTTTTCCACTTAGAGAAATTCAGTAAACAAGGAAATATACCGCATATCCTATTTCTACACAAGTTTTACATACACACACTAAAAAAATTTTTTTTTTGTTTTGTAAAGCAAAATTGATACACGAGAAGACTGTCTGGAACCCTCTTCAAAAAAAAAACAAACAAACAAACAAACAACCGCAGCAGTAGTAGTGGTACAGATTCTGTGAAAAAAAAACCCTAAGTTTTCTTATATGCCACATTTATCAAACATAAAAAATTGTTAGACTAAAATGTTTGTCGATATAATCGTTTAAACCAATCGATGTTGATTCTAACTAAAAAATAGTAAAATCGTCCAAATATGCGAGGGAATCTGTTATGGTGATTTACCATGCTGCATTTTTCTTACATTTTTCTTACATTTTTATTACATTTAAATCGTTGTACACAAGCTACTTCATGTTCAAAGCTAAAAACTAGAAAATAAGATTAATGCATTTATATGAGATGCCATAGACTTGAAAAGACCATTTCTATAGTAAAAACAGAGCCTTCACAACATTAAGAATACTGATAACCATGTTAACAGTGAAGGAAGCAGTCGCTATATCCAATCCAGAAACATCCACTGATGATTCATTATTTTTGTACTTATTTCATTATATTTATTTCAGCATATTACTAATGGGTATTTGATATCTGTTTGAAGCTGATACCTTTACAATCTGTCAATACACTACATAATTTAATTGAGTATCATATGTTCATTCATCAAAATGCATCCCTCCAGGCATTACCTTCTCTTTTCATAGATCACTCTGCAAATCTTGTTAGCCGAATGTCATCACATAAGAAAAATAGTACAATTAGATCAATGGTGTA
>NC_136483.1:57830928-57850928 GCF_053919585.1 Euprymna scolopes
TATATATATATATCTATATATCTATATATCTATATATCTATATATATATATATCTATATATATATATATCTATATATATATATATATATATATATATATATCTATATATATATATATCTATATATATATCTATATATATATATCTATATATATATCTATATATATATATATCTATATATATATATCTATATATATATCTATATATATATATCTATATAATATATCTATATATATATATATCTATATATATATATATCTATATATATATATATCTATATATATATATCTATATATATATCTATATATATATATATCTATATATATATCTATATATATATATCTATATATATATATCTATATATATATATATATATATATATATATATATATAGATATATATATAGATATCTATATATATATCTATATATAGATATATATATATATATATATATATATCGATATATATATATATCTATATATATATCGATATATATATATATATCTATATATATATCGATATATATATATATCTATATATATATCTATATATAGATATATATATATATATATCTATATATATATAGACTTGATGTCTCTAATAAATAACTATTACTTTGTAAATATAATACACAGCCACAAACTCAATACAAATATAATATAGGATTATGAGAAATATGAATTGTAAAGGATCACTTCTGTGTGTAAGATGAATTTTTTACAAACAAAAAATATGACTTACACCTAATGTCATGATCTTCTTTTAAAGCATCCCATCGCCGCTGATAGCTTTCTTTCACACTTGAACTGCAATTCTCCAATGAATAACGAAAGCATCTCTCAGCAGTTGAATTATATACCATTTGGCTGAAAAGAACAAACAAAAGTACAAAGTGTTTTTTTCCATGTTAAAATTCGTAAATTTAAGAGAATCACAATGCTCCTTTAAATTAAATTTATGAAATAAAAAGAATTATAAATTCAAAATTAGTCAACGATTTCTATGTCTTTCAGAAAGATTAGCACATTCCCATTATTTCAATCCCAATATTAAGTTAAAATATATATCAATATTTTATATAAAAATATTGAATCTACAATTTTATTAAATTTATATAATATGAAACAACAACACAATATATTTATATATATTTTATATTACTGTATTAAATAAATAAACAATTTGAAATCAGGAAATGGGAGTCCAAGAGCCGTTATATATTAATGCAGGACTATGACTCAACGGATCACAACCACTACGATTATGTATTCTACTTTGACTTCATGCAAAAATTCGTAACCTTCCTGTAGCATATTCTTTTGGTCTGACTAAAAATGATAAGTCTCTATACTCCTATATTATTATCATCATTCTTATTTAAAAAAAAAGGAAAGAAAAAAACAAAGCAGCATTCACTATACAGGTTGAACTGCCTCCCCCCTCTCTGAAGAAAATACCTAAAGGAGTATATCAAATTCACAAGCACTCAGGAGAGATGATGATGCAGTTCTTTCAGGGAGATATTTATATCCTACATACAGTACCTGGTATTCCAAATGATCAGCCATTTGGCATTAACCAGACTCAATGTTGCTTAACTTCATTGATCTAATGAGAATTGATGTTTCAACCCGAATATGCTGTACTATTCTTATATGGAGGTTATAGCATAGACGATCTTCACTGAAGATAACTGCTGGCCGACCAAAAATATTTCTACTTTTTCTCACCCAAACACAGTTTAATTTTTGACCGCCGAAATAAACTTTCATTGTTTTGTTTTAAAAAAGGTTTTGTTTATTCCATGCTACATATTTGACAATTATTTTATGTTTGCAAACTCGCATCCCTAAACTGCTTAGGAGTTGTATAGGTGAAAAAACATCCAAAAGAATATATAATTTTAGATCCATGCAGTTTGCACATTAGCAATGAATACTATTTCAAACATAAATCTGAAACACTTATGGACAGAGTTATAGAGATGTGTTTTAGAAGTACTTATAAAAACTCAAATTTTTTCTTTCTATAAAAAAGAAATACTTATTTTAAGTTCTTACTTATTGAACTCCCTATGAGGAAAAGTCAGACACAAAGTTGTTTTTTTTTATGTGAGAATATCAATATCCACATCCAAAAATAAACACTTTCTTTAGGATAAAACGTATTGCACATTACTGGATTAAATCAATAAATAATTTCAAATCTGCAAATGGGGGGTCCCAGAAATGTTATATTCATTTTGGTGGTGTGTCAGCCATTTGGTTACGCTTAATGCCCACAATCCAAACTAAAACTACTTTTTTTCCTTGGTCTTTTAAATGATGATGTTTCCAAATATCTCTTGTATATATGGGTGACCATCGCATGTGTAATGGGAGTCTGAAAGACAGACTTAGTTCATAATACAGAACAGTATCTGGAGATGTTTGCAGAATAGGAAACTTTGTTGGTATAGTTACATGAAGAAAAAAAAATGGATGAGAGTTCTTGTATCAATGTATATGGAAAAAGTCCAGTTCACAGGAGAAGGAGGTAATGAAAAACATGGAAGGCAGTGATAAAAAAATGGAAAAAAAAAGCTGTCCAACACATAAAATGAACATTACACTGAATATGGTGATGATAAGTCAAATACAAGAAAAAATAAACGTACTTGCATATTCTTGCTGAGGCCGAAGGTTTTGGCACATAACTTTCATTAAGCAAATCCGTCTTGAACTGATCATAAATCATTTGAACGTTGTTAATACATGCTTGAGCTTCTATGAAAGCACAGTTAGCTGATATCAATGGCACTGCAAGACAATAAGAAAACAAAAATTAACTTTTAATAATGTTTATTTTTTACCAGCAATCTCTATATTTATTCAGATCGCTTTATAATGTCCAATTTAACTTCCATGCTGATGGCCTTTCTTTTTTTTTTTTTGATGCACTACAATCAGAAGAATCTGCCTTAGAGTTGGGAGTCATAACAAAAGGGGAAAAGAAACAACGAAAGAAAAACCCATCAAACACACAAGAGAGGAAACTGGTGTAAACAACCAAAATCGCATTTGGCAAAGACCGAGGCATCAGTAGTTACACCGTCTTCCTCGCCAAGAAACTACTTCATGTTGGTTTACGTCACTAAACGACATAAGACAGAATGACACTTGATATTATTTTTTATATTTTTATGAGGCAAGTTTGTGACCTCGATACAGCATAAGTTGGGACCGGTATAAACCAAGGACTCTCTGTATCTTAAATGCTCCCACTCCCCGCTTGATTACTGCATGATTACAACACAGGAACTTCATATTTTGTGGATATGATCATCTCTGTCAAGTGTTAGAGAGACGCCCTGGATACAGAAATAAAAACACTTAAAAGGATCATATTAAATTCTGACGTCACATAAGAATCCAGTTATCAAGAAGGTAAACTCAAAAGCAGCACGATGTATAAAAATTTTTGAACATTCCCACCTCGCAAGAAAACAGTACCATTCCAAGCTTTAAAAAGCAAGTAAGTATTTGCTGGTGTCAATATGGTGTCAACATTGCCCAAACTGAATATCCAAAAATTTAATATATATATATATATTAGTGGTGGGGCGATTCCGAAATTTTTACCGATTCCGTTCTAAGTTTCCGAATCTGAGTCTTTTAATATCTATGAATATTTAATTAGAGATTTTTTTTTTTTTTTTCATAAATTTTCAAATTATTACATAAATCCCCGGGTAATTTCCGGGTATATTTTTTCTCAAATGTTTTCCTTGTAATATATTACAAATTGAAAGACCACAAAAGGTTTATTTTGATTTTAAACAAAGCTAAATTGTATCAGTTCGTCGTTAGAATACAACATGCTACTTGAAAGTTTTCATAAACAGTTGAAAATAGTAGACGATTAGTAGGCAAAATGAGAAAATGATGTAAGAACAAAATATTAAGAATGCCCCGCCCCTATTATTACAAACGAGTTTCTAAATAATGTTACTATTTAGAAAACCATTTTTAACATGGAGAGGGTGCTGGGCTTCGTTAACTAATATGTGCTTTCCTTCTATGAATGTTTAAATTTTATTTTAAATATGTAAATTTGGTGGGTTATTAAATTGATTTGCTTTGCTGTAAAAAAACAAAACAAAAACGAGATGCAAATAATAATTAGCGGGACCTGTGGAAATTCCACAAGGGACTCATTCATATGTAATATATTGATGTTGGTATTCATGGCGTAAATAGAGATGCTGTGATATTATTGTAAGTATTTATCTAAGCTAGGAAGAATGCCTGGCGTAGCAAAGTCGTTAAGTACGCTTAAATATGATATTTTAATTCTTGCAGATTTTGTATATATTATTGAGTTAATGTTCAATCAATTTTTATGTATTATAAAGTTGCGATTTCAAAAATAAAAAAATCTATCCATATGATTTGGGTGCATCAGTTGGAGTTCCTTCAACTATAATCGAAACCAAAACCAAAATTTATGAAGAATTCTTGGTAAAATTATTTATTATAAGAAATAGGAATCCATGATTAAACAATAGACACTCGGATGGAACCGGGACACACAAAATAAATAACACACACGCTATCATATTAATATTTAGTATTGTCAAGTCATAAAAACCATGCTCCTTTCCTACTACTAAACTTAAGTATGAGTGGCAATACAAAAAATATAGTAATTACATGTGATTTTATGATTTAGAATTATTGGTAAAAATTACTTAACTGCTTAAAAATTTATAATGTACCGAAATGGGATCAGTTTACATTATATTTATATGCACAACTGAACCCCCATTCTAAATTCTAAATTAACGTTTCAGTGTGATCACACATAATCGCCTAAAAATGTAGAATCTCGTGTTTTGGGTATTTTAAATGTATCCGACAAGCAGCTAAGTCCCACCTCTTCACAGTAGAAATCCCTAGGGTGTAAGAAAGCCTTTTACTCCAATAGTTTCTTCCCCAAAACTGCTAGACTTTGGAAATCCCTTCCGGGATTCAGCTTTCCCAACTGTACTGACATGTTCAAGTGTAATGTGAACAAACATCTTGCTACTCATCTCCCTTTATAATGCCCCTGCAACTTTAGTAGCCCCTTACTTCAACGAAGTCTCTAATAGACACCATATGGCTATTTATCAAATAGGTGCAAAAAGCTTTTTAAAATCTGTGATATTGAATAGGCAAGTGAATAGAATATTTACTTTGCTTACAACAAAAACTAATAAAACAAATTAAATTAGGTTTGGAGAGTCTGAGGATTTCCTTGTATCCAAAAAGGTGTTATAAAACTTTAATTATTAACGAAAGAAGCCAATGACAAACACCCTAATGTACAGCTGGCGCCAATGAAATTTACCCTCCTCAGGCCTAGAGGATTTAAAACTTATCAATAATCATATGAACTCCCTGGATAGACATTTTAGCGAATAGATGCGAAACGATTACAATAGGCAAGTTATAAATGACCAATAAATAAAATAAATTAAACTCTGCTAATCAATGTTAAATCTGTAAATGAGATTTATAATTTATTCCGTGGCCCTTTCACAGTCTTGTTGTAAAGGAACAACTTCTAATAAAAATTTTTTTTTAAATTTGTTTTTTCATTTTTTATTTAAAAATTTTAAAGAATCGGTTTGAAAGCGGAAATTAGACTATAAGTTTTCCGATTCCAATACCCCAAAAAGTTCCGATTTTTCTGATTGCCAATTCTGATCGTCCCAACCCTTATATATATAAAAATAAACTTTACTTGGAGTATCATCACTTGTTAAGGCCAGGACGCCTCTAGATTAAGGGTAAATTAAGGGTTAGGTAAATAGTGAGACAAGATCAGTCACGATGGAATTTGGGTAGGACTAAATTATCTAAATGGACAACTCAACAAGATTTGAAGATTACCATGATATAATCAGCCCGGAAGCAGACACAGCATTACATTGCACATTACATTCTAGGAAAGAAACTGTTTATGGAATTTTTGTTTACCTTTAGGCACAGATAAGAACCAATGGAATTTTCTTGGCAGTTGTTTCTGCTAGGTGAGTATTTGTTGCTAACGGTTTTCAGTTAGTTCATACAAAACTGCCAGAGCAGACAGCATTTTCTCTCCACTTTGTCAGAACCATCGCTCAGATCGGGAGATGGGGATTAAGAGACAAAATAGAGAGAACACAGCTGCCGAAAAAGCATCTACAAAGGCTTTATATATATATATATATTTAATAGAAAAGTCTTATTGAAAATTTATTCAAATTTTCAAAACATTATAAACCTGTAAGAAAGGTATATAAAATTTAGTGGTGAGACGATTCCAAACTTTTTCCCCGATTCCGATCTCAATTCCGATTCTAATAACAAAAACTGCCGAAAAAACACAGCTATAGCATACGAGACCCCTGCCGTCCCTATCGAATATGTCCATTAAATAGTGTCGATTTAAGTCTGTTTAAGAAATGTTCCGATGTTTGGAGCTTTACTTATCGCAGAGAACAATGGGTTTAAGATATAAATATACCAAATTTATTATTAAAAAATCAATTTGTTTACGTCAGTTTTTTTTTTCTTTCTCTTTAATACTTTTGTGAAACAAAATCTATGAATAACAGACATGTTCATTATTTTTTTTTATTTTTTTTTTTTTCATTTGAACCTCACCGATAATTTATATACAAAATACACATTGGGAAACCCATAAATAAAAAAAATCTTTTCATGTGATAGAAACTTATGCATTTATAATTGTCATTAGAAATACCGGAAAATTTTACCTAAAACCGTTATGTTTTTTGTGGAAGAAGGAGACGGACAGATATTTTTGTATGAAGTTTTATTGATTGGATTTCTAACATTGAATAAATTTATTATTGGCAGACAATTTATTGATATTTTTTAGGCTTATTATGGAAAATATTTGTTAATTAAAAACGTATCAATATTTAATGGAAAGTAAAACATATTGACACTATTTGAATAGGAGTAAATGTGGTATTGTGGTGAATGAAATGATTCTAGCTTAGAATAATATAGTGTAAGATAGAGGATGACCAACGTCTCCACTTTCCCACACTTTTGATGACCTTGTTCTATGTAATGTTTTTTAGCAAATAAATAACTTAGAGTGTAGTACCTGTTCTGATACTACACTTCATTTTTCTGTCCTCATTCAGGGAAAAAAAAATCCTTCTAGATTGAAGGATTTTTTTATTTTCATCCCAATTCAGAATGACCCTTCTTGGAGAGCTGGATTCTGTACATTATAAACCAAAACTTGTATCTAAATCAGTCTCATTGAGAAGATAACTAAAATGAATGACATAAGTAATAACGAATTTAGGAAAACTCCTCAATTTTTTCTAGGTAGGATAACTGGTCCATTATTAATAAGTATCGATTGAAAACACATTTTATGACCATTCTTGAAGAGGTGTTTTTAGGAGACACTACACCCACCCTATAATATTAAAAAATTTTTTTTTTTACTTGTTTACTGTTCTTTTATCTTCTATCTATCTATAAATATAAAAGCGAAAATGTATGTATGTATGTATGTGTTCGCTTTTTCTGTATGTCTACAAAAGGCTTCTTTCAGAGAAGCGGTCGCTCGCTTCACAACTTTTAAAAAAATTTTATATCACATATAAATCGTAATATCTCATTTAACAACGAAGCTCACCTGTCTATTTACTTTGCTCAATTTCGGGAAGATAAATATTCAACATTTGTCACTCGCTGCATGTGGGTTAGTCTTTTTCCAATAACATCTACTTTTTTGTACTAAATACGCTTAAACAGCATTTATAAATAATACGAAAGAAGAAATTTTGAAAAAAAAAAAAAAAAAAAAAAAAAAAAACATAAAATTTAATATTTTAGAGGGGGGGATCACTTTCCTATATAAATTTAACATAAAATGAGCACCCACTTTTCGCCATATAGTGATTAACGAGACATGTCATCCCTAGCATTTTTTCAAGATTTTTCTGATTCCCGATTCCGATTCATCATAATAAAATCACTAATAAAATTTTAATTATCCAACAAGAAGTACAAATAAACAAGAAAGACCTTATTCCATTATTCCACGGAGTTTCGAAAAATGCAATTCTCCTCATCAGAGGAAAGAGATTTGGTAAATATACAATAAATTTTGCAGGTCAATGCATTAAAAGAAATTACAAATATGAAATTAATCATACTTGCATCAAAAAAGTTACTGACAGTTTATAGTGATTCAAACAGATTAAGAAAGCAGGAAATGGGGAAAAGGGAGGAAAAGGATATGATAAAAATCCAATAGCTAAGAAGTTAAAATCCAGAACAGAATGAATCCAAAATGAGTTCATTAATAATCACCAGAAACGGGAAAACAGAATTATAGATGTCCAGGGTAAATTAAAACTTCCAGAAAAAAAACAAAAAAACATTAGATCATGGAGAAGTGAAATTTCAGTTTTTATACACGAATAAAGAAAATGGAAATGTTGAAGTGAAGATTCAAAAGATAGCACTAAAAGATTGAAATTGAAACAAGGGGTGTTCAGAAAAAGAGAGGAAAAATGAAAAACAGAGAGAAGAACAGAAGAGGAAGAAAAAATAGTAAAAAGTCGAATAAAAGAGGGGAGAAAGAAAGATAGACATAGTAAAGGAGGATAAGAAAAAAGAAGGAACCAGATAGAGAATCATCTTTATAAATCTATCTTTAGAACAGTTAGGTCAATTTGATCCAAACAGGGAGGTCATTGTGTGGAGACCGTAATTCAGATTTATTTATTTTAAATTTGGAAAGGAGTTAAAATAGGTGGGAGTTTTACTGATCATAAGTAATGGTTTAATAATTCATTATATAATTATAATTATCCGTATACACGTACATACAAATACAAATGCATATACACACATATATATAAAAATAAAATAATGTAAAATAAGAGAGACATAGCGAGAATGTATTTGTACATAATCGGCCAAGACATAAAAGAAAAACTCTGAAAAAAATATCCCGTTTAACAGGTCTCTCTACATTTTTTTATGAGGTTTGCTTGGATCATTCTTTACGACAGAGATTCACATAAGTGTTATGCAAATGAACTTTATTGTGCCATAATAAAATAATGTGTATATATATATATATAATTATGGGAAAAAAGTAGATTTATAAACACAGATTAGTGGTGGAAAATCCTATGATCATTAAAGAGAGGTCATTTTTAAAATAGACAGTTTAGTTAAACGAGTCTTAAATACACGTTTTCTTCTGGGGATCTCATACAAAGATTACATCTGCACAGTGTAAGGAGATGTGTGTAGAGGAGAAGACTTCATTGGTATGACAACTTTGAAAGAATGAAGGAGAGCCCTTAAGTCAGTAGATGTAGAACAGTTAAGATAGCAGGTCCGGTTCACAGTGGAATGTCAAGCAAAATATGGAAGAAAGTGAGGGAAAAAAAAAAAAAAAAAGAGTGATAAATAAAGACTTGTCCAGACATAAGTTACTTTGGAAATTGATTTGTTTAAGTCATCCAAGATGTGGTAGCATGTAAAACAGACGTTAAACTAATGATTGAGCCATGAATAGATATGAAGCATACAGGTGATGTATGACGCTCTTCCTCATGACCACTTAGAAAGCACAACAAAAACTTCTAAGAATGTATGATACAAGATTAGTTGAGGATTGTTGAATTCATAAATTAATATATAAACAAAATCTATGTCTTTCAGTCATCAATTCATCACCAAACAGACTCCAACAATGAAGAAGTTCACGATAGTGAAAACTAGTAAAATGGTTAATGAGAGAAAAACATCTTCTAGTAGAGTCAATTTTTTTATTTTGTTTATAACATAACAACCTCAGAATAGTATGTATATTCTTCTTTTTCAAGTGCCCGGTCTGATCTTGCAGACATCGACGATCAAGGCTCTTCATTCTTTCCTGTTCTCGTCTTTCTCATGCGCTCATTGTTAGTGCCTCTTTATTTGTTGCAAATTTGTTTAAACTGTCTGTGAATTTTGTGTAATTACTTTCTTTGCTCTTGTTTCCATTTTGCCACTCCATAACAGTTTCTCTAGTCCGTCAGCTCTGATTATATAGCCAAAAAAATTTGAGCCGTCTTTCTCTGATGGTATTGAGAATAGATCTCTTGTATCCAGCCATGTCCATTACTTCTGCATTTGTTTTTCTTTTTGTTCATGAGACTTTCATGATTCTCCGGATGAACCACATCTCCATTGCTTCTAGTTGCCGATTTGTGTCTTTGGTTAGGGTCCAGCATTCACATAGAAGAATAAACCATTCATAGACTCTCATAACATGTATCTTTGTCTCAAGGCTTATCTTATTGTTGGTAAAAATGCATTTCATGCTGTTAAAAGTTGTTTTAGATTGCCCAATTCTCTTTTTGCCAACCAGTTCGGTCTCCCTTACAGGCTATGTTGCATTGTGGTATAACAGCTTTCTTCAAGATCACCATGCATTCAGTCTTCTTTTCATTGAGCTGCAATCCTTTCTTTTCACTTTCATCTGTTACTGTTGTTAAAATCTTTTGTAGTTTTTCTTCAGAGTGGGCAAAAAGACTTATCTGCATATCTCAGGTTGTTGATGTTGCGGCCACTTGCACTAATTACCTTATGATTCTCAATATTTCGTAGAATTACTTCATATACATTAAATGTACCAGGTGAGAACACACGGCCCTGCCTCACACTATTGTAGATTGGTCTATATCGACTGATGTCATTGTCTACTCTAATCATGTTCCCATTATAGGTTTCTGAAGATCTTTGCCATCGATATATAGCCCTGCCAGAATATCAAACAAGTCAGAGCGTCATACTTAGTCGAATGCTTTTAATAAATCAATGAAGCAAAGGTTTTTCTAGATTTCATTAGATCTTCCCATGAGTTTTCAATGCCTTTGTCTGCCATAAATCCAAATTGCATTTCTGACACTTCTGGGAGTATTTTATTTCTCATTCTCTTCATGAGTATTCGTAAAAGAACCTTGCTGAGGTAACTTATCAGGCTGATTGTATGATGTTGGTCACATTCAGCTGTGCCCGGTTACTTCGAGACTTCTTCTTATCGGTCAGAATCTCTCCTGTGTCATAGTGTTCACTAATTTTGTAAGTGCCTTCATTCCCACTTCATCCAAGGCTGTTATCAATTCAGATGGGATATCATCAGATCCTGGTGCCTTACCACTTTTCATTTGGCTGAGTGCATGTCTCACTTCCTCCATGATCATATGGCGATCTTCGTTGCTAATATGGGTAGGTGGACCTCTCTCATCATGGTATAACTCTTAGATGTACTCTGACCACCTGTTACGAATATCTTCTTTTTCCATCTCTTGACTTTATGCAACCTGCTTTTGCAGATGCTTTCTTCCCTGTCACATCTTCTAGCTTGTCATACATATGTTTGCTATCAAAATTTGCATTTGTTTCAATTTCCTTGCACTGCATATTTATCTGTTCCTCTTTGGCTTCATTACATTTTTTCTTAACCAGTTTGTCGAGTTGTTTATACTTCTATTCATCTACTTTTACTTTTATCCTGTTTTCCATTAGGTCTAAAACCTCATTGCTCATCCACGTATGTTCCTTTCTATTTGTGACTGGTATGTGTTCTTTTGTTGCCGCATTGATGCTATGTTTCAGCCTCTGTCCCATCGTCGAAACGTTGCATCCCTCTGCCTGTTCTACAAGTATTATAATGGTGAATGCTCTGATGAACTGCAAGCACTTGTGCCCCCACGATGTAAACACCCTCGACAGACCCGACAAGCTGCAAAATCCCACCCCCACACTGTAGAGATCCCTAGATGTAAAAGATCTTTCTACTCCAGTAGTTTCTTCCCCAGAACTGCTAGACTTTGGAATTCCATTCCAGGTCACTGCTACCCCAACTGTACTGACATGCAGAAGTTCAAGTGTAACGTGAACCAACATCTCGCAGCCCAAATCCCTACATAGTACCCCAGTAGATGTTTCCCCTGATAGTAGCCCCCTACACCAAAGTGGCAATGTGCCTTGTTTGGGGTGAAAATGTAATAAAAAAAAAAAATAAAAAAAAACATTATTCATGACAGATTGCAGAATCTCTGGATTGCAATTTAACTCCCTTATTTGGTTCCTGATGTTTTTCTTCAATTCTTGCCTTTTGTTTTTTAAGATATCCCCACAAGAAAAAGTTGGGGCTAGTCAAGTCTGGGGAATGTGGTGGCCATTTGACATTGCCATAGCAAGAGATAATGTTGCCAAAGCATTGCCTGATTTTGGTAAAACAATTTCACAACTTGCGTAGGTTATTCAATGCTATACTTATCCATAATTAATTTCCAAAATATTATCTGTAAAATATATGAAAGAGAGAAAAAAGATAATGATTAATGGTAAAATGACAAAAATTTTCAACACTTCAGTGGCTTTTTGGACATGTTTAAGAGACCGCACCTGGAGATCGACATATTCTCATATCGGTCATCTTATACATTTTCCATCCAATCTCTTGCTTGCTATCCAGAAAGTTCTACGGATCAATAAACACAACATTTATCACCAATAACAGTATACATAAAGAGAAAGTCAAATTTGAGATGTAATTTAATGAAAATTTATAGACAGAGATTTTGTGTCTATTTGATATGTTGAACATGCTTTGCAAAAATTGTAATGAATTACACAAGTCAGACTGCAAAAGTAAATTAATATTTTCAAAAGTTATGAGCATTTGAATATAATTGTGGAGCTGTAAACATGTGAATATTGTAATATCAAAATTGGAAAACTTGACTGAAATATTAAATTTGAATAGAAAAGTGTTGTCGTGTCCACCTTACAGATAATAATGAACTCTTCCATTTATTACAAAACCCGGAGAATATCTATCGGCATACAAGTTATCTACACTTAGAAATTGGACTGACTTAAAAACTTGCTTTATTTGTTTTTTGTCTTTTTCTTTTCAATCTCATTTGTTTCCATTTAATACCAACTTTTGTCTTTCTTCCGGACTCTTACCATCCACAACAAAAAGAAAATAATTGAAATAATTTTGGGGAACTGGTTTTTCCTCACATTTAAAACGATCTTGTGTCACATTTTTCTGACAAATGCCAAAGTCTGATATCCTGGCCAATACTAAATTGGTGACCATTTGGAAATATGCTGCATGTGAAAGGACAGTGAAACCTTAAAATAAAATAAATAAATAAAATAAAAAATACAGCCCTGTAAATGCCTTTAACAAGTACTTGGTATAGCCTGTTTATCCACTCCACCCGAGCGGAAATTCGTTTTTTTTTCCTTCAATAATTTGGAAAAGCTTTTTGGAGAGAGTAGTATACCATTCATTGTTTTCCTCAAACAAATGTTACTTATTTCATTAATATTAGGCATTCTATGACAAAAATGTATTCTAAACATTTACAGTGTGAAAAAAAAGGGTTTAAAGGAATTCCTTATCTAATAAGAGTAAATCTGTTGCGTTACTAAAAATAAAATCACCCTAGAAGTTTCTGGAACAGTACAGATTTACTCAGCAGTAAAATACCGGTTAAGTGTTTTCTATTCTCCTCTCCATATATATCTCAAAGGAGTAGCGGTTGTCAGTGATTAATAAGGCAGATGTATAATCAGGAGAGAATTTAAAGGGCTTGACCAGTGTTTGACTGCTTAGTACATCTGTATCCTGAAACCTTTTCCATAAAGTTAAAAGGATATCACTAATGTTAAAATATCTGTTGAAATTAGACACTTTATTAATAACCAGCAGGGCCCGAGTGCCAGTGTTGCCCAGTAGAAAGATGGCACAAACCCAGAAGAGATTTTATTGAAAGAAACCCAACCACAAATTAAACTGATTTTCTAGCGCTGACTGGCCTTATTTTGTTTTGTTCAGTATTATGAAGTAATCTATAAGTTAATAATTGAGGTTCCAGCCAAACAAAAAGCAATGTTAAAAAGCATGTTAGTCACGTAAAAGAATGTGCTTCTACCCTCCATAATGAAAAGTAAATAATAAAATTGTTTTATAAAGAAATATTTTAAGCAGTTGTGAAACAATAAAGTGAATTGTTAAAAGGCACGTTAGTTAACTTTGTTAAAACAACGTTTGCATATGTGCATGACCTCCACAATAAAGAAAAGTAATGAATAAAGACTGTTTACGAAAACATTTTAATCTATGCTGAAACTATTTATTCTGGTGATTTTGCAATGAAGTAGAAATTTTTATACACCGAGGTAATTTAGTTTTGTTTCTCCGATGCAATTGATAAAGATTTGCAATGGAAACTCCAGTCGGGTTGCTAGACAGTGTAAAAAAAAAAAAAATCCATAAAAGAGTAAAAGTTAAGGAAGTTGAGGTAAAGTTTTACTAAAAAACTGCGCACAACAGCCCCCAAAATAATTAGTTCTAGTGTCTTTCACTGACGGAGAAATCCTTCTATTCTGGGACACGATTTGTTTTGTGTTCATCTAGAGGTCTCCAAGTAAATAACTGAAGCGCACCCTAATACTAAGAAATGTCTAAAAGCACATTAAGCAGTTAATGAAGCTTATAAAAAGAAGAAATGCCGAAAGAAAGTAGTTCTAAGAAGCCAGTAGACAGAAAATGCAAATAATTATAAGCCAGGAGAAAGATTTGTTATTGCAACAACTGTATGCAATGTAATGACGGCATAACATATAAAAAAAATAAAATAAAAATAAGTTTGAGTAAATGTTATGAAAGAAGATGTCACTATGAAAAAAAGAAATCAAAATAAATGAAAACTTAAGGAGTAGTTGAAGACAATAACTCTAATGATTTTATTTTATGGAAATCGTATCGTCGCATTTTGAAAGGTTTATTTTGTTATCAATTATAAATAAATGTGTTACATAGTCGCATGTTATTTGGTTTGTACAATATTCTGGTAAAATAAATGAACGCATCTGTAAACTAAGTATAACTGCTATAAAAAAATTAATAGTTATATTAGTTGTAATATGATTAACAGAAAAAAAATGTAATAATAGCAGCCTAGTTGGTGTGTATGTACAGAAGCAAATAAACTAGTAAATAAGTGTAGGTTAGCATTGAAAGTAGTAACGCAAAGTGGAAGAGGAAAAACGGTTTTTTTTTTTTTTTTGCAATTTCGCGTTTCCACAGCGATAGCAGTGTCAGAATTTTGGCGGAATTTTTTACACCCCCCCCCCAAACAAAAAACTGCGAATAAAATATAAAAAAACTCGTAATTTCTGTTTTTAAAGTGGGTTGTTTATTTTCTTTATGGAATATACTTCCAAAATAAACTATTAAAGTTGTTTAAAACATAATAAAAATATTTTTTATTTGTTAAAAGACCGTGTAGACAAAATGTCCACGTATTCAATCACCGCAAGCAGATATTTTGTCAACACGGTTTTTTTAACAAATAAGAAATAATAGTTTTATTATGTTTGAAACAACTTTAATAGTTTATTTTGGAAGTATATTCCATAAAGAAAATAAACAACCCACTTTAAAAACAGAAATTACGAGTTTTTTTAAATATTTTATTCGCAGTTTTGTCTTAGGGGTGTCAAATTTGCAATGGCGATTTTCCCAAAGATTCTGACACTGCCACCACAGCGATGAAAGGCACATACAAAAATTATGGAAGCATATACTTAGTAAACCAGTGTCGGGAACAAATGCAGTTCTATTTCTCTGCTGAGTAAATAAATCTAATCAAAAAGTGTGTGCTTGTATGTGGAATCAGATGAAAGACAAGCGAAAATCGGAGAATTTACAATATCGAATGTAGTAAGTAGTAGTTTGGCTAAACAGCGTCTAAAGAAACAGCAGGGCTGTGTATTTCTACTGTGGGCTAAGAAAGTGAATTGTATTATGGGATTGCAAACGGTTAGGATTGTCGGTTGACTATGAAAGAAGAAATGTAAACAGAACATACACGAAGGATATCATTGTTGCAAGTGTGTATCTAACTGTTCAGAAACTGCTTATTCCGCTATTCGCTAATTCTGAGAAAATATTTGTTGGCATCCGGTAAAAAACTATTTCAGAGAGGGATCCTTATATTCAAAGTGTTGTTGGGAAAAGGAATAATGTGAAATCTATGAGAATAAAAATAGGACATGGACGGTGTTTTTGTTAAATGTTCCTAATGTACAGGAGTTCCCGGTTATGTTTGAGGAAGGAAGAGGAGAAAACAATTAGTGAGTGAAAAGCGTGCTACCACCATGTAAAATGAATTAATTTTGAATGTGACGCTCCTAGGAATTAATATAAGATTGTTTCATAAAAAGTGAAAGCAAATAATATTTGCAAAACTGACAACAAATGTTAGCTGATAGTCTGACCATATTGAATTTGTATGTGGCATCTCTGCTTGCGAAGTTATGCCTTTTTCGGTCAGGGAATAATTGTTCTTATTTTATTATATGTAGAGAAAAGATTATTTATCTGTCTATTAATCAATCAAAAAAAAAAAAAAAATGAAACCGACAGTAATTTTAATGTTTCTTTTTTAAAACTCTTGTAATTAGTTAAGACATCAGTGTAATCTTTGTGTTACTTCAGTTAAGAAACCATTAATAACCACATTAATCACTCTTCTTTCGACAAGATCTAACATGTTGAATTTCTTTTGACGGATAAATTGTTAATTTCTTTGTTTGTCACATGGTTAGGGTTATCTGCTCATTTTTGACTCTTTAACTATGAAATTCTTTCTTCTCTACAATTGCAATTCCATGGCATGTTTTGTAGGATTTATCAGTTTATAGTAATACTGACCAAGATGCATGATATAATATTTTTGTTCTTAGTAGTGAATGTCACCATTATGTAAATCCACTTATGTAAGTCACCATTATGTAAATCCACTAGTAAACACAACCTTTATTATCATCTATACATATAAACGTGAAAATGTCTGTATGTTTGTATGTGTTTTCGCTTTTTCTGTATGTCTACAAAAGGCTTTTTTCAGAGAAGCGGTCAGTCAGTTCACAAGTTTTATATCACATATAAATCGTAATATCTCAGAGTTAACAATGAAGCTCGCCTGTCTATTTAATTTGCTCGACTTTGGGAAGATAAATATTCAACATTTGTCGCTGGCCGCATGTGGGTTAGTCTTTTCCCTATAACATCTTGGGAAAATAAAAAAAAAAAAAAAGCGTTCCCGCAGTAAATGAAATATTATGCTGCAGTCAAACTTTACCTCATTAAGTCATTAAAACGTGCACCTGCCAAATCCAAGTAATTAAATAAATTCAAACATGTTTCTATTAGCATCTCGCGGTGGCCCAATGGTTAAAACCGTCGCACTCTTTTTTTTTCACACTTTAATTTCTAACTTTGCCTCAACGCCGGGTACCCCTCGCTAGTGCTGCAATAAAACAGAAGATGAATACTTGATGTAAATCAATTAAGTTCTTTGTGTACTTGGGGGAGGGGACCTTAAATGTTGTCTATCGCCAACTGTCTGGTTATGTATCTTCTCAGCAATTTTCTTCTTGGTCCAATCTACTTTTGCCCAGCGTCAACTCCAATATCTCTTATATCTGTCGGAGGACCTTCAAACCGCCAACTGTCTCAAACTAAACATTGTCTTCTACTGTCACAAACTCGAGTCTGTAAACTGGCACAAAACTCATCGCCCCTCGCACAGCTTACCATGAATTCGAAACATTGACCTTCATTGTTCGATTCTTTGTCCCAAATGACTGCCACATTTTGAGTAACAATTCTATTCAGCATCCTTTATGTACCTTGGTGAACAACTTTTTCTCCATTATTCTGCGAATGAACATATTTCCTGTTTTTTTACTTCCTAATATTTTGATCAGTTTTAATGTTTTGCTTTAATATTTAGAGGTAAAATTGAAAGGAATTTCGAAGCCTTTAAACTGTCGAATCCAAAGTTATATTTCTGAAAAATCTTATAATCAATCAATAGCGTGGCTCTTATGCTGCACATAAAAAAGCGTATAGAAGAAAAAGAATCAGAAAAAAAAGAAAATGTGTAAGAAACAAACATGTAAGATGAGAAGGAAACAGAAAAATATGAAAAAGAAAAAGAATGCAAAGTCGAAAACTAAGAAAATGAAGAAGGAAATGCTGAAAAAGTAGAAGAAAACGCTTAAATTAAAGATGGTTACGGAGAAGAGTATGCTGAAAAAAGAAGATGAAGAAGAAGCAGAAGACACTGAAAAAGAAGTAGAAAAAGAGATAGAAGCAAAAGAAAAAAGACAAAAAAGGAGAATTCAAAGTTGAAGATGGCGAGGATGAAGACATTGTAAAAAGGAAGGAGAAAAAAAACGTAAAAATGAAGATGATGACAGTAAAAAGTAAGAGGAAGAAGACGCAGAAAAAGTAAACAAAGCTCTTACTAAAAAAAAGAAGTAAGAAATGCTAGCGAAGTGTGAAGCACAATCTACTGGCTGATGGCCAGTTATAAACAACGGTAAGTTTGTTTACCTACTCACCTTAATGAAGGAATAATAATGAGCCATGTGGATTGTGATGTATTAACGAATTAAAGAGAATGTATGCAGATTTAATATAAACATATAGTCGGAACAATTAGGGAAAACTTATAAAAACAATTTATGTATTTTATGTTGTGAGTAAAGTTTTTGTTTTGGGTAACATGTCTGAAAGCGATACTGAGTAAGGCCTTTTCTGTATTCAAAAATAGTATTCTCTTAATCGAAGAACAGCTGATTCTAATGCTAAGGTGTTCCGATTGCCATTGTGTCATTCTGCCAAACTTGAAAGGGAGTGATCCATATTCTTAAATGTTATGTCAACGTAATATGTATGAAATTAATATATCTAATAACTAGAATAATTACCCTGTGTCTTGTAGCTTAGTAAAAGCAATACTTTTAATAAAAGAACCGGTTTTGTAGGAGGACTACAATTAAAGAGGGGGAATATTTGCTACTACCATTGTGAGATTACGTTGGTGAAAGATCGAGTGAAGGCGAAGAAAATATAACTTTTATGGAAAGATGAGGAAATGTGCATATTTTTGTATGCAAACACGCTGCAGTATGAGTTTGGAATGATGAGTGCAGACGCTTTGCATAGGAATTGCCTTGTTGAGTTCCTATAGTGTCGGAAGTTATGACAGAAAACAGTTATTTATTAGAGGTAGAAAGATTATACATTTAGAAACAAAATAGAGTTAGGCTCCTAATATTCATACTAGAATTGTCCACAAGTATTAGTGGCATAGTGGATAGAGTACTTGTTCAAATTCAGTTATAAAGTTTTGGAAGGTTCATGGTTCAATCCTGAGTGCTTGCGACATGCAAAATAAAATTGCGAATTACTTAGGACTTCTATCCATTCATTCTCAAGTTCGACATCAACCTAACCGTTGTGAAAACAACACTCAGGAACGGAACAGTGGTCTGAAGAATCCAAATAATATGAATAAGCATTTTAAAAATTCAAAAATGTAGAGTTTTATGTAAAAAAACATGAAGAATAAAAAACAAAGAACTACCAGTTATTTGCAATTGTTTTCCAAACATAGATCTATACATATTTTTTGTCCTTAAGACTTAACATATTATTAGATTATTGATTAAAATACGAAATGTCCAAAGAGGCTCAACCAATTAAAACAGTATCATCATATTAACAGACCTGTTATTAAATTTTGTTATTAAATCACAGAATTTCTTTCCAACAGATTTTCTGTTGCATCTCATACTGTAGTTGTTTCAATTCTACCAGGTGTTACCAAACAACAATATTTATTCTAAGCTTTCATACATTATGCATCTCCCGGATACAAATATTTCATATTTTGTGAATACTTACAAAAAGATAAGTTATTTCTTTTCTAATGAAATATTTAAAGAAAGCTGTTGCTTATATAAATATGAAAATGATATATACAGCCATTATCTATTAAAAGCAAATTGCATATTGAAATTACTCTGGTAATAACCATTTCTCATTCTCTTCTTTTATA